>NC_037669.1:10483011-10815141 GCF_003255815.1 Theropithecus gelada | reverse complement strand
AAAAGTCAGGAAACAACAGGTGCTGGAGAGGATGTGGACAAATAGGAACACTTTTACACTGTTGGTGGGATTGTAAACTAGTTCAACCATTATGGAAAACAGTATGGCGATTCCTCAAGGATCTAGAACTAGATGTACCATATGACCCAGCCATCCCATTACTGGGGATATACCCAAAGGATTATAAATTATGCTGCTATAAAGACACATGCACACGTATGTTTATTGCAGCACTATTCACAATAGCAAAGACCTGGAATCAACCCAAATGTCCATCAGTGACAGATTGGATTAAGAAAATGTGGCACATATACACCATGGAATACTATGCAGCCATAAAAAAGGATGAGTTTGCGTCCTTTGTAGGGACATGGATGCAGCTGGAAACCATCATTCTTAGCAAACTATCACAAGAACAGAAAACCAAACACCGCATGTTCTCACTCATAGGTGGGAACTGAACAATGAGATCACTTGGACTCAGGAAGGGGAACATCACACACCGGGGCCTATCATGGGGAGGGGGGAGGGGGGAGGGATTGCATTGGGAGTTATACCTGATGTAAATGACGAGTTGATGGGTGCAGTAGACCAACATGGCACAAGTATACATATGTAACAAACCTGCACGTTATGCACATGTACCCTACAACTTAAAGTATAATAATAATAAATTAAAAAAAAAAAAAAACCAAAAAAAAAAAAAAAAAGAAATAAAAGAGAAAGTTTACGTTAAGCACTTTTGTGGCAATCAGTCAACAGATCTGAATTCAGAGCTCCTCTTAATGAGGTATAAAATTCAATTTATTTATTCAATCATTATAAATCTCCTTATTAGGTGACTATTGTGTTTGTCCAATACTTTTCTAAACTTTGAGCATGTAGCACTAAAATCATAGGCAAAAATCTATGCCCTTATAACATTTTTTTCTGGAAGAAAGCAATATTTAAGAAATACTTAAACATGGTATAGGATAGATGGATTTAAGTGATTAAGAGTAACAGATGGTTAGCAGGATATGACATAGCAGTGAGGTGCCGCAATTTTAGATGGAGATTCTGGGAAGGCCTCGCAGAGAAGGTGACATTTCAGTAGAGACCTGAAGGAGGTGAGCTAGTAGTTGTGTGAATCTCTGAGAAAAGTTGTTCTAGGAAGAGAGAGCTGCAAGTGCCAAACCTTCAGTAAAGCATGTGTCTGATGTGTTTAGAATGATGAACATTCCAGAAGGATATGCTTAAGTCTGCAGCCTTTGTAGGAGTCCCTAAGCTACCAATCTTTGTTATCTGCCTACCTTAATTCATAGCTGGTGCCAGGAAGAGAAAGCTTCAGTCTGCAATTAGAGAATGGCTGCCAAGACCACATAGAGACACACATGGGTACACTTTCCATCACCAGCCCAGAGATTTTGGTTTGTTTTTAATTTCCCTATATGCACATACATGTCTTGTTACCAAAAATAGATGAAACATCTCGTTCCCTACCTTCTCAAGTTGTTTATAGGATCTTCCTTTACATATACAGAATGTTGTCTTTTTAAGGGAGGGAAACAGGAAAAATAAATAGAATAGCTGGTAAGTGGCAAGGGAGTGAGTTTTCTCAAAGGCTGTTTCAGCTTGGTATTTATGTAGTGATATAAGGATTATTTAATACAGTTTTATGCGGTATTATCATAAGAAGGAAAGGAGAGGCGAACATTTTATCTTACCATAAAATAGCTCACAAAACTGCTCAGCAATAGAGAATTGTTATCTGTGCTAGGAGACTGGCTTACAGGTAAAATACCTGTTCCCCCTGATATTATAATAATTGTATCCCATTTAATAGGTTTAAATTTTTCTACTCTTTATAAAATTTATTAAATAATCTCTATAAAACAGAAGCCTCAAATTATATTTAAATAAATAAAAAGCCCACATTGAAAAATAATGTTTGGTTAGAAGGCTGAAAATTAAAAACAACATGTTAAGAGTGGCTATCTTTGGGGTGGTGGCACTTGTGATGATTTTCTTCCTCTGTGCTTTTGTTTGTCAAATTTCTCCAAAATGAGTACAAAAAAAAAAAAAAAAAAAAGTAAGAACAAATAACTCAAAAACCTTTATGCCAGAAATGTAAATGCTTAGGCACTGTTTAGATGTAAAAATAAATAAATAAATAAAGCCTTCTACATTATTCTGGTCCAGATGACACTCAGTTTGTGTTTTCTATGCATAGCACTTGAAAGATAGGACTTTTAACATAAAATAACGATAATTGTAATAGCAGCAACTCGTGAGGTCCGCCGGATTCCAGCTGGGTTACTTGAAAAGTGAATGAAAGCAATGCCTGGCTTGTGCAATTTAACTGATCAGTTCAGGAACCATTGTTACCACTGCAACAACCAGATGTCACTGCAGACTGTGAGAAAATGTCAGAGAAAATGAAGCAGATCTAAGTAGTAGTAGAAATGAAATCTCACCCTTCAAGTATATTCTTTCCCACCCTGAAGATTGTCAATTTGAAGACTCTTTTGTTCATTTTCAGCATTTACTGTGACTGGAACTCGTAGTCTGAAAATATTTCCATTTATCTCGACCCAGTATCTCAGCTCCTCCACAGGCTCATTAGGCTTCGAGAGGTCTGACCAAAATACAGGTACTTCAGAGTCTGATAAAAAGAAGCATGAAACCTTCCCAGGTGCTGACGGTTTCACAGAAAGGGGAGGGCGGGGGAAGTGAAGAATGTTATTAAGTTGCAGCATAGAGTATGACATATCATTTTCTGGATAGATAGACAGAGTAATGCATGTGCTGATCTCAGCTCTGCAGGAATAAAATACGTTTAGTGCAATCTGGTTTTTACTGCCACTACAAACAAGCCTTCTAAGGACTTTTCATTAAAAGTGAAAGCCGACCATCTCTAAGTTTGAGTTTGGAATTTGAAAGTGCAATCCTCTGAAGTCAGACGCTTTATAATAGGGGAGTGGAATCTTCTCTCTGGGGCTAGTTTTCTGGTCACTCAGGCTGGAGGGTATTTAACTTTTCACAGTGAAATACTGTGGCCTGGTAACAAAATTCTATTTCTTCAAATAAAAACAGCTTCACAAAATATCCTTATGGTAGGCCTGGCGCGGTGGTTCAGGCCTGTAATCCCAGCACTTTGGGAGGCCGAGGCGGGCGGATCATGGGGTCAGGAGATCGAGACCATCCTGGCTAACACGGCGAAACCCCGTCTCTACTAAAAACGCAAAAAACTAGCCGGGCGAGGTGGCGGCGCCTGTAGTCCCAGCTCCTCGGGAGGGGGGGCAGGAGAATGGCGGGAACCCGGGAGGCGGAGCTTGCAGTGAGCCGAGATGGCGCCACTCACTCCAGCCGGGGCCACAGAGGGAGACTCCGTCTCAAAAAAAAAAAAAATCCTTATGGTACACATTCTTCAGATTATAATTTTAGCACTAAAATGAATCAATAATGTATGCATGTATCATACTTGTTAAATTATTTTATTAATAACTGATATATTCACCGGCCGGGCGCGGTGGCTCAAGCCTGTAATCCCAGCACTTTGGGAGGCCGAGGCGGGTGGATCACAAGGTCAGGAGATCGAGACTATCCTGGCTAACATGGTGAAACCCCGTCTCTACTAAAAATACAAAAAACTAGCCGGGCGCGGTAGCGGGCGCCTGTAGTCCCAGCTACTTGGGAGGCTGAGGCGGGAGAATGGCGTGAACCCGGGGGGCGGAGCTTGCAGTGAGCCGAGATCGCGCCACTGCACTCCAGCCTGGGAGACACAGTGAGACTCCGTCTCAAAAAAAAAAAAAAAAAAAAAAAAAAAAAATAACTGATATATTCAACTTTTAAAATATACTTTAGGCATAAACATAATTAAAATACCGGTGTGCATCATGTCTGTTAGCTTATCTTATTATGATAACTCTGATCAAACTTTGACAGTGGTAAAAATGTTATAAACCATAACTCTGAAGTGAAAACAAAATAAAATCTGAGGACCAATGAAATGGAAAATTAGTACAACGAATTGAGGCAATTATAAAGTTCATGGAAGGTGGAGATACAGAAACAGTAAAGAAAATGACTCATTTTTTTCCCATGAAAACACTTTTTCACAATTTCATTGGAAATTGATTAATTGTAGATGCAATTTTTGTCAAAGCTATTATCTCCCAGAATACCTCAGAGCAGTCGTTATAAAGAGAAAACCACTGGATGTCACGTCTCAGTTCAGTTATGCGTGTTGTGGGTTCCTAGGCCAATCATCTAACATCTGGGCATCCTCATCCTCAAAATGGCGTAAGAACACCAGAGGTGCTGGTAGGACACTGCCTGCCATGATACGCACCCATGCAATTTGTAAACGACGTGTTAGAAATGTAAGTATGGCTTATTGTATGTCAAGTACTCAGCCCATTGGAATGAATAAATGTGCGTTTTAGTTGTCGTGTGCCGAGTCAAAGAATGTGCAACTTGGCTCAATTGCAGATCTTGGTGTGCTTGTCCGTGGTGTGAGACCTCAAAGCTGTGAAGAAGCCCAGCGCATCTCCTAAGATTGGAAAAGTATTCTCTTACTAGTGCCTTAGTTCTCTGCTGTAGGGCTTTAAAAAAAAAAAAAAAAAGACAAGGATTTTCTAAAGCAACAAAGATAGATAAGTCTGGTTTTATAATTAAGGGCGCTCACAGCTTAGGTTCAATAAAACAAAGAATCTGAGTTTGGAGGAAGAAATGATTTCTCTCTTATAATTAGGAAACCTATTTCCCAGAAAGAAGGGAAGAATGGGAATGCATATTTCTGATTTCTCACTTTTTACATCCTCCTTACCTCCTTTACTGTATAAATTAGCAGATTTGCATACATAAAATATATCTCAAAAAACTCAACGAAAGCATGATTTAAAAATATGCAGCTAATTATATGAGAATGTTCATCTCTTCTTCCTATAAGGCAAATGAATATTTATCAAGTTAAATTCCAAGATACTTATTATCTCACTTGCATTTTGAATATAATTACATTGGAAGGCAATTGTTCTGATGGGTGTAGGCAGAGATTAAAAGATTTATATGCACTTTTTAAAAATGCAAAATAATCATAGTTGTTTTATCATTAACAGAGTAGCTCAACTCTTCCCTTCAGATGAAAAGTAAGTTAACATTGAAGCATAGTAACTCTAAAATTATTACAGCAAATGAAGATGGTCAAATAAAAATGAGGTTGCAATTATTTTTAGGAAGTTCAATTTTTAAACACTAGGAAAAATGCCTGAAATATTTAAAGGGGCTATTTAACCTGGTGTTTTAAAATCCAGATTTATAAATAACTGTCCCTAACTTATTTCACTAATACAATCTAGATAAATAATATAAAATCGAACAAAATTTATAAAATAACAAATAGTCAATTGTCTTTAAATTAATAAAATGGTATAAAAAAAGATTTTATATATCTATATTCATAAAACATTTATATCTTTTTTAACTGTATCTCTCATGACACTTATAATAAACAACAACAAAATTCAGTTATTCACATCTGTCATATTTCCCCATTTATCTCTGAGCTTCCAGAAACCATGGCTTATGTATTATATTTATTTCATTGATTCCAAGTTTCTTTCAAAATGGCCTTATAGCTACTTAGTATTCCATAAATATGCTAACTCCTAAAAATAAAAAAAAATAGCATAGCATATTTTTAACACTGTAGCCAATTATATATAACACTGGATCTAATTACACTACAAAGCAAATACCTGGTCTACTAGGTATGCCTTGCTACATATACAATCTATCCTTTCATATCATAATTTTGTTCTTTGATATATCTACCTGTGTTAGCGAATTTTGTTAAGTGTTTTTCACGATTAAACATTGGATATAAACAATAGCTAAAGCTGCTCAACTGCAGGCAAGCAAACCCTACTTTCATGTTTGACCAAAACTCTTTAATAATTGTGTTAAAAGGAAAACTTCAGTTGAATTAAATTTAAAGGAGTTTAATTGAGCAATGAACAATTCACTAATCGGGCAGCCCTCAGAATCACAGGAGATTCACAGAGACTCCAGTGCAGCCACATGGTGGAAGATAATTTGTAGACCAAAAAAAGGGAAATGATGCACATAAATTGGAAGCGAGGTACCGAACTGTTGGATTGGTTACAGCTCAGCATATGCCTTATTTGAGCACAGCTTAAACACTCAACAGTGTATGAATGATTGAAGTATGGCCGCTGGGATTGGCCAAGACTTAGCTGTTGTTACAGGTGCATACTCCTAAATTCAGTTTCCAATCTTGTCTATTAAGCTAGGTTACAGTTCATCCACAAGGACTCAAACATAAAAGTATGGAGTCCTTCTCCGGCTGTATTTAGTTTGCTTTAACAATTGTAAGGAGTAAAGCTAATGTGTTGGGTGGTGAGATTTAATAGAAATTCATGCAACAACTGCCACTGAAATAGTGAAACAAAGTCTCAAAAAGACAGTAAGTTTTAACTTAGATTATCTCTGGAGAATTTTATGGCCAAATAGGAATAGAAATATATTGTTGTTTAGAAAAGAGTTATGCATTTTTATTAAAAATATTATATGTACATGTAGTTTGTTTGAACGAGGAAAAAAGAAAACAATCTTTTGGACTCTGGAGTCCTTTTATAAAATTTCTAATTAATTTTGATAAATTCCTTTGAATATGGCAAGGAGTTCCACTCAGGCTTCTCAGTTTAAGAGTTATACTTGTACTCAGTGGACTAGAAACTGCCCTCAGATAGTTATGCATAACACCTGCTAAAGGTAATAGATATTCCACATGAGTAGCAAATTTTTCTATAGAGTCATGTGGAATTAACTAATAATGAAATTTCGCTGGCACTCTCTTTGCTTTTTCCATTTAAAGACTCTTTATTACCTTGGATTGCCTTCTTATATAATTAATTATTTTTGATCTGCATTCATTATATTTCAGATGTGTCATCAATATTTCCCCTGATGCTATAAAATTAGGCAAAAAATATTTCTAAAGTCTTATCTCCTAATTTTTATTACAAATGTGGTAGCAGCATATTAATACACACATAGTGTATAAATTTAAGAAAACTTGTTAATGGACAATATATTGTTTTTGCAAAATCCCTGTGGAATCTGAAAGGCAAGGGTATGTCCTTTTGAAAAGAGATATAGTTATCGGTTTAATAATGTAAGTACTAAAATTTTTAGAGACATTATTCTTAGTAAAAAAAAAAAAATTGGGTAAACAGAAATGCAGGCATGGCTGCCCTGCTTGAATTGAGTCACCCTCACAGTACTGCTTTCCTTTTCTGTGTTTACACGCCCATATACATTGTTTGTCTCTCTTGGAAAACCCTTTCATTGCTTGTCTCTCTTGGAATACCCTTTCTTCAATTTCTTTTACACAGAATTTGTAGAGTTTAGGTCTTGACTCACATGTCTGGTGCAGTCTTTCCAAACCTACAGAGGTTACTCTTTCCATTAAATTGATTCTTCACTCATTACGTGTAGTTTACTTAGAACAAACTGAGACTATATCCGATGTCTGTGTCCCTTGTTTTGTTATTCAAATTGAAAGTTCCTTAAGCACAAGATGTGTTCTTACATTCAGGGTTTCTTCTTAGGTCCTTATCTAGTAAATAATGTTCAGGAGGTGTTTAGAAAAGAATCATTCAGAGTGTTTTATTTATATTGATGCAAAATGAATTGGTATGAATATGAATTCTATATAAGGTACTAGTGTGATGCACTTAATCTGGCTAGCAATACCAAGCACTGTTTTCCTGTCTAAATATAATTTCTGTAAGATGAAGAATACTACCATACATACTCCTCATATATCAATTTATTGAAAAACAAACTAGTTGCTGATATATATGTATACCAACTGCTGGTACATATGATGTCTAACAGTTGCTGATATATATGTATATATGTACATATAGAGAGAAAAAAGTCTATATATGTACATATATATACACATATATATACACACACATATACTGTTATTTCTGCTACTAAAGTCCAGTGTTTTCAAATGAAAAATTTCAAATACATATATTTTTGAGATGAAATTTCGCTCTTTTCATTCAAGCTGGAGTGCAATAGTGTGATCTTGGCTCACTGCAACTTCTGCCTGCTGGGTTCAAGCGATTTTTCTGCCTCAGCCTCTTGAGTAGCTGGGATTACGGGCACCCATGACCATGCCCAGCTAATTTTGTATTTGTAGTAGACACGGGGTTTCACCATGTTGGCCAGGCTGGTCTTGAACTCCTGACCTCAGGTAATCCATCTGTCTCGGCCTCCCAAAGTGCTGGGATTACAGGCATGAGCCACCACACCCGGCCAATATTACTTTTCTATATATCACTTCTTAGGGTCCGTATTTGTATCCTTTTATTTTATATTTATAAATATTTATTTTATATAATATACTATGTACTCAGCACATTAAAGGCTAGAAAGAACTTAGAGTTGTAATTATTTCTCCAGGGAATTTCAACTTTTATATGATAAAAATTAACATCTAAGAAAATGTTGTGATTATCTGAAGCACAAAGATAGTGAATAATTGTTCTTGGGTCTACAAATAGTTCAGGGAAATGATGCCATGTGCTCAGACAAAAATGAAGACATTCTAAAAAGGCATATTAGATTTCATATGTGAATGAGGGATCTGAATAGGGATATTCTAGGCAGATGTTGCATATCCTCTGAAGAGTGGATCATCGGAAGCAGGATATGAATCGGAGGGACATCAGCAGATTGGTGGTGGTTAAATCCACTTGAGTACACACATTACCAGAATGAATGTAATTAAAGATGATTAGAGAGTCAAGTACCAAAAGTTCTGGGACAATCACTCTCAACAAGCAAAGTAGGATTTAAGGAAGAAAAAAAAAAAAAACAAAAAAACAAAGCTGAGAAAAAGCTAGCAGGGAACAGAAGCCCAGAAACTGACAGAGAATTTCAAAGAAATTCATCAGTGGATATTTCTCTAGCTTTCTCAATAGGTCTCTTTCGCTCTATACACTTTTCTTTGTGATGTCTTTAATCCACATCTCTTTAATCACCACATATTGTCCTCTTCACTTCAGGTCTCTTTTCCGACTTGTGAACCTGCATGATCAGCTACTTTCCAGATATCTTGTGCTTGTCTTCCGAAGATATCAAACTTGACTGAACTTGGCTGTGGCAGAGATAGCTAGCTATCTCTTGTTCCTTAGTAATAAAATACCCAAAATATTTCCGGGCTCAAAAGCAACAGGAATAAAATCTCTGTTTTTCATTCCCACTGGCAACTCATTGTAGCCTCCTAAGTATTGGCCAAGGGGGTGGAAGCAGCAATGTGCAGCTTCTCGTATGTGTACGTAAATAGCACAAGCAAGCCATCTTCTACTCTACCCTGTTTTCTGGCTGTCTGAAATACAGATACTGTAGTTGAATTTGGAGCTGACTAAGTGATACTAGATTATGAGATTGATCTGAGAGCCGAGGCCATGAAAACAGAGCAACAAGATCAAAGGAGTCTTAGCTCCTGACACTGTGATGGACTCTCCCAGCTATGGACATAGAATTGAACTTTAATGTGAGGCAAGCCTGTGTCTTGGTTAAGTTACTATTATTTGGGGTCTCCTGTCACTATCCAGCAAAAAAATAATTCTAATTAATACAATATATTGAATTACATTTTTTAAACTTTGAATGGCACCACTAGTCATTCAGGTATGCAAAACAGAGCCTTTTCTTTTTCCCTCATTCCTCAAGAAACCAACACAGGTACTATCTCTACTGCCACTACCTTAGTTCATGCTCTTGTCATTTCTTGTCAAGATTATTTCAACACCTGTACTTCCCATTTCTAGTTTTGCTCCCCCTCAATCCAATATCCAATATCTCTATTCTGCAGCAACAGTTATCTCTTTTATAAGGTAAAAAAATCTTGGCACTCCCTTGTCTAAAATCACCTAAGGGTAATATGCAAATTTCCATGTATAATCTCTATCAGCTTTTTCCTGATTGGCCACTTGCCTATGATTCTAATCTCATTGTTCATAGGTTTTCAACCTTCTCCCTGCACTCTAATCACTTCGAATCTTTTACAGAAACTAATTTGACTTTTCATCATTTCCTATGACCATTTCATTTGCGTAAAACTCTGTTTCTCCTTTGCGTTATTTAGGACACTTGTACTTGCCGTTAAGTCTCTGTGCAACAATCTTTCTTCTGGATACTTTGGACGAAGACTGCACACCTTGTGTACTCCTCGGTGCCCCACCACATTCTGGGTAAAGTTCAACCTGATCTCATTCTTCTGTGCATCTCATATCTTGAGAACCATCACAGTGTAGTTGATACTTTCCTAAACAGTGTACAAAGTGAACTCTAAAGAGGGAAAAACTGAAGTTTGTCTTCCTAGAGACAGTTTTAAAGCCTGCTACTTTTATGATTTTTACGGTACCCCATACACAATCTCATTTTTTTTTTCGCAATAACCCTTTGATTCAGATACTGCTATTATTCCTCTGTAGATACAAAACATAAGGCTCAAAGAAGCCATGATTTATTTAAGCTTATTAATTTGCATATGCAATAGGAAGTACCGTAGTTTTATTTCAGAAATCTAAAGACTAATAGATGTGATGAGTGGAAATTATTAAGAGTAATATGGAAAAAACTATTTGTTTAACCAAGTTAAACATCCATATCATTGTCTTCATTGACAGTTTTTTTATAAAAATAAAACATTTAAAAAGAGCTGAGTGACATTTTAATCACTCTGTTTGTAAAATCATGCATGATTAGACTGAGAGTTAAAGAAATCCAAATAATCGTGTATATGTATGTACTTATCTCAGTCATTTTTAACTGCTTAGTCTAATCCTTATTCATTCTCCAGATTTGAAGAATACATGGCCTCTTAATTCAGCCTTGAACCTTTTCTTGGTGTCGAAAGCATTTAGGGTTGTATAAAGAGTATGAGTGTCAAGTGATGTAGAATATTTTTCTTGTGTGGCAAGAAATCTTTTTTGTTAAAATCTTACATTCACAGCTCCATACATGGATCTAGCCTTGGTGCTTGGGACTTGAGGGCATTCTGGTGTCAAGAGCCCTTCAAAATCCTTCTACTTAGCCTTTAATCTTTTCTCTAGATGGAGAGATTTGACTACTTCTAACTTAATAAGAATGTTGGATTTGGTTTACTTTATAGTTCTTCCAATTAGCTTTTGGAGTGTTTTTTTGGAGCCTTTAATCTTGCCTAAACTTGTGGGAAAGTAGAGAGGGGAAAAAAAGAACACTCTTACTTAACAAAATATATTACAATTAACTGTCAGTACACTTGACTTAAATCATCTCATAATTTGACTATGTGGAACTTAGTTTAATTATATGATAGATGTCATTGCTTCTAAATGAAAGGCATTTTTATTAAGAATTGGATAGAAATTGAAACTGAATTGAAGGAAAATTCTATAATGAGACCAATGAAAATAAAATTGTAATAGTATCAAATTCACTCTTTTCAATATTTCCAAAACTCCCCCCAAATTAATACTGATTTAGGGCTATTTCATTGTATATCTTAAGCCTACATGAAGATATATGTATGTGCACATATTTATGTCTTTTTTTTTTTTTTTTTTAAGAAGAGCTACAGTTTGCGTTTCAGTCTGTGATCAGTAAACCAGAGTTCTCTGCTGTTTTAAGTCAACTGAGTGACCTACACGTCACTAACGCTTTACCACTACTAACTCACGTGGAACTTCATTGGTCTGGAAATACCAAAGCAAATTTCACAATAGGTTAGAGAACTGAGTTAATACAGAAACGATTTATATAATTATATATTTGTCTCCAGGGACATCACAATACAGTTCAGAAATTATTTGTCCAGACTTTAAGAAGATAACTGCTTTATTTTTTTGAATTATGTTAACTTTTCCCTAAAATAGTTGTAATAGTAGTATATAAATTACACTCCAATTTGATAACCAGAATCCTTTAACCTACTAGAAGTAGCTCAAAAAAGTATCTAAATTAATAAGAATCCATAGGTTTAGGTACTTCAGCAATAGGAGTAATTGTATCTTCTGTAAACTCGCCTCTCTGGAAACATAGAGAAAAAGCATATAGTTGTTTATGACAGGTGTTTTAAATCAATATTTAAATGCACCTTTTTTTCAGAAGACATACATGGAAATACACAGCTTTCACAACGAATAATGAAGTAATTATCAGAAAAGTGCTAATGCTAGGGAGGCTTGAATGGTTTTTATACTTGTCTAGGCCCTGTTGGATCAAGCTCAAGACAGAAGCATGCATCCACAACTTGGCAAATAGTTGCCAGGCCTTAACCACTCAACTCCACCCCGAGGAGCTACCCCATCAATGAAAAGTGACCTGTTATTCTTGCCTATAGACCAGGTGAACAAGGATATTTGAAATCTGTCATAACCATGCATAGGGGAAATAAATCACTGGTAAACAATAGAAGTCTTAGTCCTGCCTCATGCGTAGTTGCAGAATCCATATTAATACTGCAGCATGATGTAGGAGCCCAAGCCAATCAATTAGCATAAAACCTAATGGTTTACATCCTTAGAGCTCTTGAGGAGGAAAAATAATCATCTCTCTCTCTTTTTTTTGAGACGGAGTCTTGCTCTGTTGCCCAGGCTGGAGTGCAGTAGCGGGATCTGGGCTCACTGCAAACTCCGCCTCCCAGGTTCCCACCATTCTCCTGCCTCAGCCTCCCGAGTAGCTGGGACTACAGGCGCTGCCACCACGCCCGGCTTTTTTTTTTTTTTTTTTTAGTAGAGATGGGGTTTGACTTTGTTAGCCAGGATAGTCTCGATCTCCTGACCTTGTGATCTTCCTGCCTTGGCCTCCCAAAGTGCTGGGATTACAAGCGTGAGCCACCGTGCCTGGCCAAAATCATCTCTTTAAAATTTTTCACAACTCAGGGATCATAGCAGTCTGAGAGAAAACAAATCTCATTGAAAGAGAACTAGCAATATTACCTAAAAAAAGATGACCAAAAATTAAAATTAAAATTAGAATTAAAAAATCAAAGGAAGGTGGTAAATAAAAACAGAAAAATTGAATTTGCTTTTAAATAATCAGAAATGATGGAACCATTTGAAAAATATCATAACATATATGTTTTAGATGACTAAATATATAAAATAGATGTGTCAACAAAATATAGAACATGAAATAAGAACAAGTACCTTTGAAAGACAGCTAAGCAAAATTGCAAATATATTTTAGAAACAAATGATTCGTTATTTTCAAAATCCTATGATTTAATTACAGTTAAAAAAGAAAATTGTGTCCTCAGTGGCTATATCATCCAGAATGACATACTGGGATATATATAGGTGTGGAAAATGTTAAAGAAGCTAAAGAATATAATGAACAAAAAAGAAAACATATCTACCACATGTTTATTAGAACTTCCAACTTCATATTAATCTATATGTCTTTCAGAATATTCAATAAGTCTTAAATAAATAGATGGATGAATGGGCATATGCTTAAAAAGTTAGCGAACAGATATGATAAAACTCTATGCCTAACAATTAGTAGTATGATACTTTGTGATGAATTTATTTTTAATAGAGTTATTTTTAATCCATTTCATCACTTTTGATAACTTTTGGCCTTTATTTCCTGATAACTAAAATTGGCTTCATTTCTAATTTGCATCAAATTCTTAAATTCACTCATTAAATATTTCCCTTGGCTATACTTCCAATTTCATAGTCTAGCTTTTGACCTAGACATTACTTTTACTTTATAAGACACAATTATAAAATCATTTTAAAAGTCTATGAGAAGCTCTCAATAAAGAAATGTAGTGTGATTTCACCACAGTATATATTTGATAAAAACATTTAATTCTACTTTGCTGGGGAAAGTTTCCAGCTAAAATCATTACATGAATGTTCTTACAAAATTTGCCTATAATTGGAAAAGCTAGATTGCAGCCAGGTATAGTATCATACCAACTTTCTCCTAAATCCCCAGAAGGCATGCTTATGCACCCACCACACAGAGATTGAGGGTCGCAAACTCAAAATTCAATAGGGGACAAACAGGTCACATAAATGAATGAAGCTGGCTGGCTGTAAGATGAACTTACTATTGATTTTATTGTTAGAGAAACATGCTCGATATTTCCAAAGATGCATGTCCTTTTTGGTTCACCTTTTATTTCTCCATCATTAAAGAGAATTTTTTCCTATATAAAAATGTAAACGTTTGATGAGTTATCACAAATAACAATAGACACAAACCACTGTGTCAGGAAACAGTGAGAGTAGTAAGAATTCAGGGGAAGTGCATGTATCATAGGAAACAGGCAGCCACTATTTATCTACAGTGTTTTGGGAGAATTCCAGGCACAAAACTGCCACTTATGCAAAACATTCAGAAACTTGACTGTAGGAGGGTTAATGTGGTCCATCAAAACGTGTTTACGGACTTTTGGTTTGCACATATTTTCTTGGATCCCCAAATAAATTTTTAATAGTCCTATTTCAATCATTCACCACAGAAAAATATTCAAGAACCCTTAGCGTATCCAATACTGACCTGCGTAACCTGGTTTTACATTGCTGAATTTCAATCTTGCATCTCAGTTTCATGGTTCCTGGGCCCTGACAGTTGCTGTTTAGACTATGCAATGACTTCCTTACTGTTCTGTCAGACTCATGGCTTCCCAAAGATGTCTACATCTTAAAACCCATTTATTCCTAGTGTTTCATTATTGGAATGCTAAGCATGTAGGATTTATTTATATCCTACTGCTCAGGGTCATCGTCAATGTCTAATTTCAAAATTCAAAATATTGCAACCTCAGGCATAAATGGGTTAATCCCTGGAGTCTGTGAATATGTTAAATAGAAAAAGATACTAAAGGTAGCAGGTTAAGTCAAGGTTTCTAATCAACTGACCTTAAAAAATGGAGATTACCATGGATTTTCAGGATCAAAGGTAATCACAGGATCCTTAAATGTGGAAGAGAAGGAAAGAAGAGTTTGTATTAGAGTGATGAGGTGTAAGAAAGACTCATCTGGCCATTGCTCTCTCTAAGGGTGGAAGGGGGTCGTGACACAAGAATGAAGGCAGTCTCTAGGAGCTAGAAAAGGCAAGAAGATGAATTCGTTCCTTGAGTCTCCAGAAAAAACCCAGCACTGTTTGTACCTTGATTTTAGACTGGTGAAACTGTTTCAGAGTTCAGACATTCAGAACTATAAAATACTTTGTGTGGTTTTAGATCAATATATTTGTAGTAATTTCTTACCATAGCAATAGGAAACAAATACACTCACAATTCCAGTGTTCTGCTTACTGAGTGATCATATTAACCTTCCCGAGCTTATCACCTGTTAGATGGCATTATTGAAAACTGACCTATCCAACTAACATCCCTTTTTTATTTCCACATGTGGTCCTAAACTATCTGGGATAGTTTGTAGTCAGGATTAAGTTTGTATTTTAATCTGACTTTTGCCATTTACCTACGGTGAGCTTTGGTTTTATAATCTATTAGATGCCAATCTCATAGACTTGCTGGAAAGATAAATTTAGATATTGAACAAAAAGCAAGTGCTTAATTCAGTGTAGGAGTCCTAGTGAGATACAGAAAATCTAGGTAATAGTGTTTTTATTATTTTATCCTTGTTACAACTTTAGACAGTTTTGTCAGGTGATGTAAACTTTAGTTAAAACTTTCCTGGCTCACTCTGAAATACAGTTGTGAATCTTTGACCAACGCTTTATTTCATTTGCTGACATTCACATTCATCTTTTTCCTTCAGACTGATATCTACCTGTAGGCCATACCGTTTGAATTTGCATGTCACTGTCTTTACTCCGGTACTGGCATACCACAGTTGGGCTTTGTTCAGCCATCACAGTAATCTCATGTCTGACACATTAGCTGTTCTCTGTTGTTTAAGACTAGAGCATTAAAAGTCATCTGATTTGAATGTAGAAATTCATCCACTCAGAATGTACAAACAATCGTGATTTGTTTAAAAGAATACTGTCTTACAAATAAGAAAAGAGAATAAATAGAATACAAAGCAGCACAACTACCTAATACAGTGAGATCTAGACATTTCACTAGCTTTATTGAAATATATTTAAAATGTCAGCTTATTAGCTACTAACAAGGTGTATGAGTATAGATGAAGATCAAAAAGTCAGAAATTGAAGGGACATCAGCATTGACAGACATCCTCTAACGTTTTTGCTATGTACATAGCACATTTTAAAAAATGACCTTCTTTTTCTTTGAATTAGATACTCACACATTTTTACTACAAATATTGTAAATAATTAGATTTATTAATCAATGACTAATTTTTGCTCTTGATTTTCTTAAAAAACCTAATATTCCATTATTTACATTTTATATTACTCTCAATAAAGAAAAACATGTTTAAAATCCAGTTTGAGCAGGTTGTAGGGGGAATTTCTACTCTGACATTGTATAAGGTAAGCATGTTTTCTAGGGCTTCTGTATTTGCATAGTTCTCAAATAGTGCCTATAGAATCTCTAAGAGCAGCTGCATATATGTATACATGTACACGTATTTGTGTGTGGATATATACATATATATACACATATATTTAAACAGATGATAGTCATCATGTTGAGTTACATAATCTGCCTAAGTAAGACTTTCTAGGGAGGCAAGACTTGCCTTCAATTCAACATTAGCAACAACTGGCACATAATTTATAAAACTATCTCCAAAAATAGAAATTTTTGGCACATGCACTATGAGAATAACTATAAAGCTGTCATTCTTTGTCGTGTGAAAGGGTTAATTACACAGTGGATAATTACAAGTGCAGTAAAAGCTATAAAGTGACTTTATAGTTTGGCAACCTCCTTTGAAAAATAGGTAATTTGTAATGGATTTATGTATTATATTATTTTAAATATTTCTTTGACAATGTCTAAATATCTCAAGCATGCTATTTTTAAAGAAGTAATGTTTTCTAAATTTATTTACCTCATTCTCTGTCTTTATATGAATTGCATGTGGTAGCAGGCAATATTATACATGATCCTTTTGAAGAACAAGTAATATATAATGCCTTTAGGTACAAGAAGACACAGAGTATGCATGGGAGATGCTTAGCTAATTTCTGAGACACTGGCATTTCACAAGTCCCTTCTTTAATCATCACGAGATCACATTGCATTCTGTGGGACCATGATATTTCTTCCTTTCGAAATAAAGACCAGGAAGTAGAATTGGGCTCTAAGGATTTCTGTGTCTCTATCTCCTTCAGTTCTGCTCTGATCTTGATTATTTCTTGTCTTCTGCTAGCTTTGGGGTTTGTTTGCTCTTGGTTCTCCAGTTCTTTTAGTTGTGATGTTAGGGTGTCCATCTGAGATCTTTCTAGCTTTCTGATATGGGCATTTAGTGCTATAAATTTCCATCTTAACACTGTTTTAGTTGTGTATCAGAGATTCTGGTTTATTGTCTCTTTGTTGTCATTGGTTTCAAATAACTTCTTGATTTCTGCCTTCGTTTCATTATTTACTCAGGAGTCATTCAATTTGTCCAATTTACATGTAGTTGTGTGGTTTTGAGTGATTTTCTTAATCTCGATTTCTAATTTGATTACACTGTGGCTGAGAGACTTTTTTTCATGATTTCAGTTCTTTTGCGTTTTCTGAGGAATGGTTTACTTCCAATTATGTGATCAATTTTAGAGTAAGTGTCATGTGGTGCTGAGAAGACTATATATTCTGTTATTCTGGGATGAAGAATTCTGTAGATATGTATCAGGTCAACTTGATCCAGTACTGAGTTCAGGTCTTGACAGTCCTTTTAAATTTTCTGTCTTGATGATCTGTCTTATATTGACAATGGGGTATTAAAGTCTTCCACTATTATTGTGTGGGAGTCTAAGTCTCTTTGTAGGTCTCTAAGAACTTGTATTATAAATCTGAGTGCTCCTGTATTGGGCGCCTATATATTCAGGAGCTGTTTTTTGAAAAAATTAACAAAATATATAGGCCACTAGCTAGACTAATAAGAAGAAAAGAGAGAAGAATCCAATCAACACAATAAAAAAATGCTAAAGGAAATATCACCACAGACCCCACAGAAATACAACCAACCATCAGAAAATACTATAAACACTTATATGCAAATAAACTAGAAAATCTAGAAGAAAAGGGTAAATTCATGGACACATACACCATCCCAAGACTGAACCAGGAAGTAGCTGAATCCCTCAAGAGACCAATAACAAATTCTGAAATTGAGACAATAATAAATAGCCTACCAAAAAAAGCCCAGAACCAGATGGATTTACAGCTGAATTCTACCAGAAATAAAAAGGGGGAACTGGCACCCTTTCTTCTGAAATGATTCCAAACAATCAAAAAGGAGAAATTCCTTTAGCATTTTATGAGGCCAGCATGATCTTGATGCCAAAACCTGGCAGACATACAAAAAAAAAAAAAAAAAAGAAGAAAACTTCAGGCCAATATCCCTAATGAATATTAATGCAAAAATTTTCAATAAAATACTGGCAAACTGAATACAACAGCACATCAAAAAGCTTATCCACCACAATAAAGTTGACTTCATCTGTGGGATGCAAGGATGCTTCAATATACACAAATCAATAAATGTAATCCATCTCATAAACAGATTTAAAGACAAAAACCATGATTATCTCAATAGATGCAGGTAAGGCCTTTGATAAAATTTAACATCCCTTTATGTTAAGAACTCTCAATAAACTAGGTATTGAAGGAACATACTTAAAAATAATAATAACCTTTTATGACAAACCCACAGCCAATATCATACTTGAATGGCCAAAAGCTGAAAGCATTCCCTTTGAAAACCAGCACAAAACAAGAATCACCTCTCTCAACACTCCTATTCAACATAGTATTGGAAGTTCTGGCCGGAGCAATCAGTCAAGAGAAAGAAATAAAGGTTATTCAGATAGGAAGAGAGGAAGTCAACTTGTCTTCGTTTGCAGATGACATGATCGTATATCTAGAAAACCCCATCCTCTCATCTCAAAAGCTTCTTAAGCTGATAAACCACTTCAACAAAGTCTCAGGATACAAAATCAATGTGCAAAAGTCACAAGCATTCCTACATACCAACAACAGGCAAGCAGAGAGCCAAGTTATGAATGAACTCTCATTTACAATTGCCACAAAGAGAACAAAATACCTAGGAATATAGCTAACAAGGGAAGTGAAGGACTTCTTCAAGGAGAACTACAGACCACTGCTCAAGGAAATCAGAAAGGACACAAACAAATGGAAAAACATTCCATGATCATGGAAGGGAAGAATCAATCTCATGAAAATGGCCATACTGCCCAAAGTAATTTATAGATTCAATGCTATTCCTATTTATCTACCACTGACATTCTTCACAGATTTAGAAGAAAGTATTTTAAAATCCATATGGAACCAGAAAGTAGCTTGTATAGCCAAGACAATCCTAAGCAAATATAATGAAGCTGGAGTCATCACACTACCAGACTTCAAACTATACTACAAAGTTACAATAACCAAAACAGCGTGATACTATACCAAAAAAAAAAGAAAAAAAAAAAAGAAAAAAAAGAAAAGACACATAGACCAATGGAACAGAATAAAGAACACAGAAATAAGACCACCCATCTAAAACCATCTGATTTTTGACAAACATAATGAAAACAAGCAATGAGGAAAAGATTACCTGTTTAATAAATGGTGTTGAGAGAACTGGCTAGCCATATGCAGAAAATGGAAACTGAACCCCCCTTCCTCACACCTTATACAAAAATTAACTCAAGATAGATTAAAGACTTAAATGGAAAACCCAAAACTATAAAAACTCTAAAAGAAAAACAAGGTAATACCATTCAGGACATACGCACGGGCAAAGATTTCATGACAAAATTACCAAAAGCAATCTCCACAAAAGCAAAAATTGACAAATGGGATCTAATTAAGCTAATGAGCTTCTACACAGCAAAATAAATGATTATCAGAGAGAACAGGCAACCTAAAGAGTGAGAGAAAATTTCTGCAATCTATCCAACTGACAAATGTCTAATATTCTAATATCCAAATCTACAAGGATCTTAAACGAATTTACAAAAAAAAAAAAAAAATTAAAAAGTGGGCAAAGAATACGAACAGACACTTCTCAAGAGAAAACAGTCATGTAGCCAACAAACACATGAAAAAAATCTCAACATCACTGATCTATCAAAACTACAATGAGATACCATCTCATGCCAGTCACAATGAGGTGATTATTAAAAATTGGAGAAGCAAAAGATGCTGGTGAGGTTGCAGAGAAATAGAAACACTTTTACACTGTTGGTGGGAATGTAAATCAGTTCAACCATTGTGGAAGACAATGTGGCAATTCTTCAAAAATCTAGGACCAGAAATATCATTTGACCTAGCAATCCCATTATTGGGTATATACCCAAAGGAATATAAACCATTCTATGACAAAGATACATGCATGTGTATGTTCATTGCAGCATTATTCACAATAACAAAGAGGTGTAATCATCCCAAAGGCCCATCAATAATAAACTTGATAAAGAAAATGATGTACATATACAACATGGAAGACTATGAAGCCATAAAAAGGAATATCATGTCATTTGCAGGGACATGGATAGAATTGGAAGCCATTATCCTCAGCAAACTAAAGAAGGAGCAGAAAACCAGACAACGCATGGTCTCATTTGTAAGTAGAAGGTGAACAATGAGAACAAATGGACACAGGCTGGGTAACAACACACACTGGGGCTTGTTGGAGAGTAGGGTAGGATGAGGGAGAGCATTAGAAAAGAATTAAAAAAAAAAAGAAGCTGGGCTCTGAAATGTAAAAATTACTGCTCCACAGACTTGAGATAAACACTATCTATCGATGATGCTAAATTAACTGTGTTTTAAAACCAAGATTGAGATACTGCTAACATTGAAAACAAAGCACACACTTTGGAGTTATATCGACTTCATTTAGTCATGGCCTTGCGCTTACTGAATAGGCAAATATGTACAATCTACTTCACCTGTTAGAACCTGATTTCTCATCTATAAAATTACTATAATAATACATACAACCTCAAAAAAATGAGTACTAAAATGAGTTCAATAAAATAAAATGTTTACCCATGCAAAGTACTGCCTGAGATTTAGCACACACTAAAATAATTGACCCTTTTATTGATAATACAGAAATGTTGTATAATATATTTCTAAAACAATGCACATAATCCCAAAACCTGTAGTACTAAATACAAAATGTATTTTCCACAGGAAATGTTATCATGTTTTAGTCTTTAAAATGGTTTTAAAATGACTTTAAACTACAATTTGTGCTTATAAGCATAGTTCATAAAAAGTATAATGCACACAATTTATTTAACTCTGTCACATAAGCCTCCCTAAGTAAACAAGTGACATTTGAGTTGCTATTTTGCAGTTCTCTGTGAGGCACTATGTATGTGAGATTCAGTCAGGTTTTGGAAAACATTCTATCACGCACTTTAAGACAGGAACTTCAGATCAAAGTAGATTTTTTTCTTACTCTTTGTCTTAATATTCTTTATATGTGGTTTTAGGATCAAACATGATATGTTAGAAAAAATGTATTTAATTTTAAATGTTTTATTTAAGAAAAAAATACACTCAGCTATGCCACAAGCATTCTTGAATTATCTTGGTTAATTTATGACTTTAAAGTGTGGCATGAGTAGCAAATAACCAGATTTCATTAGAGGAAAAAAGTAATATTGGAAATGTATTAGGACTAAGGTTAAAAATCTGGCTATAATTCAGATTACAGAGAATTTTGAGGGCTAAAGAGATGAGATTAGTTTGATGGCACTGTCACTAGAGAAATACTGCAGAAAAAAAAAAAAGGAATAGGCTAGAGAACACCATAGTGAAAAATACTTGAGGTACATTAATCCAGCTGTAGATGGTATGGATTCTGAATTCTGTTTTTTCCATTCATTCTATTATATAATTGTGAGTCTTAGAAATAGGTGCTACTCTCAGAAAATAGACTTGCCTCCTATCTTAAACCAAGACAAATGTTGTTTTTCTACCAAAAAATCCTTCTAGTGTGCATCGATGCATATTAAAAACATAGTGAGAAAAAAAGTCTTAATAGTATTTTAAAATTAAACGAACAGAAACTAATGCAAGGTATAGATAACTTTCATTTTGCTTGGATATGATTGCAAATTGTCATTGTGGGCAATCATCCTAACAACCCCAGATAATTCAGATTCAAATAAAATACACCCAGTAAAGGTATCTACTCTGAATAACTTTGCATTTCCTTATCCATGCTTAGAGATTCAATTCTGATATCTGAAGCGGATAATAATTAGGCTGATTTTTCCATTGCTAATTTATATATGCATGAATGGTAGTATATACAAAATATATAATCGTTCGATTCAGGGTAACAAAAGGACTTGGCAAGTGAAGTCTTATGGTCAGATTACAGGAAGTCTGTTTTTGTAGGGGGGTTTCTAAGGGTTCTGTGCATTAAAAATCCATGAGTATCCATTTTCTACATAAAAATGCTTCAAACAGCTGCTAACTTTCTATCTGTAACTTTCCTTTTCTATGTTCTTTCAGTTTTCTGATTACATTAGGGGAAATACTTGATTGGGAGCCAGTGGTCTTTAACACCTGCTAATCTCTCTTTGAACAAGGAGAGTGTTTGCCAGGCCGGGCCATCTGCAGGCAACAGAGGGCTAGAGTGGCACCAGGGGGGCAGGATGCAGTGGATATTCAAATCCGCATATCCTGAATCTTTGAATCAAGAGGGTTTCCTTCATTGAACACTTGAGTGGGGTCTCCTAGCAGCTAAGGAAGCCCTGTAGATGTGTAGTTAAAGGACTCTATTATGCCCTAACACAGTGAGATTGTAGCTACTCCTCATTCCCATAGAATTGAGCCAGCTCCTTGTGCGCACTGCAGAGTATGTGCTTATTCTCCAGGAAGTGCATGGCTGCCCCTCCACTGTGGGAAGATGAGTGTGAAGGGTTCTAGTATGTTTCCTAGCAGGGGAAAGCAGCTTCTACATTGTTGAAAAGGATGTGGTGTTTAAAACAGCACCTGGACTCTCCTAACATCCATGCCTGTCGAGCCTGGCTTAAAATTTAATAAGGCCCTCTGGGAAAGAACATTCTACATATATTTTTAGTTCTTGCCAATTCTTAGCCCACAAATGAAATAATGAAAACCCCATAGCTGAGTTGGACTTTAGAAATAATAAGTTGTATCCGCTTGCTTTTCTCAAGGGTGATATGTGGCCAAAGTTAAGCAATATTTAGTTGAAGTTCTCAATCTTCTGTTTCCCAGAACTTTTACCTTCACTTTGTTTTATAATTCAGTCAATGACAGTCAGTGCCCAGGCATTGTATGCCAGACCCCATGCTAGAATTTCTGATATTACAGAGAATAAGATAGAAATAGTCCTTTGTAAACTTAGAAGTTAAGAGCAGAAAATAAAAGCAAGTAATAAGTGTTTGGATAAGAGAAGAAAGTGTTACTAGGGAAACAAATAGTGTCAAAGGAGTGCGAGTAACTTAGATTAGCATCACAGTCATGGTTGTTTTGTTTATTAATTTATTAAAACAACAAAAATTTTAAATTAAAATATAGAGATATTTGTAAATTTTATTTATCAAAACATGCAGAGATTACTGAGATTACATGATTACTTAGACATTGTGTATCTCCTTGAAAGTACATCACAAAACTCCAACAAAATATTTTTCAGCTGCCGATTTTTGTGATTAAGGGGGCATGGGTTCTTCAAAATGCATAAATAAATGCATTAATTCAAGATATTTTGTTAGAGTAATTAAAATATATTTGCACCTTATGGAAATAAGTGTTTTTATTTATTATTTTTTTTTTAAAGAAATGTATTCTCTTTGGTATTTATCTTTTTGTGAAACATGTTAATGTTAAGTAAGGAATTTGCTTACTGTGGATTATAAATGTAACACCAAAATCATGCCTTAAAGGAAGGCTGTATCATACATACTGTAGACGAAATAATATTAGTCTAAATTCAGATTTAATGCATTTTGACATTATTAATTTATTTTTGAGGACTAATTCTTAAATATACTAGGGAAGGATGAAGTCTCAAGACCTATTTGAATATCACATTAAAACTGAATAACCTTCTTAAAAAACGTATACACCGTTGCTTTTTCCACAGACTTCATGTCCCAATCAAGAGAGGTCTATAATCATATAGTTTAGAGTTTTGTCATTGACCCCACCTTATTTTTATTGAATAATCAGATTACAATATAGAAAAGGAAATTGAAAAAATTATGGATGCCACCATGCTATGAAAAATAACGTAAACTATGTTTGGTAACCTGAGACAATAGACTCAAAATAATGAATATAAGACAGGGGAAAATATAATAAATGGTGTATATTTAAATTAAAATTATCAAAGGAATAAGTAATGTTGGTCATATTTTTTTTTCTTTGCTATGGGCATACATATCTAAAGGTCTAATAGTAAGTATTGGTTCCATGTTATGAAAGAGTATTGCTGAACTAGAGAGCATTAAGGGAAGGTGACAAGGGGGATAATGTCTGGACACAGTCACCTGAGCTACTATGTACTCACGCACAGATTTCTAACCTAGAAAGAGAAACTGAGGGACACACTTCTCTTCAAATGCTTCATCTGAGCTGAGGTAGGAATTAGCAGCTGCAGCTGTTGTTGTGTTTTTCCCATTAACGACAGGTTCTTTTTTTTTTTTTTTTTTTTTTTTTTGAGACAGAGTCTCGCGCTGTGTCACCCAGGCTGGAGTGCAGTGGCGCGATCTCGGCTCACTGCAAGCTCCGCCTCTCAGGTTCACGCCATTCTCCTGCCTCAGCCTCCGAGTAGCTGGGACTACAGGCGCCCACAACCGCGCCCGGCTAGTTTTTTGTATTTTTAGTAGAGACGGGGTTTCACCATGTTAGCCAGGATGGTCTCGATCTCCTGACCTCGTGATCCACCCGCCTCGGCCTCCCAAAGTGCTGGGATTACAGGCTTGAGCCACCGCGCCCGGCCTGACGACAGGTTCTTGAAGGCAAGCTCAGTTTAATTATTTATTCCTAGCACGGTGTTCCATAAATACTGTGAAAACTACAAAATAAAGGGAAGAAAACTACAAAATAAAGAAAAAATGTTGAAAATATTAGTTGAAAGAGACTAGTGGGCTCACATCTTTGAAATTCCTCCAGTAGACACCGAATGATTATCTAACAAACCTGAAGAAGAAATTCTTTAATTGAGAATGAGATGAAGATAGACACATTTTAAGTGCTTATTCTACTTGAATAGTTTATGGGTTCCTTATAAAGAGGACACTCTGTCTTTCTTTCAGAGAATATTATGGGTTTGCAAAGAAAATTAGGATTTGTTTTTCTATCTAATAATGTATATATTAAGAAAATGGTACATCTATTTTCTATAAATGTATTAATGCACCAACACTGGTAACCATTTAAACTGTAAAATCTTATCTCTTGGTTCAAAGGAGCAAAATAAAATATTCTCTTGTTGGGATTTGCATTAGCAATCATCACAAATCCCTCAGACTGAATTTATATTAAAAAACATAAAATTCATACTTCATTTTCAGCGATGCATTCCCAGGAATCTTGGCTCTATGAAATTATAAGTAATCAACTCGACAAAGATAAAGATTGCTGAGTCAAAAACACGAAACTGGAAGATCAAACAGAGGAAATCATGCCAATGTTAAGGTAATTGTTTTTATTAATACGAATTAACAAAATAAAATTTATTTTAATTTTACATTGCATTTAAAGTTTTCTTCTGGTGTAAATATGTCAGACTATTTCCATTTGAATTTTCAAGCTGCAATACAAATACAATACAATTACAATTTTATTGTGGGAATCAACAAAACTTGGCTAGTATCAGGCTGTTTGCAGACATGTTTTGTGTATCAGCTTCAATCCATGCAAATGTATGATTTCATTAAGAAGCATGATTTGGTCCCATAGTTTATCACAATTTGTGTGTCGCAATGGGATTATACTTGCAAACACTTCTAAGGAATGGTGTTGATAAATTAAAATGACAGAAGGACTTCATGGGATTAATTCTAAGGATAACAAAGCATACAGAAAAGAAATGAAGAAAAGTTTAAAGAGCCATGTTTTTGTAAAATCAGCACATTCCAAAGGCTGACAGTTAACTTAAATGATGATAGTGACTAGTTTATCTGCTGTTTTTGAATTTCATCTGTAAGCATACAAAGAAAAAAATTAGTTTTTGTTTTTGTTGTGTTATGTTTTTACTTTAACAGTACCCAAAGAAGAAACAAAGTACATATATAATCTTATAAGAATAGCTAATGAATGAGATGAGGAAGGATAATTCATTGTGCCACCATATCCCTCTTAGAACATCCTGGTTTTCTTTCAGTTTTAACTCCTGGACTTATTAATTGTGGACTTCATAAGGAGCATTTATATTATCTCTGCAACCTACACACCACAAAAGTTTATTAAAACATTACTAATGTTTACTAAATATTGTCTGTAAAAAATGTTTTGGTTGGCATTTCATTTGAGGATGTAAATCATAATGCATGATACACAGACCACCTTTCAAAACTCTCTCAACACCCTTAGTGTTATTCTCTTAGTTGTTAAATCAGATGACCCATAAAATTATTATGTGAAATCTATATAAACTCCAAACACTAAATGAATGAATTAAAACAGAAGAACAATGAAAAAACATTTGTTGAGCATCTGTTAAGTGCTTGGCAGTTGAGCAATCAAAAGAAATAAAAACATCAGTTTTCTTTGATAAATACTTACTGCTTTAATACTCTTTTTATCTTAATTTTACTTCCCAATAGGAGAGAAATGTGTTAGCTAATGACTCAAATTTTTGTTCTACTTGATGAGGTTGAAAGTTCTAAGCTTCTTTTTAATTTTTTTTTTTTTTTTTGAGGTGGGGGTTTCACTATGTTGCTTAGGCTGGTCTTGAACTCCTGGCTTCAAGTGATTCTTTCGCCTTTCCAAAGTGCTGGGATTACACAGCACTAAATTCCAAGGTTATTTAGGAGTCCTGTGTCAGGAACTGCAGTCAAAATTCAAATATTAGAACAATTACTCTCCTACCATCCCTGTCAAGCAAGGTTTTAGGTGCTCTGTGTCAGGAACTTGGGGCAAAGACACACACACACACACACACACACACACACACACATATATATATATATGTCGTTACTTAACACATGATAAGTCGAGAAAACATGTTTTGAATTTCTAAAGCAGATTTCTATATTTCTATATCATTAAATAGGATAGGCAGATAAGTAATAAAAGCACAAAGACTCAAATACAGAAGACAATGCAATGACATATTCTGGAACTTTATGGCATTAAAATTTAAAAGACTGCATATTGTAAAAGGAAATAATGATAATTTAATAATAAAATTTAAAATCAGAAGAATAACGTGTAATTATCCTGGTAGATTATCTTCAGTTTAAAAGAGGAAACGTGTAGAAAAGTAAACTTTATGACCATTTGCACCTTCTGATGATACAGCATGCATTTTTTAGTTGTCTCTTCAGCCATCTCTACCCGACTTTGATTATTGAAATATATTCTCTTCATGTCAAGGCTGTACTGTGAAATCACAGAGAAATAGCCAATACCCCTAATTAAACTTAGAAAAAGTATGGGCTAAATATCTGTCAAAACAAATTAAAATGACAAAACCATGGTCAGAGACAATATAAAAGGTCTGTTCACCCAAAACACAGAGAAATGGGCAGAAGTAGAAGGCATAGACCTGAATTCCAGGCTATGGGGACAAAAAAGGAAGCAAATGTGTTTCAGAAATGGCAAAGTGGAGCACGAGGCTCACTGTATATGACTAAAGCAATGGTATAGTCTCTATTCCTGGGAAAGGGGGTTAAATACCCACAATGACTGCATAGGTCTACATTTGGCATTGAGTTGTTGTTGCAGTTGGGGGAGCCACATGACCAGGACCGTGAGCAAGACAAGCACTGACCATCAAAATGGATCAATACTGCCTCCACAGAATGACAGCCCTGGATTACCAATATAATTGCAGAGTTTGAAATAAAAAACCTGTTTTATCAGGTAGAGTAAAACATAATTTCAGACATGAAAGGGAGGTCGTGATATTATGGGTTTAGAGGAAAGTAGATTTAAGAAGAAAGAGAAGGAAGGAGAAAAATGAAGAGAAACAGCTCTTAAGATGAGCCTGCAGCCTAAATTTCACAACATAACAGAAAAACTAAATTAATAAACAATAGCCAACAATTTCAATAAATGGGTTAATCCATTCCAATGAATTAAGTCCAATGAGCAATTTGAAAAAGACCTAAGATAAATATTATGAAGAACTCAAAGGAATAAAAGTAGAAATAGCCAAAAAGAAAGAATAACAATTTATGAAGCAGTGAAAAGCAGACACATTCAAGGTCTAAGAGAACTGAAAAGACCAAATAGGAGCATACAGATATAAATTTACACACATTATATAGATAGAGATATAAATATATACACATAATATATATATTGCTAATATGATGGAAAAAACAGGTGGTATGGACAAACCAGAATGTAGAATTAATGACAAAAAGATACATGAAAATTAGAACATAGAAATGAATTTGAGAAATGGGGAACCTATTGAGATGCTCCAACAGATGTCTAGCACAAGTTCCAGACAATCAAAGAACACACAGTTCAGAGACATTGTTAAAAAAAAAAAAGATATGTCTGACGATTTTTAAGAGTTGAAGGAATATATAAATCCCTAAAAATAAAATAAATATCTAGTGCTGAAGAGGAAAGTAAAACACATCCAAACCAAGAAATTGTATACCTAAAATAAATAATTACAGTGATAAAGCAAAAATAAAGATTACTCAGGAGATAAAACAGATGATCAACAGATAAATGGCATTGCACAATCTAACTTTTATCTGTAAAACTTTATTTCAGACATAAATTGAATTAATATCTTCAAAGAAATGAAGGAAAATAACTGTCAATGCTGAATTCTAAACCTAGCTAAACGATCAGTTAAAATAAGAACACAGTAGATAGAGATATTTTGGGGTAGAGAGACAATAATTTATATTGTATAGATTCTAGTAAAAAAAAAATTAAGATATAAACCTATCAGCATGAAAAGAAATAGCCTGCAGCTAAAAAAATAAGTCACAGAATATACAATCTAAGTTTCTCAGAACATGCTGGAAAATGGGAATAAAATAGAAAACATGTTAAACAAGACACAATGGACTCAACAATACAGCTAGATAATAAAATAATTCATAGAAGACTTAGCATTGAGATTCACCTAGTTTGAGGAAGGGTAATATTAAAGCACTAATTTACATTAGACTCAGGAAATTATGAAGGTAAGTATGGTTGATAAAATATTGAAGTAATTAATAACATAATGTTAATACAATTTCCATATAAGCACAAGAAGAAATAATATAAGAGAAATTCAGAAAGAATTTGAAGAAAAAGATAAAATCATAATAAAGACTAAACATATTAGGCAATAGTAGACATGAGTTCAAATATATCAGTAATAGTCAAAATTATAAACAGATTTTAAGTCACTTGTTAAAATGCACAAATTAAATATTATCTTTAAAAAACCTCAGGTGTATGTTGCTTACAAAAGATATACCTTAAACAAATAAGCAATAAAAGGACATGGGAAGTATAAAAATGTAAAGATGAAAAATAGTTTCATCATGCTTTCTTATAACATTCTGAATTTTTAAACTTTATTTCATTGGGCTTAATATAAAAGCATCATTTACATATGTCATATAAATAGCTCGTATTTTATGACATGAATTTATGTCAGTCACCAGTTTTTCAGTGACCTGTTCCAACAATTAACTGCGTCTTATTCTTACTAAACAAAATGAGCATTTATATCCGGGCATGTATGCATCATCAGTCCAATCACAAGCAGCATTTCTGAACACTGTCATCATATCCTCCTTTACTTGTTTAATCATGGTTTCATTTAGTTTTTTAAGCTTATTTACAGGGGCTACTTTAAAGTCTTTGTATTTCAAATGTGAATTCTGTTTGCTTTCATCATTTTTGTTGCCTGCTTTTTAAAATCTATATGGGTCATATTTTCCTGTTTCTTTGAATGTCTAGTAATGTTTTTTGTTGGAAATTGGGCCATTTAGATCATATGGCTGGTTTTCATTATTCACAAATTCCATATTTGTGAATTTACCCACTTGCTAAAATTTGACACCCCCTGCTCCCCCGCCCAAATCAATATTCACTGTACCTTTGTGGTCTTTCATGGATAGGAGAAGGGATGTAACATATTTTAGTCACCCAATGCACATGTTCTCAACTGAGGTCAAACATGGCAATCTCACACTATAAACAAGTGTCTTTTCACAGTCTGTCAGAGCCACTTTTTTTCTTGTGCTATTTCACTGTTTAAAATGATCCCCAAGCATAGTGATAAAGTTCTGTCTTTTGTCCCAAGTGCAAGGAGGCTCTATGGAGAAAATATGTATGTTAGATAAACTTTGTTGAGATGTGAGTAATAGTGCTGTTGGCCTTGAGTTTAATGCTAATGAATCAAGAATATATATTACATGAAGTTTCTTCAAACAGAACAGAAACATACAAATAACAAGGTTATGCATTGATTAGTTGACAAAAATTTGGCTCGCTGGAACCTATCTTTGTATTTTCCCCAAAAGCAAATAGTTTAGTATTTATTAATTCAGTGTTTGTGGCAACTTATAGAACATAACTGCCTATGGTAATAAGAATTAACTGTATATTGCCGCAACCCAGTGTATTGGTTTTCACCTTCCCCCACATCCAGAGTTGGTTATTATTTATTTGTCTACTTTAGTGACTGCCGGGATTATTTTGCTAATGACTCCTCCTACTGCCATACGCACTCACCCCAACCTCAACGTTACTCTGCAGTGTGAAGCTTCTGATGCTGCTCACCAGAGGCCACAGCCTTGGGTTTGCACAGTCACCTGGGATGATGGTAGTATGGTGGGATTCTCTTTCTCTGGCTGTCTCTTTCTTAACCACACTCAAGTGTAAACTCCATTAATTGCTGGCTGATTAATCAATTGTTTTTAGCAATGCCTTTAGACACAAAATAATTTAATGACTAATCCAGCTTATTTGAGGAGATAGCTCCTGAGTACAGTGTTTAAGATGTGTTGTGACCAGAAGAAGTTATTTCCAACCTCTTTCCCTGTTCCTCTTTAAAAACTAGCAGACCCGACCGCGCGCGGGGGCTCGCGCCTGTAATCTCAGCACTTTGGGAGGCTGAGGCAGGCGGATCACCCAAGGTCAGGAGTTGGAGACCAGCCTGGCCAACATGGTGAGCCTCCGTCTCTACTAAAAAATACAAAAGTTAGCTGGGTGTGGTAGCGGGTACTACCCAGCTACTCAGGAGGCTGAAGCAGGAGAACCTGGGAGGCAGAGGTGGTGAGCCGAGATCGCGCCACTGCACTCCAGCCTGGGCAACTCTTCTGTCTCAAAAACAACAACAAAACAAAACAACAAAAAACACCTAGCAGACTTACATCTGCAATGAGTTAATCTCCCAATTCCCTTTCAGCATAATTTTCACTATTTTTGAGAGTACCTCTAGGCTTGCTTTTCTCCATGAACTGTTCTAATTATGTCATTTCCTCTGGAGGCAGAATTAGGGCTCTCTTCTACAGTTTGCTTTGCCCCAAAATTTCTGAGCTACTGCCCTGGTAGTATCTGGGAGCAGGGATAATTATTCACTTCTTTCTCAGCAGACATTCCCACTTCAGGAGCTGTGTGCTTAGCAGATGGGCAGGGCAGCCAGCCCAAGTGTTTTCAGCTGGATTCTCTCGATGTGTCACTTCCTCCCGTAAAACTAAAATAAATCCTGGGGCCTCCACATCACTAAGCTAAAGGGGAAAGTCAGGCTGGGAACTGCTTAGGGCCAACCTGCCTCCCATTCTATTCAGTCATCCCTCTGCTCACTGTGATGCATAGCTGATTGCCTCCTTTGGAGAGGCTCATCAGAAACTCAAAAGAATGCAACCATTTGTCTCTTATCTACCTATGACTTACCTGGAAGCCCGTTCCCCACTTCAAGTTGTCCTGCCTTTGCTTCGAGTTGTCCCGCCTTTTTTGGACCAAATCGGTGTTCATCTTACATATGTTGATTGATGTCTCATGTATCCCTAAAAGTATAAAACCAAACTCTGTTCTGACCACCTCGGGCACATGTTATCAAGACCTTCTGAGGCTGTGTCATGAGTCTGCATCCTCAACATTGGCAAAATAAACGTTCTAAATTAACTGAGATGTGTCTCAGACATCCAGGCTTCACACACCCCAGGAGCCAAGGCAAGAGAAATTAGGGTCCCACTATTCTCAGCAGTGCTGTTCTTTAGGTAGCTGGAGGTTGGGAAGGTGAAGGGACATCCTACCTCTAGGCCTCAATTGTGCAGATGTTAACCTCAGAAGGAGGCAGCTAGGGGCAAATGGAAAATGCTGATGTTCTGTCAAAGCGGCATCGGGCATCATTGTCTGGGAATACACCCAGGGTTTGTTATCTTGCGCTAAGGAGAACAAAGATGCAAACACACACACACACACACACGAAGTGGGTTCAAGAGCAGAAAGTTTAATAGGCAAAAGAAGAGAGAGCTTCCTTGTGCAGAGGAAGGGGATGCCCAAGTTGGTTTCAAATCTCCGGTGAGATTTGGTTGATTTTATAGAGGGGCTTGAGGAGGCGGTGTTTGATTTACATAGGGTGTACAGGATTGGTTTCATCAGGTGTGCCATTTACATAGCCTGCTAAGAGGCTAGCCATCCACCTTAATCTTTTATTATGCAAATGGCGCTTTTACCTGGCTGTTGCGATGACACCTGCACACATTGGGATGGGCAGGATAAGGGAAGGAGGAATCGCCATGTTGGCTATAGCTGGCTTCTGGCATAGCTGCCAGGATTCACCTATGCAGGGTTTTAGCTTGCTTATCTCTGCTTGCAGCTTGATTTTTCAGGCTACTTTTTGTTAGAAAAGAAATGGTTTGGGGGCTTCTTCTTATTACAGGAAAATTCCACCAAGAACTCATTTATCCTCACTAACTGCCTAAATAACGTCTTATTAATACCTATATCATTTCCCTCCTCAGGAGAAGTATTTCTAACTGTTTTGGGGCATGTTGGACAACAACTCTTTCAGGCTACTTCCTGTTAAAAAGGGGCATTGTTTGGGGGAACAGCAGCTAGGGCTCCTCCTGGGGTTGAGCTAAGGGTCCTCAGAAGAATGGCGTGTTCATGCATGATTCTGTTTGCAGCATCATTTAGAGTTTGATTGCTTCTAGGCAAAAAGAGATAAATTTTACAAGAAGGTTTAGAATATAGGACTTGAACATGAGTATTAAGATTACTATTATTAGTGTGGGTACTGTAGGCCATAACTATGACAGTGAAGTTTGATACCAGTTAACTATTTTAATGGATTTTAAAACTAGCTTGCTTCCACCAGATTTTGCTGTATTTTACCAGAAGTGTTAACATATAAGTAATATTTTCCTTTGAGAAAATACATATATTCCCCCTCCCCCAGACTCACCATTAGAAGATAATTTTTGGTCTAGGCTACTTTTTAAAATTTGTAATATGATTGGGAGAAATATTTTGTTGGGTGGCTAAAGTAACTTTAGTGTTAATCTTGGCAATTTCTTTTCTTCAATTATTCATCCTTTCATGACTTTCACAGACCATCTGACAACATTCTTAAACTTTCTGACTTCTCCTAAACACCCTTCCTCCAGTTGTTTCCTTTTAGGACAAGAATTTACCATACAAGATCCTTGCTTATATAAAATCTATATTCTTTATAAACTTCTTTTCATAGCTAGAGTGCACCGTATTACCAATATCAATAAAATGTCCTAGCAAGCTCAGTGACAGTAAATCTTTCATGCTGACATCTTTTCTGTAACTATTACCCCTGCTATAAGGATAATAATTAAGCAAAACAACCTTGGCTAAATCTTTCCCACAATTGTTAATCCTGTTAAAAAGATGATAATTAGGCAGAATATTACAGCAATTAGAATTTTACAACCAGAATTCCACATTGAGGGTGTCACAGTGTATAGTTCTACTGCAAATCATAGAGTGAGTATATCAATTCCTGCAAGGGTGGTGTCGTAGATAATTTCTTTTTTTTTTTTTTTTGAGACGGAGTCTCGCTGTGTCGCCCAGGCTGGAGTGCAGTGGCGCGATCTCGGCTCACTGCAAGCTCCGCCTCCCGGGTTCACGCCATTCTCCCGCCTCAGCCTCCGAGTAGCTGGGACTACAGGCGCCCGCCACCACGCCCGGCTAGTTTTTTGTATTTTTAGTAGAGACGGGGTTTCACCATGTTAGCCAGGATGGTCTCGATCTCCTGACCTCGTGATCCACCCGCCTCGGCCTCCCAAAGTGCTGGGATTACAGGCTTGAGCCACCGCGCCCGGCCGATAATTTCTATTTAAAATTTTACTTGCTAAGATATGGAATTTCCCTTTGGGGTTCTACAAAGTTACAAATGCAATCCCATGAATGATTAAAAATTTCCTTGTAAATATATGTTAAAACAAAGTTCTAATATTTGGTGGTGAATTTTGAGAGGAAACGTCTGCATGATGAAAAGTATTTGGTGAGGCAAAGGTAGGACTCAGTAGGATGAGTAGCCCTCACTCAGTTACTTATCTTTTATGATTTTCAGCTTAGGATCTTCTATTTCTTCACGTTGATACTTAGGACGCTCCTCTGGGCTGCCAGAGGTGCTCCCTTAGCTCTCCAGGCTTTGACTTGAGTGCAATGTATCCAAGAGTTGATTCCTGTAACTTTTATTGCCAAGGGCATTGAAAGAAGAACAGTGTAGGGCACTCCCCAGCTCAGGCTTAGGGAAGACGAGAGAAAGACCAGTGTTTATACTAATACAACGTATCCTGGGTTAAATAAAGGTGGTTCTATTTCTTGGGTTTGGACTTTTGCCAATTGTTGTGTTAATTCCTGCTGGAAGTGAACCAGAGAGGCAATATGCTTAATCAACTTAGAGGTTTCCTGATCTAATAACAAATCATTGGTAATGAAGGCCATCTATAGAGCATTTTGTAAGGTGTGTTTCTTACCCATAGTAAGGCCATGGGAAGAAAAGTGACCCAAAGAAGGTGAGTTTCCTGGGAGAGTTTTCTGAGGAGTCTCTTGATAATATCATTTGTTTTCTTTACCTTTCCTGAGGACTGCGGTCTCCAAGCACAATGGAGATGACAGTGTATGCCTAGTGCTTTTTGAGATTCCCTGTGTGACGTCTGATGAAATGAGGGGCCACTGTCACTTTGAAGGTACTTAGGTTGGCCAAAGTGGGGAGTTATTTTATTAACTAGTAATTTTATTATCTCAGAGGCCTTTTCCATACAGCATGGAAATCCCTCTACCCAGTTAGTGAAAGTATCTACCCATACCAGGAGGCATTGCATGCCCTTTGATTTTGGCATGTGGATGAAGTGTACCTGCTATTCTTCCACTGGATAGCTTTCTATCCTTTGGGTTTGAGGAGAAAAGAGCCATCTGTTTAGAGGATTATTTTTAAGACAGACCTTACAGGCATTTACAACCTGTTTGACTGGTTTTTAGTAAGTTTTCTTCTGAAAACAATCTCTGAGCACATTGATAAGTTTTATCCTTTCCCAAGTGAAAAGTCTGGCGAAGGATTTTAAGGATTTTCCATTGGCTGGAGGCTGACAGATGAAGTTTGCCAGCCTCTGACCGTAGCCATCCTGAAGGCTGGAAAGTACACCCTCAAGAAATGGTCCATTTTATTTTTACAGGGGAGTGCCGAGGGTTAATTTCTTTTACAGAGCCTTCCCGGATTAAAGGGGATTGAAGTGTGTCGATGCCTTGAGGCTTCCTTGCCACTTACTTAGCTGCCTGATCAGCTAACCTAAATCCTTCTGCTACTTCATCTGTTCCCTTTTGATGTCCCCCACAATGCATTGCTGCTATTTCTTGAGGAAGGAAAACTGAGGATAATAACCTGTTAATTTCCTGGTGATATTTTATATGACATCCATTAGTGATAAGAAAATGTCTTTCCGTTCAAATGGCAGCATGAGTGTGGAGAACTAAGAAAGCATACTTGGAGTCAGTGTAAATGTGAGCTACCTATCACTTGCTTAATTTAAGTGTTGTTCCAGGAGTTATCAGCTAACTGAATGCTTGTGCCTAGAAAAGGAGACACACTTTCGGTGACATCAGTTAGAGTGACTATTGCATATCCTGCCTTATGAATTTCTTGCTTTACTGGCTGTCTGTTAGCCAAAGGTTCCCCTTAGAGGACAGTGATCCTGCGCATTACATGGAGTGTAAACTGTCATTCCTTAGGGTCAACTTGGAGGCTTATCTGATGAGTATAGCCACTGTGGCAATAGCCTGGAGGCATCTGTAAATAATAATTCCCCCCAGCTGCAACTAAGGCGTTGAGAAAAATATTGGATTAGAGTGGAGTTTTTGCTGAGATGGCCCTTATGATCAGGCTGTGGAAAGGTCTGGATTAGAAAGGAGAAGAGTGAGAGACTGGCTGTAGTGTTCCTTCCTTTAATTTTCAGAATTACACTAGGCTCCTGTCCTGTAATGACAGTTTGAGCTATTGGAGCCAGGGGTTTGAGCACTGGGACCCTCCTCCTGCTGGACCAGCTGTGAGACTGGTTCTGAACTCAGTGACCTCCATCTCCGGGGGGCAGTTTGATCCCCAGTGGTCTCTGCCACAGGCTGGACAGGGTTGAAGTGGCTTCTTTTTGCTGCCTGGACACTTTATTTTAAAAGTGCCCTGACTTGCCACACCGATAGCAATTAGGAGATGCATCTCAGGGATCCTGGACTTTGCAAGCCTGCAAAGTAGCTACTACAGCCTCTGTCCTTCTCCTGAGTTTCCTCTCTTTCTCTTGGGCCTCCTCCTCACCCCTATTATAAACTACCAAAGTGGCCACCTTCAGAAGGTTCTCCAAGGTGCTATCTGTTCCTATAGCCTGCTTCTGTAGTTTTTTTCTAATACTGGGAGCTGTCTGTGTAATAAAAATGGTCCTTTAGAATGAGCTGTCCCTCGACTGAATCAGGGGATGAGAAGGTGTATTTTATTAGTGCCTCTCAGACTTTTCATTTAGGCTGTGGAATTCTCATCTGACTTTTGTTTTCTTCCATGGACAGTTTAGAGTAATTAAGAGGTTTGGTCCTCTTTCTTCATAGGCCCTCTAATATGCACATTAAAAAGTGTTTCCTTTTCCATTCATCTGCAGAGCTATTGGGGTTCCAATCAGGATTGTCAAGAGGTAATACTGCATATTTGAAATGTTTTTCTATTATTTATTTGTCTTCCCTATCTCCTTTCTTCTTTTTCAGTTTATTATAGGAAACACATTTCTCATCTCCAAAATTCTCTGCTGCCTGTAGAGATGCCTGCTTTTCAGCAACAGATACGGTTTCGCTTGGGAGGAGCATAACATCCCTCCATGTGAGGTTAAATACCTGAGTAAAATTTTGGAAAGCTTTTATATACTTGTAGGGATTGTCAGAAAATCCAACTAAGTCTTCCTTTATTTGCCTAAGGTCCTGTAATGAGAAGAGAACTTGAGGGATCCCTAAATATGGGGGATTCTCAGATGGTTCTCCCAAAAATTGCTTTTCTAATTCTTTATAGGACTGACTGATATGACTACTAAGAACAGCTGAGTTGGTTTTACAATGCTTGCAAAGGTCACAACATTGTGCAAAAGAAAATGAGTCACTTTTCTCTTCAAAGTCCTCGGGTTAAAGAAGTTCCAGTGTTTCAGAATACACTCCAGACAGGTGCAAGGTGAAGTTGGCCTGTTACCAATCTAGAAAGTTAAGAGAGAAGAAGAGGCTTCCCCTTAGTCTCCCTCCTTTCAGTGTGACCTAGGGCAGAAAGGAAGACAGTAGGAGTATCCCCCATACTGTTTTCCCTCCTGGGTCCTAAGAAGGGACCCCAGCCCCTTGTTAGATGTGCCGTCCATGGTTGTAGGCGTGACCCTCCAAGCAACAGAACTAGAGAAACCAGATGATGGGATTAGTCATGTGTACCCATGCAGCCCTAGTTCTCCTCTTGTGATTCCCCTTTGAATTCCTAGATTCATGTGATCTGTGTGCATCCCCAAAAGATGGATCAGGAGTGTGCTAGATTGAACTCTATATCCTACTATTATAGCCCATGCTAAAGCATTGACCCTTAGAGAATTGTTCTGGCTAACTTCTGGACTTTAAAGCCCCTTACTAATTAAGTACTGTTTCAATTTGGGGCAGAATGGGTGCCTTAAAAGAACGTAGGGACCTAATGACAGTTTTCCTGATGACAGGACAGTATCAGACTAAAATTTGGCTTTGGAAGAATTTTACTCCTAATTGTTGAAAGCAGAGTTTTCCTGTTCACAGAAGAGGCATACAGCCTGGTCTCTCTAGTATAGGGTCACAAAAAGGGAGGAGAATTGGGAAGCTAGAGTGTTTGGGCAAAGCACAGACTGAAACCCTGCCTCATGGAGAGGATTTCTATTCCACTAGGTGGTGGTGTTGGCTTAGAAATACCATGTGCTCAGCCAGGCACAGTGGTTCAGGCCTGTAATGCCAAGGTGGGCAGCTCACTTGAGGTCAGGAGTTCAAGACCAGCCTGGTCAACATGGTGAAACCCCACCTCTACTCAAAATACAAAAATTAGCTAGGCATGGTGGCACACGCCTGTAGTCCCAGTTACTAGGGAGGCTGAGGCAGAGAACAGCTTGAACTTGGGAGGCAGAGGTTGCAGTGAGCCAAGATCATGCCACTGCACTCCAGCCTGGGTGACAGCATGAGGCTGTCTCAAAAAAAAAAAAAGAGAGAGAGAGAAAAAGAAATGCCATATGCTCACTAGAGGAAGGGTAGAAAGAGAAGTGATTATTGGGAGACACTCCTAGAGAATCACAGAAAATAGATAGGATTCCCAGTTACTACAGCATTTGATATTTTTTCCTAACAGTACTATTTGCCTGAACTGTAACAATTCCCATACATTGCATACCCAGAGAGGATAGGAGGATAGGAGACATGGCAATCATGAATAGGAAAGGAAGACATTTTGTGACAGGATAGTTGGAAACTCTTTTACCAGCACCCAGTCGGGTGGTCAAAGGCTGGGGTTAGTTCACAAGCCTTTGGATAACACCAGGGTGTAGAAATCTTTCGTTGCTTTAGCACCTTTCCCAGCCCCACATACTGGCTAGGCCCTCCCTGAAAAGAAACTGTTTTGAAGCATGACCAACATGCCTAGTGACTCATAGGCATTGGGGGGTTCTCCATGTTCTCCCCAGCAAGCCTTACTTCTGAGACTTTAAGAATGGGAGTTGCCTTTTCAGCATTTAAATGACTGTTGGATGCCTCTTACTGATTTGATTTAATTTTAAATGGAGACCAAGAGCCTCAAAATGAAAAGACACAGTTGAAAGCTAAGGTTCACTCCTACACTCACTGCTCCCTCTGATGATTATAACTTCCGTTCCAATTCAGATCCTGGACGAGCTCCCAAAATGAAGTGACATCACTGTCTTGGGAAATACCTGAGGGTTCGTTCTCTCGCATTAAGGAGAACAAAGATGTGGACACACACACACAAAGACACAAACACACACACACACGAAGTGAGTTTAAGAGTGGAAAGTTTAACAGGCAAAAGAGAATAGAGTTTCTTCATGCAGAGGAAGGAGATGCCCATGTGAGTTTTGGGTTTGGGGCAAGATATGGTTGATTGTGTAGAGGGGCTTGAGGAAGTTGTGTTTGATTTACATAAAGTTTAGTGGACTGGTTTGACCAGGTGTGACATTTACATAGCCCACAAAGAGGCTGTCCTTTCCAGCTTAATCTTTTCTTATGCAAATGGGGCTTTTACCTGGCCAGCACCATGGCACCTGCACACATGGTGACAAGGAAAAGGGAAGAAGGAATTGCCACGTTAGATATACCTGGCTTCTGGCATACCTGCCAGCATTCACCTATGCAAAATTCTGGCTTGCTTTTCTATGCTTGCAGCTTGATGTTTCAGGCTACTTTTTGTTAGAAAGGAAATGATCTGGTGGCTGCTTTTTATTAAAGGAAAATTCCACTGAGAACTCTTTTAAATGCCTAAATACTTTCTTTTTTTTGAGACAGAGTCTCATTATCTTGCCAGGCTGGAATACAGTGGCACCAAGTCAGCTCACTGCAACCTCTGCCTCCAGAGTTCAAGTGATTCTTCTGCCTCAGCCTCCCAAGTAGATGGGACTACAGGTGCATGCCACCATGCCCAGCTAATTTTTGTATTTTCAGTAGAGATGGGGTTTCACCATGTTGGCCAGAATGGTCTTGATCTCTTGACCTAATGATCTGCCTGCCTCAGCCTCCTAAAGTGCTGGGACTACAGGCATGAGCCACCGCACCTGGCCAATAATTTCTTATTAACTCCTACATAACTGTCCCTCTCAGGAAGATTATCCTCTGACAGGGATTTGGGTGGAGAGTGCACCTTGTTTTTTTGGCTGTAGCAGATGATGTGGAGTTTCTCTCTCAGTGACCTGGGAGGTTGGACATGTGCTGTGGGTTTTGGTTGAAATAGCACAGAGTTTTGCATTTCTTAACAACTGTTTGCATATTGTCTTGAATAATTTTTTTTCACTTGCTGTATGCCCTTAGGGCCATTTTCAGAAAGTTTAAGTGGTCACTATTTTTAGTAATATTTACTAATTTCATTGGGGCAGGTGTCATCAGAGCACCTAACACTCCCATGCTGGATGTGGAACTCCTTGTTTATGTTTTGTAATATTTTTAGCAATATCACATATTCACATGCAATGCACTCAAAATCTATAGTCAATTCTACTATTTCTGCTACTTGTGAAAGGATAAGTAGGTTGTGCATTATAAGACATCTGTGATGAACAATCATATGATAGAGATTAAACTATTCATAAACTACTAAAATGTATGCATGCAAGGTGCTAGGTGCCACTGCCCTAGATTATTATCTTTGCTGTAAATTCCAGTTGCATTCATTTGCTAGGGCTGGTGTAACAATGTACTACAGATGGGGTGGCTTCAACAACAGATATTTATTTTCTTACATTTCTGGTCACTGGAAGCCTAGGCATGGACAAACAGGGATGTAAGGGACAAATCTGCTCCAGGTCTGTCTCCTTGGCTTGTAGATGACTATCTTCTCTCTGAGTCTTCACATCATCTTCCTTCTGTATATGTTTGTGTCCAAATTTCTTTTTCCATAAGAATGCAAGTCATTAAATTAGGGCTCACCCTAATGGCCTTACTTAATTTACTTACCTCTTTAAAGAGCCTACCTCCAAAAAGGGTTACATTCTGAGGTACTAGGGGTTAGGATTTCAGCATATAAATTTTGGAGAATAAGGTAGAGCCTATAAAACTAAGTAATAAGGTTATATTAAGCTGCTATTCAGTTTACTTTCAAATTTTTTTTTAATTTGCAAGTGAATTATAGGAAAATATAGAAATATCAGACTTTCCAGTAGAACCAAGTTGGTAATAAAAGAATGTTGAGTAAAATTGCTAATAAAGTTTTAAAACCTCATGGGTATCTTTGCATTAAAAAATACTACTTGGCATATATTTTAAAGAAACGTTTGAAATGACATTAAAATATGTTTAAATATGATTAAATATGATTCAATATGCTTAGATATGATTTAATCATTTTAAAATATTAAATCTCCAAATCTTGTAGCACTGATCAAAAGTGCAAGTCCCATAACCAAAACATGCTAGTACATTTTTAAATAACAGGATAAATTTTGATAGATCAATATATTTAAAACTGAAATTTTAAAGTATAATAACTTTTAATTTTAATATGGTTATTTATGGTCTAAGCACACTTAGCTAATAAAATAGTAAATCTGTCATAAATTTAAGTAATGATATATTTTTCATTGATAATCTTCAAGATCGTATTAATTTCTATTATTTCCCCTTTGCTTTCCTTGTTTTCAGTGTTAAATGAAAGTTAAAACACTCCTTGTCTGTATTTCCCAATACTCAGAAAGTATACGTATTCCTTTACTAAAAATCTCATATGTAATTTTAAAAATACATAGATATTATTACTATATATTTAATATTTTCCCAACCTATTTATTAATACTTTCGAAAATATTCTCTACAACTACAAAACAAAGCATCATAGTGCTATCAGGCCAATCTAAATGCATTTTCTACTTGGACTGGCAAATTACTCTACTTTATTAAAGAAGGTAAATGAACAAACTTAGTCCATTTCCCAACTGCATTTTTTTAAATTTCCTGTTGCTATAATCTGAATATTTTTGTTCCCCCAAAATTTATATGTTAAAACATAATTACCACTGTAGGAAGCAGGTCTTTTGAGAAGTGATTAGATCATGATCGCGGAGCCCTCATGAATGAGGTTAATGCCCTTACAAAAGAGGCCCCAGAGAGCTGCCTTATGCCTCCCACCATGTGAAAACATGGTCAGAAGGTCTCACCTTCAAACCAGAGAGCAGGTCCTCATCAGACACTGACTCTGCTGGAGCTTTCGTCTTAGGCCTCCTATCCTCCAGAACTGTGAGGAATAAATTTGTTTTGTTTAAAAGCCAACCAGTCTAAGGTATTTTTTTACAGCAGTCCTCCTTTAAGATATACTTTTATCTTTCCTTTTCATTTATTTGTACTTCCTCCAAATTCTTTAAACCTAAGCCAGTAAGTGTATTAACTTAAATGGATTCAATCAACATGATACAGTTTGTATTGTAACTGAGTTCTGGACCAGTCATGGTGGTTCATACCTATAATCCTAGCAGTCTTGGAGGCTACAGTTAGAAGATTGCTTGAGGACAGGAGTTCAAGATTAACTTGGGAAATGTAGTGAGACCCCCATCTCTTAAAAAAAAAAAAAGAATTCTGGTATATAATTGCCACAACATAATTTACAATTAACCAGAAAGTAACTAATATTGATTTTGTTCACTATTACTGTAGGAGGCACCGGGCAAAAAGTGAGCATGAGAAAGTCTTTGCCCCACAATCCTCAAACCATGTCAGTAAGAATCATTCCTTGTGTCACCAAGAAGCTGCCATCTAATAAATGAGCTGATTTCAAGTTTTTCCAGTGATTTAGACATAATTATTGAGAAATCCATTGTAATGGTTAATTTTATGTGGTGACTTGATTGCGCCAAGTTACACTTAGATATCTGGTTAAACATTATTTTTGAATGTGTCTGGGAAGGTGTTTCTGGAAGAGATTAGCATTTGAATTGGTGCTGAGTAAAGCAGATGGCCCTCGCCACTGTTGACAGGCATCATTCAATTCCTCAAGGTCCTGAATAGAACAAAAAGGTAAAGAAAGGTTGAATTCTTTCCTGTTTGAGCTGGAACACAGATCTCTTACCCTGGCATCCCTGGTTCTCAGACCTTCTGGCTCAAACTGGAATCTACACTATCATCCCTCCAGTTATTAGGCCTTACATCTAGAACCCCGGCTTTCCAGGGTTTCTAGGTTGCAGACAGCAGATTGTGGGATATTTCAGCTTCTATAATTGCATGAGCCAATAGCTCATAATAAATCTATTTATATGTATTTTGTTTTTCGAGGAGAATCCTGGCTAATATAATCATATGTCTTCTTCTAGAACATAAAGAGTCTCCTAGACTTATACCCTGTCCAGTATTTTCCTAAGACTAAATTTAAAAAGTTTTGGCCTAGCGCCACCCAGAGATGTTCTAAAATTATATTTTCCTTTATTTTCGTTAAAAACTCTGACAGGTCACTTCATAGTTTTTAATATCTCCATTCCCTTTTGTTCATTGTCAGTGGTGCCAGGAATCATTTTGTTGCAGTTATTTCTCTGATGGTAATGACTTCATTAACTAGTTTATCAGTTTCCTGTATCCTAGCCTCTTTAGATTAATAGGGTAGATCACGTGGTTTTAATACAGTGGACAATGTGTGTTCAGTTTTAGAAGCCTCATATTCTTCATTATTTTAGGTAATGAAATGTCTATGCTGTCTCAATAGATACCATGGAAACCAAACAATAGAATACAAATGCATTGATGCAAATCCATCTCCTTTCCTGAAAAAATAAATAAATTGAATATTCTACTTATGGAGATCTGATCATAGAACCTGTAAGTGCTTATAGATTTATTAAAAATTAACCAATTAAAAAACTACATAAATCATCACTTGAGAGTACTTAAAAATGGTTTCCATAATCTTAGTCAATGTCTACTACAGCATTTAGTATAATGGACTTGGAGTTATACCAACTAGATTTAAAATCATATCTATGACACTTACTGTGTGAACTTGGAAAAGTATTTTGCCTCTCTAAGCTTTAGATTTTCCAGTTTTAAAATGGAAATAATAATATCCACTAGATTAATATAAATGTGCAGAGTGACACCGAGTGGGAGACAGAAAGAGAGGACTTCCTGTATTTTTCATATCATCCCTGAGCCTCCTTTTCTTTTTCAGGACCAGCTGCATACTTTCCCTTTGATTTAGAAATGCCTTAATAAGGACAACTGCAATAACAACAGTAACGTATTATAAGCAATCAGATGTCACTGATGATAGGCTCTGCTCTAGATTTTTTTAAAAAAAATATTTACTGGTCACAGTAACCTTATGAAGTAGGAGATGTAAAATTTCAAGTCTACAGAGGAAAAAATTAGAGCACAGAGCAGTCATGTAACTTGTCTGAGGTCATATAGAAAGCAAGTGGAAGAGTTAAGACTTAATTCAGCTCTTCACAATCATGTACATTTCATTCAATACTGATATCCTTTCAGTATACATTACTTCTGCTAAATCTTGTGTGAATTCTGTTTGTGACATTTGCAACCAGTGTTCCTAATGTATATCTCACACAGTATTTAAAATGTCTTCCAAAAATGGCAGGAATCATCATTACAGCAGTAATCCTACTAGCAGTGTCAATGATGATGATGATGATAATGACTAAAATTGAATTGTTTACTCTGTGACATGGTAATATATGTCAACATGTAAAATACTCTGAATTGCTTATAAGCAAGTTTTTATTATGCAAATTTAAAATGAAATTGAGTGATGAACTACCTCTTTATAGCAACAAAAAGGAACAAAAAGAGACCCCAAATAACTCAATAAACTGAATTCAAATATGAGCATATGTGTGAAATAATATGACTGAATTGTTTATGAAAAGCTGTCAACACATATTCAGTATAAGAATTGGATCAACTAAGTCTTAAATTTAAAACTGTTTCAACAAGATTTTGCTTAGTCTATTTCTTCTTTATTTTTTCCTTAAATTATTACAGATATTCTTATACTTAGGGAGAAATGTACTATAAATTATTGCCCTAAATGTGACAACACATTTGCAAGTTATTAATGTGCTTATTAGAGAAACATTCTGTATTTTCTTTGAAAATCTCATAGTGCTTTTTTCTTGTTAAGAAAATCTTCAACCTTTTGCCTTAAGCATTGCTTTTTCTGGGTGATACAATCCCAAAGAGTATTGGTGATGAACAATTTTAATAGAGAGTATAAAAATACTTTTTTAAAGGATATACTCCAATGGAAATAATTTATTTCCTAACAGATAATATTTTTCTCAATCTTCTTCTTTTTTTCTTCAAGATCAAATTTGTAAATCTCACTTTGCTTTTGGTGCTCTCCATTTATGGCTATTAGAGTTTTGGGTTCATCCAATCATACTTAAAGATTGCCAGCTAAAAACTTCGAAAAATATTAACATATAGACATACAGAGACACATATACAATAACACTATAAGGTTGGAGAAATCTAGGAGATAAAAATTTTAAATCACTCTTTTTCTTTGTTTTATTGTCATTCCTCTTTCAAATACTATATTATTAAAATTTCTGAAGCTATGAAAGTGGTTTATTTACAGATATATTAAGATATAAAACACTAATTATTATATGATCTACTTTTAAATATTATAATCAGGCCAAGGCAAATACCCTTTATGAATGGGAGAAAGAATGAACAGTGTACAATATACTTATAAATTAAAATATATTTCCATTAATAGACAATACCATGGACATTCTTCATCAAATATCAATGAGAATTTTCTCCCTTTGCCTCGACTATTTCATTATTCTATCTTCCACTTGTCAGCTAGATTGAATTTTGATGTTGTATGTATATATAAAATATTTTGTCTTATAGTATACTATCTCATATAATTTTTAAGTCTTTGAGGAACTGTCATAAATGATTACAAAATTAGACTAAAAAGTTTGAAAACATTTAGACCATCTGAAACAAAGACCTAAATGAGCATTTGAATAACTTTATATTCTTTACAGAGATAAAAATCTTCACCCAATATTTGAAACTTCCTCCATATTTTGCAATACTTCTGGACTTTATTAAAAATTGGAGTTTTAAATGTGTTGTAGCCTAGCCATTGAATAGTGGTATAAATTTCAAAACAAGATTGAATAGATATTTTTATCTGTCTCAATTCTTCAAGCATTATCAGTTAAGATGCTCACTGACAGAAGACTGCAGCAGGATAACTAATAGTTACAGTGGAGAGATGTTTTTGGTAGAGTAGGAACCTGCATTTGGCTAAGACAGTTATCTGACAAAGTGGCGATAACATTAAATTTTATAATAGGGAATGGGGATGGTGAACTAGACTTTGTGGCTCATGCAATTTAGTCACACAAAAGCTTACCCAAAATGCATGCCACTGAGTATTCATGTAATTAAGTTATTCTCTGTATCTCCTTATAGCATAACATAAAGACATCATGCAGCATTTATTCACCTGGAAAAGTCTGTAATAACTAAATTTTGACTTGTTTTTACATATGCTACTTTGACAAGGTGAATTCAATAAATCAAATTATATAATTCTCATGTTCCTTGAAAGCATGTTAATAACAAGTCTTATGTTTAAGGAAAACTGAAAGCCTAGGGTAAAAAATTTCTATGCATGGACTCCAGTAGAACCAATATTTCAATAATCTAATTGAAAATAGTTCCATCTCATGTGGAGACCTGCAGATATACTATATAGGATCATAGTTATTCAGAGATATGAGAGGCAACTTCATTAAGGATAGTGTTCAAAGTAAAGGTGAAAAGAGACAGTAAAAATTAATGAAATATATGCATTTAAAAACTTAAATCTAGCTTATTTTTTGAGAACTGATTATTTGTATACTTATAGTTTCAAGTCAAACTGCAGTAGAATTACTCTTGGTGTTTACATTTACTAAAGTAATATCAAGTATAAGAAGAAACTCTGATCCCTGAGTAATGATAATAAAAAATTTTTCAAGCAACAATTAAATATTCAGGAATCCTCCTGTTTGCAGAACTGCCTTAGGCCACATTTAGTTACAGAGGCTATGGAGGCAAATCAACAGTGAGCAATGCCCCATTTATTCTACATTGCTGGGTAATGAGGTATACCAGCAAAGATAATTTTTCCAGTGAAGTTTTATACCCTCAAAAAATGTTTTTATGGAGCCAGTTTTTTCTACCAGCACTTATGTCTTCTAGTCTTGTAGTTTTCTACCAGCATTTGTGTCTCTAATATTCAAATTCTCTTCTGCAAGTTTAAAAAGTCCATTTCTAACTCAAAAGTATATGGTTCTTCAAAATTTTTCTAGTGTTATATTTAACTTCTTCCTTTAACAGAGTAGTTTCCAGAGACTATGTAATTAAGTCTTAATGTCATTGATATGGTTCGGATGTATGTCCCTTCGAAATCTCATGTTGAAATGTGATCCTCAATGGTGGAGGTGAGGTCTGGTGGGACATATTTGGGTCACAGGGGCAGATCCCACATGAATGGCTTAGTGTCCTCCCCATGGTAATGACTGAGTTTCACATTCTGATAGTTCACGCCATTGTTTAGTGGAACCTGGTACTTCCTCCCCTCTTGCTCCCTTTCTCACCGTGTGATTGATATGCCTGCTGTCCCTTCACATTTTGTCATGAGTGGGAACTTTCTGAAGCCCTCAAAAGAAGCAGATGCTGGCACTATGCCTCTTGTATATCCTGAAGAACCATAAGCCGCATACAACTCTTTTGTTTATAAATTACTGAGCCTCAGGTATTTTTTTTTACAGCAACACAAAACAGACTAACACAGAAAATTGGTGCTGAATTGTGGGACATTGTTATAATTGAATTGAAAATGCAGTACCAGCTTTAGAATTGGGTAATGAGTAGAGGTTAGATGGAGTTTGAAGGGGTCAGAAGAAGACAGGAAGGTGAGGATATGTTTGGAACTTCTTAAAGACTGGTTAAATGCTTTTAACCAAAATCTTGATAGAAATATGAACAGTGAACGCCAGGCTAACAAGGTTGCAGATGGAAATGAGGAATTTATTGGAAACTGGTACAAAGGTCTCCCTTCTTAACTCTTAGCAAAGACCTTCACTGCATTGTGTCCATGACCTAAGAATGTGTGGAAGACTGCCGAGGCGGGCGGATCACGAGGTCAGGAGATCAAGACTATCCTAGCTAATACAGTGAAATCTCATCTCTCCTAAAAATACAAAAAATTAGCCAGGCGTGGTGGTGGGCACCTGTAGTCCCAGCTACTCGGGAGGCTGAGGCAGGAGAATGGCATGAACCTGGAAGGCAGAGCTTGCAGTGAGCCGAGATCGTACCACTGCACTCCAGCCTGGGCGACAGTGCGAGACTCTGTCTCAAGAAAAAAAAAAAAAAAGAGTGATGATCTGGGGTACCTGGAAGAAAAAAAATTCTAAGTAGCAAAGCATTCAAGATGTAGTGTGGCTGTTTCTAACAACTTATAATCAGATGTAGATGCAAAGAAATGACTTAACATTGGAACTGATATTTAAAAGGGAAGCAGAGTGTACAAGTTTGTAAAATTTGCAGTCTGGCCATGTGATAGAAAAGAAAAAAGCATTTTCAGGAAAGGAATACAAGAGGGCTGCAGAGCAACCACTTCCTATACTAATTAGCATGACTAAAATTGAGCCAAGTACTACTAACCAAGGCAATAGAGAAAATACTTTGAAGACATTTCAGGGATGTTTGAGGCAGCCCCTTCTATTACAGGCTCAGAGACTGAAAAGGAAAGAATCACTGTGGGGGCCAAGACCAACACCCTGTTGCTACACACAGCTTCAGGACATTGTTCCCTGTATCAAGACCACTCCAACTCCAGCCTCAGCTCAAAGGGCCACAGACACAGCTCAGGCTTCCATTCTTAAGGTCACCATAACCCCTGGCTGCTTCCATGTGGTGTTAACCCTACAGGTGTGCAGAATGCACAAGTGAAGGAGGCTTCACAGCTTCTAGCTGGGTTTCACGGAGTTATGGCAAAAGCCTGCTGCAGGGAGGAAGCCCTATCATAAAGCTTGTACTAAGGCAGTGCTGAGGGAAGATGTAAACTTGAAGCCCACACAGAGTCCCTGCCAAGGCACTGCCTAGTGGAGCTGTGGGAAGGTGGCCACTGCCCTCCAGGCTCCAGGACAGTGGAGCAAATGGCAGCTTGTATCCTGAGACTGGAAAAGCTAAAGGCAGTCAGCTCCAACCTTTGCAAGCAGCCATGGTGAATATACCCTGTAAAGTCACAGGGGCAGAGCTACCTAAGGTCTTGGGAGCCCACTCCTTACACCAATATGCCAAGGATGTGAGACATGGAGTCAAGGATTATTTTGGAGCTTTAAAGTTTAATGCATGTAAACACCTGCTGTGTTTTGGACTTGCATGTGACCTATTGCCCCTTTCTTTTGGCCGATTTCTGCCTTTTGGAATGGGAATGTTTACCCAATACTGGTACCACTACTGTATCTTGGAAGTAAATATATATATATTTTAATCTTGTAGGTTCATAGGTGGAAGAAACATGCCTTGAGTCTCAAATGAGACAAATGAGACTTTGGTTTAATGCTGTAAGAAGTTAAGACTTTAGGGCTAGGCACAGTGGCTCACGCCTATAATCCCAGCACTTTGGGAGGCCAATGCGGGAGGATCGCAAGGTCAGGAGTTTGAGAACAGCCTGACCAACATACTGAAACCTCATCTCTACTGAAAATACAAAAATTAGCCAGGCTTGGTGGTGGACGCCTGTAATCCCAGCTACTTAGGAGGCTGAGGCAGGAGAATCACTTGAACTCAGGAGGTGGAGGTTACAGTAAGCCTAGATTATGCCATTGCACTCCAGCTTGGGTGACAGAGCGAGAGTCCATCTCAAAGAAAAATGAAAGACTTTGGGGGACTATTGGAAAGAGATAATTATATTTTGAAGTGTTAGGACATGAGATTTGCGGGGCCAGAGGTGGAATGTTATGATTCGGATGTGTGTTCTCTCCAAATCTCATATTGAAATGTAACCCCTAATGTTCAGGTGGGGCCTGGTGGGAGGTGCTTCAGTCATGGGTTAGAATCCTTCATGAATGGCTTGGTGCCCTCCCCATGGTAATGACTGAGTTCTCATTCTGTTAGGTCACATGAGAGCTGCTTGTTGAAAGGACCCTGGTAACCTCTTCCTCTCCCCCTTGCTGCCTCTCTTGCCATATGACATGCCTGCCCTTCGCCTTTCATCATGAGTGAAAGTTCCCTGAGTCCTTTACCATAAGCAGATGGTATTATGCTTATTGCACAGCCTGCAGAACTGGGAGCCAAATAAACCTTTTTTTTTCCTCCAACAAATGACACAGGCTCAGGGTTTTTTTTTTTTTTTTAATAGGAATGCAAAACGGACTAACAGTCATAATAGCTCTCAGTTCTCTATATTTAGGAAACAACCATATACAAAGAAAGAAGTTCTTATATTATCTCTAATTAAGATTTTTAAAAAGAGGATATTGAAGAGTCATCTGCCTGACCCTATAGCTATGCTTCAGGATATTTTTTAGAAACCAACTCTCTATGTGAACTAAAACATACTAAGCTAGAGAGACCTTCTGCCTTTCCTAATCTAACCTCCTCCTTTTAGGATGAGGAAACTGAGCCCCAGATTGATAAATGCCTTGCCTAGCCAATAAGTGTCAATGCCATCACCATGTGCTACATCACGGGTTGGCGAGTCATAGCCTCTAGGCCAAATTCAGTATTTGTTCTGTTATGTAAATAATGTCTTATTGCAACACAATCTTGTCCATCAGTTTATGTATTGTCTCTTACTATTGTCATGTTACTACTGCAGAGTTAATTGGTTGTAACAGAGACCAGAAACAGGAACTTCTGGTCCTCAAAGCCTAAACTACTTACTATCTGTCCCTTTACAGAAAACATTTGCTGACATCTGCCTTAGATAAGCTGATTTTGATACTTCTCTCACTCTTTCCTAGTATATATTATCCATGTGCTAGATTTACCCACACACAAGTACAAGTAACATACAGGGACCTACAGAACTTGATAATGAGACTTACGTGCCAGTGCTTTGTCTAAATAACATCTGCTTCCAGAAGGCAAGCATCTGAAGACCCCACTACTTTTAGATCACACTACTTTTAAATTACACTATGTCATATTATTTAATTCCAAATTAATGGGATGGGAAAGATACAGAAAGAATGAATCTCCATTTAATCTTCTTTCTGCAGTGCTGGTTTATACCAGTTAGTCTACTGGAGAAAGACAATGTATGGGTTAGCTATTCATAAACCTAGACAAACTGCTATAAAAATAAGAAACCTCGGTAACATTTTTTGTTGATGGTATATATTTATGAGAGTAAATGTAAATCATGCCTTCTTTAAAACTGAAAACTCACATGAATTCACTTACGATGACAAATTAAGAAATGTCTTACTCAATAAGGAAGTATCTTTTCCTTTCTTCCACTAAGGCACAAGCCATATATATGGAAGCTGGAGTAATGAGGAAACTCCTGTCGAAATTCAAAACATTTCGGGCAAGCTTTCTCATGCACAAAATACTGCTTTTAATTGGTTCTTAACTAAATTAATTAAGCTGGTATGACTCACTCTCCAGTCACAACTCAACTTGAAAAACACAAAGGAATATGGCTGGGATAACAAAAGCTAAGAGCCCTGAATTACTCCTGATTTTCATATTAACAAGGGAGTTCAGCCTAGAGAGAAAAGGTTAATTTGTTTTTTAATAGGCTTTTGAAAGACGTGATCAGGTCTGGTGTGATAATTTATGGTTAATCATATGTTTAGAGGCAAAAGGGATTAATCTTTTAATATTAGAGCCATTTTTTTTCTGTAATATAAAACAAAGTTCTTTTCATAGCAACATTAAAAGTCAGATCAAACTTCCTTTGGAGCAAAGTTGGCAAATTGACAGCAAGGAAAGAGAAAATCTGTCTGAAAAGCAGCATAGTAAGAAGATCAGACCAGCAGAGTAACTCCCTGCAAAAGTCTCTTTCCCAGTCTGTCTCCTTTTTTATTTTACCATAAGTGATATAAACCAAAAATAAAATTCTACGACCCCTACCAACTGAACCAGCTCCCTCTTAGCCAAGGAGGCCAGAGTGAAACTTAAAAACTGAATTCCTGGCCATATTCTGAAGGGCATTCAGATTAGCCTCATTGCACCTCATCTCTTTTGGAGTATATACACAACAACTAACCAGCATTAAAGTTAAAATAGAGAACATAAGACAGAAAAAATAGACTCTTTGTGGCTGTATTATTCTGTTCTCATGCCACTATAAAGAACTACCCAAGACTGGGTAAATTCTGAAGGAAAGAGGTTTAATTGACTCACAGTTCCACAATGCTGTGGAGGCCTCAGGAAACTTACAATCATGGTAGAAGGGGAAGCAAACACGTCCGTCTTCACATTGTGGCAGGAGGGATAAGAATGTGAACCAAGTGAACGGGAAAGCCCCTTACAAAACAATCAGATCTTGTGAGAAATTAGTCACTATCACAAGAACAGCATGGGGAAAACCACCTAATTGATTCAATTACCTCCCATCAGGCCCTTCTCACCACATGTGGGGATTCGTGGTGACATATGGGTGGAGACACAGCCAAACTATATCATTCTGCCCCTGGCTCCTCTCAAATCTCATGTCCACACATTTCAAAACACAATCATGCCTTTGCAACAATCCTCCAAAGTCTGAGCTAATTCCAGCATTAACCCAAATTCCAAGTCAAAAGTCTCATCTGAGACAAGGCAAGTCCCTTCTGCCTATGACCCTGTAAAATCAAAAGCAAGTCAGTAACTTCCTAGATAAAATGGAGGTACAGGCATTGGGTAAATACACCCATTTCAAATAGGAGAAACTGGTCAAAACAAATGGATTACAGACCCATACAAGTACAAAATCCAATAGAAGAGTCATTAAACCTTAAAGTTCCAAAATGATCTCCTTTGACTCCCTGTCTCAAACCCAGGTCACACTGATGCAAGAAGTGGCCTCCCATGGCCTTGGGAAACTCTGTACCTGTGACTTTGCAGGGTACAGTCCCCCTCCCAGCTGCTTTTGCAGGCTGGTGTTGAGTGCCTGCAGCTTTTCCAGGTGCACATTGTAAGCTGTCAGTGGATCTACCATTCTGGGATCTGGAGGACAGTAGCCCTCTTCTCACACTCCATGAAACAGTGCTCCAGTGGGGACTCTGTGTAGAGACCTCAACCCCACTTTTCCCTTCTGCACTGCACTAGCAGAGATTCTCCATGAGGGCTACATCCCTGCAGCAGACTTCTGCCTGGACAACCAGGCGTTTCCATACATCTTCTGAAACCTAGGCAGAGGTTTCTAAATCTCAATTCTTGACTTCTGTGCATGCACAGGCTCAAAATTACATGGAAGCCACCAAGGCTTGGGGATTGCATCCTATGAAGTAACGGCCTGAGCTGTACATTGGCCCCTTTTAGCCACAGTTGGATATGAAACAGCTGGGATGCAGGGGACTACGTCCTGAGGCAGCACAGATCGGGGGAATCCTTGGCTGGGCCCCAGAAACCATTTTTCCTTCCTAGAACTTCAGACCTGTGATGGGAGGAACTTCTGTGAAGGTCTCTGACATGCCCTGAAGACTTTTCCCCATTGTCTTGGTGATTAACATTTGACTTCTCATTACTAATTCAAATTTCTTGCAGCTGGCTTGAATTTCATCCCAGAAAATGGGTTTTTCTTTTCTATCACATTGTCAGGCTGAAAATTTTCCAAACCTTTATGCTGTGGTTTCTCTTGAATGTTTGGCCACTTAGAAAGTTCTTCCACTGGATACCCTAAATCATTCCTCTCAAATTCAAAGTTCCATAGATCTCTAGGGAAGAGGAAAAATGCTGCCAGTCTCTTTGCTAAAACATAGCAAGAGTCACGTTTTCTCCAGATTCCAGCAAGTTCCTCATCTCCTTCTGAGACACCTCAGCCTGGACTTCATTGTCCATATTACTATCAGCAATTTGGTCAAAGCCATTCAACGAGTCTCTAGGAAGTTCCATACTTCCCCACATCTTCCTGTATTCTACTGAGTCCTCTAGACTATTCCAACCTCTGCCTGTTACCCAGTTCCAAAATCACTTCCACATTTTCGGTATCTTTATAGCAGCACTTCACTGGTACCAGTTTACCATGTTAGTCCATTCTTACACTGCTATAAAGAACTGCCCAAGACTAGGTAAATTATAAAGGAAAAGGTTCAATTGACTCACAGTTCCTCAGGCCTGGGAAGGCCTCTGGAAACTTACAATCATGACAGAAGGGGAAGCAAACACATTCTTCTTCACATAGTGGTAGGAAGGAGAAGAATGAGAGCCAGGCAAAAGGGAAAGCTCCTTATAAAACCATCAGATTTTGTAAGAACTTACTCATGATCACAAGAATAGCATGGTGGAAACTGCTTCCAGAATTCAATTACCTCCCACTGTGTTCCTCCCATCACACATGAAAATTATGGGAACTACAATTCAAGATGTTGGGTGGGAACACAGTCAAACTATATTGGTGGTAATAAGATACCAAATTATAAATAAAACCTAAGGCCATTCAAGGCAAGGGGTAAGTAATGCCTCAAGGCCATAAATCTTGGTAAACAGGTTATTTGGCCCAGTAAATTGTGTCTGACTCTGACATACCATCCTTATCTTAACTTAAACATTTCTACTGACTCCCAGTTTTAGATAGAGCCTTACTTTTTTAACCAACTGCAAATTAAATAATTTCTAAATCCACCTATAACTTCTAATTCCCTGCTTCAAGATATCCCAACTTTTTAAGCCAAACAAATTTATGTCTTCTATGTATTGATTTATGTCTTTTCATGTAACTCCTGCCTTCCAGAAACATATAAAGCTAAACTGTAATCTGTCCACCTTGGGACCATTTATTCAAGGATTCTTAGGTTTGTGTTTTCCTCAGGCTGTGGTCACTCATATTGACTCAAAGTAAACCTCTTTAAGATATTTTACAGAACTCGTTTTTTTCCGTTAACAATAGTAACATATATTATTTCAACCAACTTATATGTTGGTGGCACTGCACACTGAACAACTGAGCAAGGGCTAGGTTCTGTGCCTTCACAAATGAAATGAAAAAGAGATTTGTTCAGCTGTTGCCTTCAAAAATATAATGTTTAGAACAGCAGTTTACTAAACTCAATCACAGTTATTTTAACATACAGGAATCTTGCAGGAAAACTCTTACAAAGAGAGACATCAGTGTGGAAAAACAGCATACAATTTAAGTTGCCAAAACTACATTGAAGGCTTTTATGGGTTGATTTATCTTTCCCCTAGAACCATCAGAAAGAGCATAGCCCCTCCAACATCTGGATTTTAGATTTCTAGCCTCCAAATCCTCCTATAATGCGGCAATACATTTGTTTTGTTTTAAGTCATACAGTTTTTTGGTACTGTACTTTGTCACTGTACTCTTGGGGAAAAAAGCTTATACAGGATATTAAGAGATACCAGGAGATACACAATTATCTTCTTCCATGGCATAGTGTTAGCACTTCAGGAAGAGTAAGAAAGGTAGACGGAAATAAACAATGTCATATTGGTTGAGATCCCCACATTTTAGAATTTAAAAACCAATTTTATGTGGCTTAAGCAGTAGCATAATCTCAGAGATGAAAGATCATCTCATTTTGTCCATCCCTCATATTTACTAGACATGATGAGACCTCATTTTTTGGGCACCATTTCTGCCATACAGACAGGCATCTCTTATGAGTAGATTGGATCCATGAAATCTTAATGATAGTGCTGTGTCTTTTTTCTTGTCATCAGGGTTGGTACATGTACAAAAATAGTATACATACCTAATAATAAATGATGAAATTTAACAAGCTTCCAGATATAGAGTTGTGTTTTAGAGGAAAAATCTTCTAAGAAATTATTTATTGTTTATAGATACTTTGTATGTGTGAAAGGATCTTTGAACTTACCCTGTCCAACTCCTTACTCAAAGTGAAAGGGCTTTTGATGCAGGGTGAATGTAACATTCTTAGGTAATCACAGCTCTAGCACTTTTCCCCTTAGTATTGCTGCGACCACTTGACTGTACCTATAGACTCAGCTCCATCCAAAGGTCTGAACTTGGTAATCTCCTAATTCTCACCCTCTTACACATCTGGGCTCAGCTTCATGTCCTGCCCTAGTTTTGATTGCATTACTTAGCTCCACAAAATTTACTTTATTTTCTACTCACTTGATTGTGTCTGAGTCTTCAAGTAAAACCAAATGAGTTAGATAAGAAATGCCAGCCAAAGCGTTTCCTTTTGATGCCCTGTTGTTTTTTCACATCTTGATCATCTTAATCACCAACCAGCCTCAAGTTACCTGCACCAGCATAAGAGGAAAAATAAATTATTTATTTGCAGTGTCAAATCAGTACCAGGTCTGTCCCAAACTTACTGCTTTCTTCTTTGTTCATCTCACTTTTCACTTCTTTTAAGAAAATTTACTAAAAATCTCCATTTTCTAAGATGCAATTTGGTATTTGTTTTCTTTTGCTGTGTCTTTGTGCTGAAAATTTCAGAGCTCCTCTTTCTATGTCCATATACTCACTGATTAAATGACAATTTAGACCATTACGTCAATAAAGAGAACAGCACAGATTTTATTCTAGAGGGGCTAATTGCTACCTTTATTTTGTTCCAAGGCCAGAGTCTACACACTTGTCAATTGCATTTGTAAACAGGACCCAGCTAAATGTCCATTATGACTTAGCGTAATTCTAGTAACTAATCTAGAAATAAAGAATGTATAAGGATCATCTTTTAGAGAAAATATACTGTTTATTTCAAATAAAAGAGAAGTTTTAGATAGAAGCACATGAAAGAGAGAGGAGGGAGATATTGACTAAGCTATTTGAATCTTCCAAATCAATACTGAATATCAACAGGTTGACAAGTAAGATGCCCAGAGCTTCCTTGAATCTATGTTTTCAGGGTGGGTAAATAGTTATATTTAAGTTTGTTTTAAAATATAAAGTATTTTAAGTACACCATTATGAAAATATTTAAATATATAGAGAGATATGTCCTAATTTTTAAGGCGCTTTAACATTGTGAACTTATCTGTCCCTTGCATCCAGTCTATATACCGTCAGATGAAAGAACTGTAGCTTCTAGAGAGTAAAAGCATTCCTAAAGTCACAAAGAAAGAGAATAGCAATTAATATTCAAATATAAGGCATATATCAATTTAATAAGCATTTATTTATACTTGTTTTATCCTTAACTTATGCTTGGAAGACGGTAAAACATTTTCTTGTTATATTGCTATGTTTTTGAGGTACATACTCTAAATAAATAGAATAAAAAGATAATCATCTTTTCGAGTCATTGTTAAATAATGTTTATTTCAAAACAGTCTCCCACAGCTTTGGTTTAGGCATTAGAATTTGTTAAAGCTCAAAATATACAGTTGAACGGCACTAAATGATCATGTGCGAACACCTCTTAACTATTTGCGTATTTATTTGGCATGTGGAATTGTAGCAACTTTACTAGATTAAGTTCGATTTCTATCTAAGTAACAGGAAACACAGATATTACTCTTTACATGAATTTAACTCAGAAACCGTACCTGGACTTTTCTAATGCATGTCACACTCACTTCATAAGTCGCACTCATAATTAGATTTTGTAACCCAAAATACAACATCCTGTTCTGTTTTATGTAAACAATGTCAATAACTGCAAGGAGACATATCATAATTTCTTGTCATTTATGTTAAAAAGAGTAACTTGCAGCCGGGTCTGGTGGCTCATGCCTGTAATCTCAGCACTTTGGGAGGCCAAGGTGGGCGGATCATGGAGTCAGGAGATGGAGACCATCCTCTAACAAGGTGAAACCCCGTCTCTACTAAAAATACAAAAAAAAAAAAACAGCCAGGAGTGGTGGTGGGCGCCTGTAGTCCCAGCTACTCGGGAGGCTGAGGCAGGAGAATGGCGTGAACCCGGGAGGTGGAGCTTGCAGTGAGCTGAGATCTCGGATTGCACTCCAGCCTGGGAGGCAGAGCTAGACTCTGTCTCAAAAAAAAAAAAAAAAAAAAAAAAAGAGTAACTTGCTTATTTGCAGGGATATAAGTAGAAGGAAGTTGCAGGTGCAGAATCTCATAAAATAAAATAAAGCACTTTGCTTTTAAAATCTAATTAAATATAGTAAAGTCATTCAGTAGGACTTTGTCAGTTGCCTTCATCAGGGAATTGAGGGGGAAAATATGTAAACTCTAGGTAATTCAGGTATTTGACAGAATTCTGTTACAATGAAGCCAGCTTTCTTTGTTACTTGGTTCTCAATAATGTGCTTTTCAATCTTTGCACAAACCATCTACCCACAGATATCCAAGAGCTTTTATTAATCTGTCATTTGAAACATTCCTTGGATATTTATTTTTATTAATTCATCCATTCACTTCGATCTCGAGTTCACTCACTCAGCCCTTCACTTCTTAATTCTATAGGATTCAGGCTCCATAAATGCTTAGAGCTTGTGATAACGTTCAGTACCATTCTCCAATCTGAGAGCGTGGTTTTGAAATTTTCAGTCTCCATGGACCTCTGGATAGAAATGAGACAGGCAAGGTCAATTACCAGCACTAGGCCAGGCTCACTGGGGAGTTACCCTTTACAGATTCACCATGACCCACCTTTGCTGGTTTCGATGCTAATTTTTTGTCAGTGCATCCAAGTGTAACCAGTCTTTGAGTTTCAGTGATCATATTTAAAAGAAATTGTTTTACAAGCCATAACCAACATAACATATGTATTTGTTTTCTCTGACATAGCAACCCAGGATTACAATTGGATAGAAGAACTTTGGTCACGGCTCAACATAGTCCACTCCAAGTATGCAAGCTTATTAAGATACATAAATGAAGATTAGGAGGATGCCTAGTGAATACTGTTATAGAAAAATGAGTAGACCACTTTTTGAGAATTTCTGTATCCTAACTGAAAACAACTTGTCTCTACTGTAGAGAAACTTGAGTTTAAAGGAAATAAATCAATTGTCAGGAATATAGCTTTCCTTGGAAGATACCAAGGACACTAATAAAGCTGTAACTCATCGTACTTCAATAGCCCCTTTTTGTTACATGTAGCATTATATCTCTACTTTTTCTTTCAAAATACAGGTAATCCTTATTTTTTTTTTTATCTTGGATAGATTTTTAGATTTTGATAGAAAAACCTCATTTATTTTATAGAGAAACTTTCTCTAAATTATACCATGAATTATTTCTTTACTTCTGTGGTTTCATAAACACCTAATTCTAAGTATTGCTTCATTTGTTTATTTGCTTGTTTTCATTCGTTAATTTAAAAATAGCATAATGAGTCTTGCTAGACTCAACCAAAGAGAGTAACATACCTTTATTTTTTTCTGAACTTTCATTTAATGATTTCCTTCAATAATTTTCTTGAGTAATTATTAGACCTACTTTTGTAACTCAAGTTTGGATTTTCATCCTGCCACAGTGTACTCTGGCTTGGGTCAATTCCAATATTCCAAAGAATACCTAAGTTGATTCTAGGTTTGTGTCCTACAGTTTTGTGTCATGGAGGATGTGGTTTCTGGAAATCTGAGCTTTCAGTTGCCTGTCTTTGGCAGTAGGAAAAAAATGAATGCTTTAATAAGCCCTCAGAGTCTGTTTTAATATGAAATTATCTACCTGTTCTCATAATTATTATAGGTTTTTAGCAGTATATTTAGGGTTTATATATCTTAGTGTATCTTAACTTTTATATTAGAATTTTATTTGATTTTTTAAAATAGAAGATATCAGACAACTTTATGTCGCCAGGTTACACTGAGTCCTTGTTAATGTAGGGCATAATTGGCCAGCTTGAACCACTGCTTTGACCAAGGATATCTAAAAGTCAAATAGTGCTCTTTCTTGACCTTAATGTGGTTTCAAGAAAAATCATCTCCTTTTTCAGAAGTGTTGGAATGTGGTTGCTTTTTCTTTATATTCTGAAAGGTGAGTCATACTCTGCAAGATAAGGAAAAGACCCAGAAATATTGCTAAAGAGAAAATTAAGAATGGATTAAATATCAGATAAGTCACTTCAAGGTACAGTGTGACTGTCACACTGCACAATATGAGATCTAGACTTAGGAGAGTCCATCAGTTTTAGACTTCTGACTTGCTTTCAAATTATGGGTTCCTAAAGAGGTTATTGTTACAATGAGATCAGTGGAGAAACAATAGCAAATAGTTAATTTGATTATAGTGAGATTATACTTAAAAACACCTAGTATATAACACAATGGTATTCCATAGTGAGTGCAAGACATAATGCATAGGTGTGTTTTGTCTTTTTAAATGATCGCTAGTACACAAATGCACTCACTTTTTAACAAAGATATGTTAAGTAATAATTAGCACTATAAAAAGATTCCTGGCTATCCCCCAATAATAGGAATCTTAAGCACATAGAAATATAATTCAATTTAGAAAACCTTGATGTGCATATTTATGTTTTAGAAGTATGTAAGTTTCATCAATATTATTTACAAATACATATAAAATTTGCTTGTCTGTGATATCCTTGGTCTACTTTTTCTTTGTGATTATACAAATCTCTGATTCTTACAAAACAATCAATAATTTCTTGTTTATTTTATATCTTTGGGGGAAAATATTGGAATTTACAAATACAACTATCAAGAAGTTTTCAAATGATAAATGTTCAAAAAAAGATGTATCACTTAGGCTTGCAAAATTCTTGTGAAATATTTTTGGCCCAATTAGTACTGGTTTAAAGGTTTCTGTATCTGTCAAAAAAACAAAAACAAACAAACAAACAAAAAACGAACAACAAACAAATTCTACCTACTGAAACTGGCTCAAATAAGGTAGCTGGTTGCGGTGGCTCACGCCTGTAGTCCCAACACTTTGGGAGGCCGAGGTGGGCGGATCACGAGGTGAGGAGATCAGAGCATCCTGGCTAACACGGTGAAACCCCATTTCTACTAAAAATACAAAACATTAGCCAGGTGTGGTGGCGGCGCCTGTGGTCCCAGCTACTTGGGAGGCTGAGGCAGGAGAATGGCGGGAACCCGGGAGGCGGAGCTTGCAGTGAGCCGAGATCGCACCACTCACTCCAGCCTGGGCAAGAGAGTGAAGCTCTGTCTCAAAAAATAAAATAAAAAATAAAAAAATAAAAACAGAAGACATAAGGAAACCCCTTCTTTTGAAGCAGTCTCTGATTTGCCTTTGACACTCCTCAGTGTCTGCCCACAAGAACAAAAAATGGCAGATTACTTGAATGTTTAAGAAAGAAATTGATGTTAACAGTTGAACAATGAATTCAGTGTGTATATTTCATTTTGTTTGGCATTGCCTTTAGACAGTGAATAGAGACGATGGCAGCTATATTTCACCATCCCTGAAACATCTTTTTAATCACTTTCAAAAAGTGACCCAGACTTCAGAAACAAAGCATGCATTCATTCACTCTCCAGTCAACATTGACAGAATGCCTACTCTTGTGCCTATACTGACCTGTCTACTGAAAATAAAATTGTGGTTTAAATCAGCAATGCTTAAAATAAAATAATTTAAACTGCTCAATAATATTGCCCCTATGATCAATTTTAGTATTTTTAGGAAATTGCTTAACTACTGGGCTTTCCAATTTCCAATTTTAGAAACGCTCCAGTTAAAGATTTATAACGCCTGAAATCTATGAATGATACTTAATAATTCTAAATATTCGACATCCTTAGATAAAATATATAAATCACTTCTCTAACAATGTAAGAAAAAATTGTCAGCATTTAATGGAACTTTAAAGTGCATTCTTAATGGGTTTTACTTGTATTCACCAAATGTAAGATAATTCAATTTGTGTCTAATTGTGACATTATTTTATAATTCTAATTATTTATAATGCTATTATAGGTTTAAATGTTGCCATTTAATTTACTATATCACAGGTTTATTCTATTTAGTATAGAATTCAGGTAAAGCTTACGTAAAAGAGTGAATAAGCAATTGTTTAACATTTACCCATTCAGTATGTGTTTATTACTCATATCCAATAGATTCAACAGAAGCAGAATTATTAGAAAGATATAGAAACCTTATAAAAGTTAATGAAATTGAAGCCAATGTGATTCGTGAGCATAAACTCGTTAAACAGCCAAGGAGCATGTGCCATGGGGGTACACAGGAAGTGTGTGTCCATGTTTGTGTTCAACCAAGGACGTGTTCACTTCAGACTCAGTCTGAAAAAGGTGCTCTTTGTGCAAAAAGCTGGCAGGGGAGAATCTCTTCCTTTACACTAGCAAACACAGATCATAGAGGCGGTGGGCAAAAGAGGTACAGGATAGAGCAGTAGCATGATGAAACTGAAAACCAACTCTTCTTCCGTACATGTCACCAGTCATATAGTTTGCTGAGCCTATTAAAGGAAAGTAAGACCTCAGTATAGAGCTAATAATAGTCTATGCCTCATATGAATGTTGAACAACTGTATAAACAAAGGCTGAGAATTTTTTGCAAATAATAAAGGAAGTATCTGTGCAGATTATTCTGAAAGAAGAAAGACAAATAAATTGCACAAAAGCATTTTAGTGGAACTTGGGTAACAACGAACTGAGAAAGAAAATTTCCTAGACCCACAAAGCAAACAAGTAATTTTACCTAGTCTCTTAGTAAGTTAAGTTGAAATTAAATTCAAAATTTTACTGCTTGTTATTTATTAATTTTGAACACAATGATTTTTATATCACTTATTACTGATCAGTTGTATAGCATTTTCACTCCAGAGGACAGTGCCATTGTGTTTTATTCGTAAGCATCTTTTCCATATAACTCTGGATTCAATTTCACTGTAATCCTGGGTTGCTATGTCAGAGAAAGCAAATACATATGTTATGTTGGTGTCATCAAAGAAACCAATCGAACTGAGGACAGACTAAATTATAATCTATGAGAACAGGTTAAATAGAGTCTGTGTACTTTCCAAATATTATGCACCCATTAAAAATAACAAACAGGATCTATAAAAAGCAGTCTCAAAGAGTTAACTAAGAGGTTCCTGCAGGTGAAAAAGCAAGGTACAGAAGAGTATTAATATGATTACAATTTTGTAAAGTCACTAATGGACCCCAAGTTCTTTGAATATATATGTGTATGTATGCAAACATTTATAAAAATCTATATAAAATTATGTAAGCATGAAGAAAATAGAGAAGAGTCCATACTCAGTGGTTAACAGGTTGCTAAGAGGAGTGCAGGTGCAGAGTGGTGCTGTTTTGAAGATAAGAAAAAAATGTAACAGAAAATCAAAGTCAAAAAAGAGGAGGAAAAAAGAAAGAAAGCAGGAAAGCAGTTCCTTCAAAAAAGGCATTCATTTGACAACATTGTTTATATATGTATGTGTCATCATATATTTGTTTATGTGTAATAAGAACTTTTGAATTTGCAAGGAAAATGATTCTGGTTCAGAGTGATGAAAATAATAAGTTGATACTCCACACAGAGCCTTTCTTCGTTCTTGAGGTTTGTGCTTCACTACAAAAAGAATTTCCATTCAATTGCTTTCATCTACCTTACAAGAGTAATTGCAAATTCAATTTGTAAATGTAATTTGGGGTTATTTCTAAAAATAAATTTCCTGGACAATATGATGATACTCCATAGGAAACAAACACAGATAAATATTTAAAAATAAATTCCCTTAATATTTGCTAATTGTGATAGTTTCTGAATCCTAATTTAAAATTATACTAGTTTCAATGTCCAAATAAGAATATCAATAATTCTATTTAAAATCTGGCTGCACATGGTAACTTTTTAAAAAAAATTGTTTTGGAATTTGGTAATAAAGAATACATATTTAGTTTCTGTTTACAGTTTTGTTAAGTAAAGCAAAGATTCACGATTTCATATACAATGCAGAAAAGTATCTTTTTAAAATAATGAATTATTGAAGAATAAGAATGCAGCTATTTTTTCCAAAGGTATTTAGATATTTTTCTTTAACGTAATAAAGTAGATGAAGTACCTGTAATTCAAATATTATTTTATATGAATACAATTTTAAGAGCTTCAGCAGTTTTTTTAAAACTCCTGAGAACTCCTGTAATATCTTGAATGTGTAGCAAACATTTTTTCCATACTGAGAAAAATAAATTTTGGCCAAATTCAGAATTTTTAGTGTCCAAATTAGTTGACTTCTATTGTGTTTGCAAACTTAGGTACTATAAGAGTATTTTTTTTTCTAAACCTAATATAGTCTAGAAAAAATTAGATACATAGAGTAACAACAAATAGTAAATTTCAAAAGTAGGCAAGTCTATTGCTGAGTGCCCCAAAAAAAGAAATGAGAATTGCTCAATTGTCAATGATCCTTCACATTTTGACCAACCTTCATCCAGTATCTAAAAACAGTCTAACTTCTTAATCCTTGAAGATCTTAGTAAGAATTTAATGAAAGCTAACATTCTTTGAGTACTTTCTCTATGCCAGTTGCTGGTCTTGGTAATTTATGCATGAACATATTTAACCCTTACAACGATTATGTGAAATATTTAAAAAATTTTATGAAATTCAGTATTAATATTGTATATAAAACACATTAAATATCAAAAATATTTACAATAAAAATACTTAATCATTTTTATTTGAAGAAACTGAACAACTAAAAGATTAAGTATATTGTTAGGAAATCTGGGCTGGGCACGGTGACTTACGCCTGTAATCCCAGCACTTTGGGAGGCCGAAGCGGGCAGATCACCTGAGGTCAGGAGTTCAAGACCAACCTGACCAAGACGGTGAAACCCTGCCTCTACTGAAAATACAAAAATTAGCAGGACGTGGTGGTGGGCACCTGTAATCCCAGATACTTGGGAGGCTGAAGCAGAATTGCTTGAACCCGGGAGGCGGAGGTTGCAGTGAGCCGAGATCGTGCCACAGCACTCCAGCCTGAGTGACAGAGTGAGACTCTGTCTCAAAACAGAAACAAAACAACAACAACAGAAAGAAATCTGTCTAGATCATTCAGGCAGGATGTGTAGAGCTAAGAATCAAAACCAGAGAACTCATACCCTTAACCACTACAGCAGGGTTTCTCAACCTCAGCACTATTGATATTTTGGATCAAGTAATTTTTTTACTGTAGAGGAAGTTACTGTGCATTGTTGGATGCTGTCCTCTGCCCATTTGATGCCACTAATTATGACAATCAATGGCTCTCGATATTGCCAAATGTCCCCTGGGGACCAGTCTCCCAGTTGAGAAGCATTAGATTAAGGAACAGATAATAAAAATTGTGGTTCTATTGGGAAAGAGAGAAGGAGGAAAAGATGTTGGGGTAACTGATACTCAGTATTCACCAGATGTCTTGTAATTATTTATTGTCTTTGTCCTCTATTTTAGTACATTTCTCAAGACTTTGTTTTGCTTCTTGCTTCGCTTACCTCTAGTAGCTGTTCTATACTGGGTTATCAATACATTGCTTTTGAATACATAGACCATCCATTGGAAAAGGGATTTTTTTTTAGTGCTCTTTCAACTCTACCCAACAGTCAATTTATAACAATTGTCAAAACTTCCCTGTGAGACAAAATTCCCTCAGGTTGAGAACTATTGTACTAGACACTGCCTCCTACTTGATAACCAGTTTATATATTTATATAAAGTTGAGTATTTAAAACTTTTATCAGGTAAATTCTTTTGATTTCCTAGTGAGAATATTATGACAAGATAAGAAGCAGTCCCTATTTTAATGGTATTGCTATCTCCTTTTTCTTTTTTTTTCCCCAAAATGCCACTGTATCTTTATGTCAAGTCATACTTATCCTCAAATTCTGGATTCCAGACAGCATAAGCTCCTTGATGTTCTTTAAATGTGGCAAATTATTTTCATTTATCTCTTTTCAGAATGGCTACTCCCCCACCTTTATATATATATAATTCCTATTGCTTTTTAGTATTAATCTCTCAGAGCTTACACCTTAATAACCCAAGGCTTGGCTAAAGTTCCTCATACACTCCTATATATCCTGTTTGTATTTCTGACATAGCATGTATCGCACTTATTATATTCATGTCAAGTTGTTTTTTTAGTCACCCTAGCCTGTACATTTTTTGAGAGAAAAATATGTCATCCCTTATATTCCACTGCCTAGCACGTAGTAGGCCTCTACTTATTGAATGGAAGAAGGCTGGAATAAAATTATTTTGACACTCAATGAAGGCCATTTATTGAAAAATTTACTTCCCCAAGAAAATGTTTTAAAATACGCTTATGTTAGCATATATCACATGGCAGCTTAGAGCATGCATTTTGTTGATCCTATGTGACAACTGAAGACTCTAAATAAACTTAACATACGTGGAAATGCTATGCAGCATAAAAAAAGTTTTGAGTGGTTAAATATCAACTTTGACATTGGAATTGCTCTGTGACTTTTATCTACATAATCTGAAATCTTCAAATAGTATTTTCTTAATACAATAATACCCAGGGGATTGTCTTAGGTATTGAATGAAAAAATATGCACAAATATGTAATGATTTTCTTGTCTATGGGCAGGGAGATGATATGTTTTGCTATATAAATCAGGATCTATTTCAGAATGACAAAGAAGAAACTACACTAAAGAAATTACCCAACTCACAAGAACCCGAATAAAAAGTAGATCATATTATCTGGGGCAAAATAGAGGTGCTATCCCAGGGAAATGACAATGTGACGCTTTGTGATTACAATTGGTCCAACAGGTCATGACACCGTATGTAAAAAGTGTATTTATGCCTTGACTGCTTTTACCACAGCCTCACCATGTATAATTTTTAAGTTTTATAGGACTAAATTTGCCTGAAAAAAAAATAAATGCTCAACTACAACTTCTGTCATTTTGACGCTTGTTATATTTGGTAATAGTACACCCTGTTCTCCATAAACACTTAAAAAGTTTATTGACTCTACAAGTGTTTAGAATACTATATATCCATGAAGACTGCATTGGAAAGAAACAGGAGGCTTCTACCTTACCTCTGCTCGAATATGTGTTATGTTGAAAAGGATGTTATATGTTATGCTCACAAAATCTTGAATTTTCATGGTCAAATATTCTGTGATTAAAATGTTATATATGTTAAAAGTGAAGATAAATTACTTGATTATATACTGCATTAAATAGATACCTTGGTTTGTGCTGTGCTAACTAAACAGTAACTAATCTTTAGAGAAACTACAGGTATAGTTAAAACCTATATCAATCTGAAGCTGCAAGGTCAACCTGGATTATCATAGCCTTCTGTTTTAAATGAGGTAATTTTCCAGTACAAGTGTGATCAAAATGTATGATGTAACTTTTCAAAGATACACACTTTTATATGACTTTTAATGTTTGTAACCTCAAGTGACCATTGCTGCTCACTTTTATCTCTGTGCAATGTATGTATTCATTGATCCATCTAGATATATGTTCAGGCATTTTTGACTGAGGTGAGCTAGACTCTAACTTCAATGAACCTAGTATAGATAATAAACTTCATATGCATTTTGTGTAAATTTATTTTTACATTTCAAGCCTATGAAAACAAAGAGTTAATCCATATAATGCACAATCATGGAGCTTATATTCAGAATGTTTTCTTTTACTCCAAGAGTTTAGTTTATATATATAATATTATATATATAAAAGATATTAAATGTTATATTACATATATTGTATTGTATATAAAAGTATTGGTTGTGTATTTAAAATTATTTCAGTGACTCAGATTTTAAAAGAAAATTAAAAAAATAGTGCTAAGCCTGTTTAAATAGAGAACTTTTTGTGGCAGGCGGATCACGAGGTCAGGAGATCAAGACCATCCTGGCTAACACAGTGAAACCCTGTCTCTACTAAAAATACAAAAACATTAGCCCGGCGTGGTGGTGGCAGGTGCCTGTAATCCCAGCTACAAGGGACGCTGAAGTAGAATGGCATGAACTCAGGAGGCGGAGCTTGCAGTAAGCCGAGATCGCCACTGTATTCCAGTCTGGTCGACCAAGCAAGATCTGTCTCAAACAAAACAAAACAAAACAACAACAACAAAAAACTTTGCCAAAAGTATATCAAATAGTTCTTGATTGATTCAAACTCCTTACAAACATATTCAAAATTCTATTACCTGGAGGTCATGGATAAAAGTTGAAGGTCATGGGTATTTAAGAATGTTTAAAAATATTCAATGATATTAATTCCTTAATTCTTTGTAATCTTCATAGCAAGTCTATAATATATACTATGATATATCACTCATATACTATATATATATGAATGAGAATATATACTATAATTATTTCCATTTACCAGTGAGAGAACTGAGGTCCACCTAGGTTACATGACTGCCCGTGGTCACAGAGCTAAGAAGTAACTGAGATCAGAAACAAAGAAGACTGCTGCAGGATTTGTTTTTAAGACCATACTATAATGATTGTATCTAGAGTATTCTGTCATTACTCATACTATACTTTTAAGTCAATATCACTATTTTCTGCAAATTGTTTTATTCTAAAGGAAACTCTTGATACAAGGACTTATTTTCTTTTTTTAAGCTTTATTTTAAGTTCAGGGTTACAAGTGTAGGTTTGTTACATAGGTAAATCTGTCTCATGGGGATTTGTTGTACAGGTTATTTCATCATCCAAGTATTAAGCATAGCACCCATTAGTTGCTTTTTCCTGATTCTCTCCCTTCTTCCTCCTCAAAATAATAAGAGCAACACATGACAAACCCACAGCCAAGATCATACTGAATGGGCAAAAGTTTGAAGCATTCCCCTTAAAAACTGGCACAAGACATGGATGCTCTCTCTCACCACTCTTAGTTAACATGGTACTGGAAGTTCTGGCCAGGGCAATCAGGCCAGAGGAAGGGAAGGAAGGAAGGACATTTAAATAGGAAGAGACAATGTCAGACTATTCCTGTTTGCAGATGATACCACCTTATATTTAGAAAACCCCATTGTCTCAGCCCCAAAGCTTCTTAAGCTGATAAACAACTTCAGAAAAGTCTCAGGATAAAAAAAATCAATGTGCAAAAATTTCTAGCATTCCTATACATCAACAATAATCAAGCCTAGAGCCAAATCGTGAAAGAACTCCCTTTCACAATTGCCATAAAAAGAATAAAACGCCTAGGATTGTAACTAACTAGGGAGTAAAAGATTTCTACAAAGAGAACTGCAAACTACTGCTCAAAGAAATCAGAGTGGACACAAAGAAATGGAAAAACGTTCCATGCTTCTGGATAGGAAGAATCAATGTCGTGAAAATGTCCATACTGCCCAAAGCAATTTGTGGATTAAATGCTATTCCCATTAAACTACCATTGACATTCTTCACAGAACTAGAAACAACTATTTCAAAAGTCATATGGAACCAAAAATGAACCCGAATAGCCAAGGCAATCCTAAGCAAAAAGAACAAAGCTGGAGGCATCACATTATTTGACTTCAAACTGTACTAGAGAGCTAAAGTAACCAAAACAACATGGTACAGGTATAAAAACAGACACATAGAACAAGGGAACAGAATAGAGAACCCAGAAATAACACTGTACACCTACAACTATCTGATCTTAAACAAACCTGACAAAAATGAGGACAATTTTCTACCTTGAATGCGTGGGCAGAACCTCTCTTTATAAGTAACATACTTGAAAGATATGATATTCTATGCCATTTCTCAAACGAAGTATAATTTGTGACTTGTGTACAACAGCATAGCTGACTACTATGTACTCAGTTAATAACAGGCATCAAAAGAGGGCATGACTTATATAATATTCTCTTATGCTATTTTGAAACAAATATGTCATCAAGCTTAGCTAGTGAAAGAAAAACAGTCTAAAGAGGAAAAAAGTAGTATAGACAAGTAAAGAAAGACAAGTATAATTTCTATTTTCCATGCCTTCACTTCTTGATTTACTATTGTAATACATTAGATTCAAACAAGTCAGCATAAAACAAGTATCACCCTATTTAAAAAACTTCAATTATACTTCAGTTAAAACTATGTTGAAGAGAACTGATAGCTGACTTTTGAATAAGAAAACAATTTGGAAAATACATAATTTTTGGAATTACATTACTCGTCACCGTAATCTAAACATATAAGAAATAAGAGTATCTTGATGTATGTGTGCTTTACTGAGAAGAGCAAAGTCTCCCCAGCTTCTCCGAGAGAGAGAGAGAGAGAGAGAGAGAAGAGATGTGTGTAATTCCTTTGTGTAAGAATTTATCACAACAGGATTGATTAGAGATTTTTTACTGTGTTTCAATTTTACATATTATTGTAGTAGATGTAATTTCTTATGCCATTAAGTCAGTTAAAGACACAAATATGTTTTAATATTGGAAAATCCTCTTTTGTACAAATAAAACTGTCTTTACAATGTTCTGAAATCATTTCAGCTCTATTGCTGTAATTAACAAAAGGATTTTAAATCTATTAAATTACATTAAAAAATATTAGTGAATGCTTCTATATAAATACTGAATATACTAATGCACTATTAAATATCTAAATTACACGTGCAAAAGAAAATGCAAAAATATTTCTCTTGTCTTTAAAACATTCTTGAAGTCTTTTAAATTTATGAAATATCTAACATCAAATCTTATTTCATATACTTTGAAAGTTGTACAGCCAAAATAAATATTTTGTCTGTGCTAGACTGTTAGCTCTAAATCAGTCTCCATCTTCACATTATATTCGATGCTTATTTTTGAAACATAATAAATGTCTCTTGAAATGTGGCTTATTCCTTTGTATGGTCATATATCATGTAAAGCAAATCATGTATATCAGAACAAAATATGTTAATAAAACATTTGTTATATCATTAGCTAAAGTAGCATTTTAAGGAAATATTAGTGTTGTTTATCATTATCAAAGAAGTGTTATCTTCATAAATTTTTTCTCATAAACGTCTGATGCTTTTTCATGTTAAAAAAGTCTGAGGAAAATATCCTTATTTTACAAGCAAAATTAATTTGTATATTATCATTGCTGTCTCTCAGTTATACTCTGTTGTTTTGTAAATTTTTTGAACATTTTATTTTCATTTCTGAGAATTCATGAATGTTTTGTCATGGTGATAAATGAGATAAATTATAATATTCCCCTGTCTTCAAATATTTAAGACATTTCTAAACTTAACTCGTTATGTTATAGACTATGCAAAGTTTTTAAAAATTACACACAAATAATTTTCTAAACCATATTTGTAATGTTTCCAAAAGATGTAATTTTAAAAACAAACCAAAACAAACAAACAGAGCAGAAATAAACATTTTTGTAACTCAAAGACTCATTATCCATGTGGATATATTGTTGTATAAGATCACTTAATCATGTGAACAAAAATATCTTCATTCAAGCTACTGCCTTATATTCAATGCTAGAGTCATGAGCCTATTATCTTCAGTTTATTTGACTTTCCTAGAATGCAATAGCAACTTCTGAGTTCAAATACATCTGCAATACCCTTTAAGGTTCCCTAGAAGAGAATTCTGCCAAGTCAGTATTCACTTCACCAAAGGGAAAGGTTAACGATTTAAATTTAAAGAGGTAATACATATTTTCACAGTTAGCATTCTTGGGCATGTCCCAGATAATGCAAAATGCTAATGCAAAATGTGGAATTAATTTCTGGAGAGACCCTGGAGAATGACACCAGTTTCATGAGGAAGTCAGCTAACAAATGAAAAGACCAGTATGTGAAATCTTTTCCTCAAGTTAGCACTGCAGTGGCCTTTGATGATCACCTAGGGCTTGCTCATTCTGGGAAATAATGACTAGAAACCAGGTTATTAGTACTGTGAGCGAGATAGCTTATTTAAAAATAAGCAATGCAGGCCGGGCGCAGTGGCTCACGCCTATAATCCCAACACTTTGGGAGGCCGAGAAGGGCGGATCACGAGGTCAGGAGATCGAGACCATCCTGGCTAACACGGTGAAACCCCGTCTCTACCAAAAAATACAAAAAAATTAGCCGGGCAAGGTGGCGGCGCCTGTGGTCCCAGCTACTCGGGAGGCTGAGGCAGGAGAATGGCGGGAACCCGGGAGGCGGAGCTTGCAGTGAGCTGAGATCCGGCCACTGCACTCCAGCCTGGGCGACAGAGCGAGAGTCCGTCTCAAAAAAACAAAAAACAAAAAACAAAAAAAATAAGCAAAGCATAAGGTTATTATACCTTCTTGTTCTAAGCTTGGGATTCTCCTAATGAATAATAGTAATCACTATTTCATTAATAGCATATTGATGAGCATCAGATAGTGAAAAATTCCATTTAAAATGATATTTTATATTTTATGGATATTTACTATATTTCTGAAAGTTGCTATTAGTTTTAGATAAGAAATAATGATGCTTACGCAAATACACAGAAGAGCATTAAAGCGGATACTTCATGAATTGAAGTTATAAAAAGTTTCATCATTTCAAAATGTAATGTAATATAGTCTCTGAACCTTATAAGTAACTATTTATGGAAAGTTACCAATTGTGGGAAGACACTGGTCAAAGCCTACCAGTTTTCTTATGATACCTGGATTTGTCAATATGTATTTTTTGCTGGTATAAGTAAAGGAAGTAAAATAAATTTTTGAGCCACTTCATTACAGCCTGGGCAACAGAATGAGATCCCATCTCAAAAAGAATAAAAATCAAAAATAAATATTTGTGTTCTGGACAAATTTCAAAACCCCAAAATGCTTTTTTCAAAATAATATAGATATATGCATCGCTTGTAAGTTTTATTCCTAAGTATTTTATTCTCTTTGTAGCAATTGCGAATGGGAATTCACTCATGATTTGGCTCTCTGTCTGTTATTGGTGTAGAGGAATGCTTGTGATTTTTGCACATTGATTTTGTATCGTGAGATTTTGCTGAAGTTGCTTATCAGCTTAAGGAGATTTTGGGCTGAGACGATGGGGTTTTCTAAATATACAATCATGTCATCTGCAAACAGAGATAATTTGACTTCCTTTCTTCCTATTTGAATATGCTTTATTTCTTTCACTTGCCTGATTGCCCTGGCCAGAACTTCCAACACTATGTTGAATAGGAGTGGTGAGAGAGGGCATCCTTGTCTTGTGCCAGTTTTCAAAGGGAATGCTTCCAGTTTTTAACCATTCAGTATGATATTGGCTGTGAGTTTGTCATAAATAGCTCTTATTATTTTCAGATATGCTCCATCAATACCGAGTTTATTGAGAGTTTTTAGCATGAAGAGTTGTTGAACTTTATTGAAGGAGTTTTCTGCATCTATTGAGATAATCATGTGGTTTTTGTCATTAGTTGTTTATGTGATGCATTACGTTTATTGATTTGCATATGTTGAACCAGCCTTGCATCCCAGGGATGAAGCCGACTTGATCATGATGGATAAACTTTTTGATGTGTTGCTGTATTCGGTTTGCCAATATTTTATTGAGGATTTTCACATCGATGTTCATCAAGAATATTGGCCTGAAATTTTCATTTTCTGTTGTGTCTCTGCAAGGTTGGGTATCAATCAGGATGATGCTGGCATCATAAAATGAGTTAGGGAGGATTCCCTCTTTTTCTATTGTTTGGAATAGTTTCAGAAGGAATGGTACCAGCTCCTCTCCTCTTTGTACCTCTGGTAGAATTCAGCTGTGAATCTGTCTGGTCCTGGGCTTTTTTGGTTGGTAGACTATTAATTACTGCCTAAATTTCAGAACTTGTTATTGGTCTATTCAGGGATTCAGCTTCTTCATGGTTTAGTCTCTGGAAGGTGTATGTGTCCAGGAATTTATCCATTTCTTCTAGATTTTCTAGTTTATTTGCATAGAGGTATTCTCTGATGGTACTTTGTATTTCTGTGGGATCAGTGGTGATATCTCCATTATCATTTTTTATTGTGTCTATTTGATTCTCCTCTCTTTTCTTCTTTATTAGTCTGACTAGCGGTCTATCTATTTTGTTAATCTTTTCAAAAAAACAGCTCCTGGATTCACTGATTTTTTGAAGCGTTTTTTGTGTCTCTATCTCTTCAGTTCTGGTCTGATCCTAGTTATTTCTTGTCTTCTGCTGGTTTTCAAACTTGTTTGCTCTTGCTTCTCTAGTTCTTTTAATTGTGATGTTAGGGTATTGATTTTAGATCTTTCCTGCTCTCTCCTGTGGGCATTTAGTGCTATATATTTCCCTCTAAACACTGCTTCAGCTGTGTCCCAGTGATTCTGGCACATTGTGTCTTTGTTCTCATTGCTTTCAAAGAACTTATTTATTTCTGCCTGCCTTAATTTCATTATTTACCCAGTAGCCATTCAAGAGCAGGTTGTTCAACTTCCATGTAGTTGTGTGGTTTTGACTGAGTGTCTTAATCCTGAGTTCTAATTTGGTTGCGCTATGATCTGAGAGACTGCTCGTTATGATTTTCCTTATTTTGCATTTACTCAGGAGTGTTTTACTTCCAATTATGTGGTCGATTTTAGAATAAGTGTGATGTGGTGCTAAGAAGCAAGTATATTCTGTTGATTTGGGGTGGAGAGTTCTGTAGATCCTATTAGGTCTGCTTGGTCCAGAGCTGAGTTCAAGTCCTGAATATCCTTGTTAATTTTCTGTCTCATTGATCTGTCTAATATTGATAGGGGGTATTAAAGTTTCCCACTTTTTTTTTTTTTTTTTTTTTTTTTGAGACAGAATCTTCCTCTGTTGCCAGGCTGAAGTGCAGTGGCATGATCTTGGCTCACTGCAACCTCCGCTTCCCAGGTTCAAGCGATTTCCCTGCATCAGCCTCCTGAGGCATTCACCTCCATGCTTAGCTAATTTTTTGTATTTTAGTAGAGACAGGGTTTCACCATGTTGGCCAGGATGGTCTCGATCTCCTGACCTCATGATCCGGCTGCCTCAGGGTCCCAAAGTGCTGGAATTACAGGCATGAGTCACCACGCCCAGCCCTAAAGTCTCCCACTATTATTGTGTGGGAGTCTAAGTCTCTTTGAAGATCTCTAAGGACTTGCTTTATGAATCTTGATGCTCCTGTATTGGGTGCATATATGTTTAGGATAGTTAGCTAGTTAGCTCTTCGTGTTGCATTGATCGCTTCATCATTATGTAATGCCCTTCTTTGTCTTTTTTTTTTTATCTTTGTTGGTTTAAAGTCTGTTTTATTAGAGAGTAGGATTGCAAGGATTGCAACCTCTGCCTTTTTGTTGTTGTTGTTGTTGTTGTTGTTGTTGCTTTTGCTTTCCGTTTGCTTAGTAATCTCCTTCCATCCCTTTATTTTGAGCCTGTGTGTGTCTTTGCATGTGAGATGGGTCTCCTGAATACAGCACACTGATGAGTCTTGACTCTTTATCCAGTTTGCCAGCCTGTGTCTTTTAATTGGGGCATTTAGCCCATTTACATTTAAGGTTAATATTTTTAGTGTGAATTTGATCCTGTCACTATGATGCCAGCTGGTTCTATTGTCTGCTAGTGATGCAGTTTCTTCATAGTGTTGATGGTCTTTACAATTTGGTATGTTTTTTCAATGTCTGGTACCAGTTTTTCCTTTCCATCTTTAGCACTTCCTTCAGGAGGTCTTGTAAGGCAGGCCTGGTAGTGACAAAATCTCTCTGTACTTGTTTGCCTGTAAATGATTTTATTTCTCCTTCGCTTATGAAGCTTAGTTTGGCTGGTTATGAAATTCTGGATTGAAATTTTTTTTTCCTTTAAGAATGTTGAATATTGGCCCCCACTCTCTTCTGGGTTGTAGGGTTTCTGCAGAGAGATCTGCTGTTAGTCTGATGGGCTTCCCTTTGTGGGTAACCTGACCTTTCTCTCTGGCTGACCTTAAGATATTTATATTAAATTTCACTGTTAGATTTACTTCATCCCAGGAAATATATTTGGTTGGGGTTTAAAGGAACTAAAGCTTTGTAACCAAATACTAATGGGATTTTACCACAAGTATGTAATAGAAAGTGTGTCTTTTAAAAAATATTAATCTAAGCCACTAATTTGTCAAAGTCTGAGTTAGCTAACTAAATGGTTTAGCATTTGAAAAATGTCTTTACCCATGTGATTTTCCCAAGGATGAATAAGTTCTATACTCTGAATAATGTCCATCTCACATAACCAGGCATTTGACTAGCTTTTCACTTAGATACTGATATACAGAATAAGCAATCTTTGCTGAATCAACTGATAAGGTCTTGGTGGTTGAAGTATGCATGGAAGGCCTGCAAAAGAAGAGTAGATTGATTAATGACAAAATCACTATAAATTCTTTTCCTCTGAGGTCTCCATTATCCAATATTTTTTATCTTTGTGAATTCTGTTTCTTGTGTATTTATTACATCTTATTTTCTTTCTTTTTTTTTTCTACAACCTTCATTTTAAGTTCAGGGGCACATGTACAGGATGTGCAGGTTTGTTACATAAGTAAACATGTGCCGTGGTGGTTTGCTGCAGCGTTTAGTTTTCTGCTCCTGCATTAGTTTCCTGAGAATAATGACTTCCAACCTCATTTATATCCCTGCAAAGGACATGATCTCATTTCTTTTTATGGTTGCATAGTATTCCATGGTACATCTTATTTTCTAACCAGAGTTCAGACGTAGGGTAAATGTGTAAGTAACCTCAAACTGCTCTTCTGGCTCCTCTATGGCCACTCACTTGGTCACCTCTCTAATTCTGAACCATTTCTTAACATTTCTAGGGTCCTGTTCTTCCAGGCTCCACTTAGTTTTGTGAGATCAAGCCACTCTTCTCCATAAAACTCACCGTTTTCCACACTTAAAGTGTGAATCCCATTATCCTGGGTCATATTGGTCCCACAGTTAATTCCATCTTCTGAGACTGGAAAAAATATCCATATCCTATGGGAATTCCACATATCTTCTTTTTGATTTTTACTATTTAGGCAATTTAGGGTCATCAACACACCATTTTCCTATACCTTTTTAAGCAAATGTGCCTTCAGAGACTATAATGAGCTCAAAATATTTCTTGAAAATATAGAACTTTCCCACAAGTAAATAAATTATTTTCTTATAAAATAGCTTCTTTCATCACAAGTGCAGTCAACCTTGAAACAACTGTGTAGTAGAATGTGGAAAAAAAAAAAGAGCTAATCACCCCAGTTACAAATCCCCCATCACAAAGCTGCTGGGAAGATTGTGCCTTTGCCTACTGTATTCTGTTTATTGGCATTAACATATCTATTTCTTGTGGTTTTTAACCAAAATACATTGGCAGTGTGATTTTTTAAAAATCAGCTCTGTTAATATTTTCCTGGTTATTACTCTATCAATAATCTGTTAATTTCAGCATAAAAATGTAGTTGTAATTAATAAGAACTGAGTGTAAGTTCTGTCAGAATATTTTTGGAGCAAAAAACTCACAACTTTGTTTACTTCAGACCAATACTTTCCCAACTTTCTCTTTTAAAAGTTGAAAAACCCATACAAATACCCTAATTTCAGACCCAATCTGGAACAACGCTTACTGTGATTTGGAGACATTATAAATTAACTGTTATTTAAATGAATTTTTAAAAGTATACCTATATAAATTTCTCAGTGAAGAAAAATGGTTAAGAAAACTGTATAATAAAAAATTATGGTAAGTGCTTAAAACGTTCTCTTTTTTTTGGTTTTGCTTTGCTGCTATTGGTTTTTATTTCACATTTACAAAATTTTCTACCTTGAAAAATAGTCTCTTTTAATAGATAATAAGCGTAATTAAGATATGTATTGTATTCTGGAACAACTGAAAATATAATGATAGTGTATATATGATATTGCTGTGTAGTTTTCTTTATTTGGTCATATCATTTTTGAGCTTTGCTATCAGGATGATATTGACTTTATAGAATAAATTAGGGAGCATGTACTTCTCCTCAATTTTGAAACATTTTCAGTAGAATTGGTACCACTTCTTTTTTGCATGTTTGATCAAATTCAGCTGTGAATCCACATGGTCCTGGGCTGTTTTTGTTGTTGTTGCTGTCGTTGTTGTTGTTTTTTTGGTGAAATTTTTTATTACTGGTTCAATCCATCACTCATTATTGGTCTGTTTGGAGTTTCTATTTCTTAATGGTTCAACGTTGGGAGGCTTTTCAGGAAGCCCCATTTCAGGAAAATGAGAAAAATGAGGAAAACATTTCAGGAAAATGCTTTCAGGAATTTTTCCTTTTCTCTGTATTTTCCAGTTTTTGAGTGTGTAATTGTTCATAGTAGCCTCTGATGATCTTTTGTATTTCTGCAATATCAGTTGTAATGTCTCCTTTTTCATTTCTTACTATATTCATTTGAATATTGTCTCCCCTTCTTGGCTAGTCTTGCTAGACCTAGCCAGAGGGGAATCTCTCATCCCATTTGTCGGAACTCTAATTTTTTGGTAAGCCTTGCCACCACAGGCTGAAGTGCTCTGGAGTTCTAGGTAAACTTGAGAGGCAGTCTAGGACACAAGCACTGTAATTCCCAGGCATCTCTTAGTGCTTGGTGGGGTTGAGAGCCAGAGGTCTAGGGTGGCATGTGACCTAGGGAGACATCAGCCAGCATGGCTAAAGGAATGCTTGCACCATCCTTACCCCATCCCCAGGCAGGGTAGTTAGCAACAATGAAAGTTTTTTTTTTTCCTCTGCCTAAGGGGTAGAGAGTGAAGAGTAAAGAGTATTCTGACTTGCATCTTGGATACCAACTGAGCCACAGTAGGATAGGGCACTGGAAAGGGTTGTGAGGTCCTAATTTCAAGCCCTGGCTCCAAGATGACATTTCTAGACACAGCCTTGCCCAAAAGGAAACCCACTGCCTTGAAGGAAAAACTCAGTCACTACAAGATTTATCATCTGCTGACTAATGAGCCATTGGACCCTGAATAACCAGCAGGGACACCCAGGTAGTATGCTGTGGGGCTTATGTCCTGACACATGCTGATTACAAGTGTAACCATGCACATTCCCAGTTGTGATAGCTACAGTGAGACTCCTTCCCTGAAGGATGAGTCCCAGGCCTGACAACATTCCCCAGAAGCTGATGAAAAAGCCCTTGGGCTTTAAGAGAACATCAATATAGAGATCATATATAGATCATATATAGATCATATGGCATATAGATCATATAGATCATATGCCAACGTATGAACTATATGACACTAAATTGGAAAATCTAGAGGAAATGGATGAATTCCTAGGCACATAAAACCTACCAATATTGAACTATGAAAAAATCCAGAACCGAACAGACCAATAATAAGTAGGGAGATCAAAGCCATAATAAAAAGTATTTCAGTAAAGAAAAGCCTGGGACATGATGACTTTACTGCTGAATTCTACCAAACATTTAAAGAAGATCTAATACCAATCCTATTCAAAGTATTCCAAAAAATAGAAGAGGAGGCAGTAATTCCAAACTCATTCTACAAGGCTAATATTATCATGATGTGAAAACCAGAGAAAGATACATCAAAAAAAGAAAACTACAGGCCAATATGTCTGATGAATATGCATGCAAAAGTCCTCAAAAAAATAGTAGCAAACTGAATTCAACAATACATTAAAAAGGTAATTCATTATGGCAAATGGGATTTATCCCTGGGATGCAAGGATGGTTCAATCTATGTAAATTAATCAATATGATGTGTCAATAGAATGAAGGACAAAAACTATATGATCATTTTAATTTATGGTGGAAACACATTTGACAAAGTTTAACATCCCTTTAAGATAAAATCCCTCATAAAACTAGGTATATGCTCACTTTCATTACCATTAATAAATGTACTACTAGAAGTCCTAGCTGGAGCAATCAGACAAGACAAAGATATAAAGGGCATCCAAATAGGAAAGGAAGAATTCAAATTATTCTTCTTTAGAGATGATATGATCCTATATTTGGGAAAACCTAAAGACTCCATCAAAGCACTATGAGAACTGATAAACAAATTTAGGAAAATTTCAGGATACAAAATAAACATACAAGAATCAGTAGCATATCTACATGCCAACAATGAGCACAAGAATGACGCTAGACACCTATCCTTTGCCATATTTTTTAAAAAAGAGATCAGAATGGATTAAAGACTCAAATCTAAGTGTTTCAAACTACAAAACTACTACAAGAAAACATTGGAGAAACTCTTCAGCACTTTGGTCTGGGCAAAAATTTCTTGAGTAATACCCCACAATCACAGGCAACCAAAGCAAAAATGGACAGATGGGATAACATCAAGTTAAAAAGCACCTGCATGACAAAGAAAACAATCAGCAAAGTGAAGAAACCATGTACAGAATAGTAGAGAATATTTTCAAACTTTCTATCTGACAAGGGATTCATAATTAAAATATATAATGAGCTAAAATAACTCAATAGAAAAAAATTCTAACAATCCGATTTAAAAATCGGCAAAGGATTTGAAGAGACATTTCTAAAAGGTACATACAAATGACAAATAGGTATGTGAAAAGGTGCTTAACATCATCGATCATCAGAGAGGTGCAAATCAAAACTGCAATGACATCATCTAACACTAGTTAAAATGGCTTTTATCTAAAAGACAGGTGATAACAAATGCCAGACAGGATGTGGAAAAATGGAACCCTCATACATTGTTGGTAGGAATGTAAATCAGTGCAATTGCTATGAAGAACAGTTTGGAGGTTCCACAAGAAACTAAAAATGGAGCTACCATATGATCCAGTAATCTCACTGCTAGCTAGATACCGAAAGAAGGGAAGTCAGTATATCAAAGAGATAACTGTACTCCCATATTTGTTGCAGCACTGTTTATAATAACCAAGATTTGGAAGCAGCCTAATTGTTAACTGACAGATGAACGGATAAAGAAAATATGGTACTTATACACAGTGGAGTAGTAGTTAGCCCTAAACAAGAATGAGATCCTGTTATTTGCAACAACATTGATGCAACTGTAGGTCATTATGCTAAGTGAAATAAGTCAGGCACAGAAAGACAAACATTATGTCTTCTTCTTTGTGATATGTAAAAATCCAAACACATGAACACATGGAGATAGAGAACAGAAGGATGGTTACCAGATGCTGGGAAGGGTAGTGAGAAGTCATGGGAAGTGGGATGGTTAATGGGTACAAAAACAATAGTTTGAAAGAATAAATAATATGTAGTATTTGATATCACAATAGAATGATTATAGTCAAAATAATTTAATTTTACATTTTTAAGTAACTCAAAGCATATAAGTTGATTGCTTCTAACAGAAAAGAAAGTGCTTGAGTGGATAGATACCCCATTTTCTTTGATGTGATTATTGCACTTTGCATGCCTGTATGAAAATATGTCATGTAATCCATAAATATATACACCTACTCTGTACCCACAAACATTAAAAATACAAACAATGTTTCTTTTATCTGATACAAGCATAGTTGCCCTGCTCATTTTTGGTTCCCAGTGTTGCTACAGACATGAAGTGTGCAATATCTTTTTACACCCCTTTACCTTCAGTGTATAAATGTTTTACCAGTAGGGTGAGTTTCTTCTAAACAGTGTACAGTTGGTTCATGTTCTTTGACTCATTCTGCCAACAGACTTTTTAAGTGAAGCATTTAATCCATATGTGTTCAAGGTTAATATTGAAGTGAGGCTTTTTTTTTTCCTGTCATAATGTTAACTACTATCTTGTCGTTTTGTGGATTCTTTGTTCCTTTTTAAATCTGTCTGTCTTTGTGCTTTGATAAAATTCTGTCCTATTGCCATTTAATATCTTTCAGGGTCACCGTGAGTTGGCTGGAGATAAGCCTAAGTGAGGTGTGGATTTGCCACTGCTACACCCATTCCCTGCATGAAAAGAGAGGTAGCCCATGGCCCATGTCTCTAGCCCAGATGAGCCGGTGGGTGTGGGATCTGCTTTCTTCTCACTCTGCAGACCCAACAAAACTCACTCCCTCATTCTGACTGGAAGAGCAAGTTAGGACACTCAGTGAAGTCACATGCAGTGTGTCTTTTAGTTTGCAAAGCTGTTTCTGACTGTACAACTTGCTGCTTGGGCAAAACCACACCTTTCCAGCCAATCTCCTTCTGCTATGGTCTACATCAGGAGAGTCCAATTCCAGCGCTTATGACTAGAAATAACATCACATTTGCCTGTCAGTTCCGGCTGTGGGGTCTCTTCCCCAGCAGACCCAGCACTCTAAATTCCATCTTGAAACTCTGCAATCCCCGTGGCTGTTGTGGCTGCTAGCTTGCATGGACCCAGCCAGCTTGTTATGAGCTAAAATTGAGAATGGCATCTTCCAACTGGGTCCCAAGTCTGGAGCAATGCTTGAAGCACTTCCGGGTGACATTCCATCTTATAGTCTCCCAGCCTCTCCCCAGGTTAGGTCCAGGACTTGAGAGGGACAGGATGCTCACCAGTGGCTTGGGTGGAGAGTTCCCCAAGGGAAAGGTGGATCATTGAAGCACACTCTCCCCCTCTCTCCCACCTTGGGGTTTCACTCACAGACCTCAGCCAGGTCCCTCAATGCAGACTGCCTGTCCACCCTCTCTTCCCTAGTATCTGACATATTCTCTTGCTTTCTGTTAAATTCTCATGGTCCTTCTTGAATGAAAGTTCACAACTGAATCTCTGCACACTATTTTGCTTCTTCCAAGTGGCTGAAGTATATTGGAAAAGTCGCTAATTTGCCATCTTGAAATAGTAAGACTTAACAGGAAATATTTCTGTCAGTAACAATTATATAGCTTCACATCAGTAATATCTTTCTCACAATTTATTGATCATAATTTCCAAAATGCTAATTAACTAAATGTTTTACTATCTTCCTGGAAATATAGAAATAGAACATTTATTTTTATTTTCAGTACTTACTACTTTTTAATACAACTTAATTATGTTTATATAATTTATTCTTTTATTCCTTTAAATAGGTTTTGTTTTTTACAGTGGTGTTAAATTCACAGAAAGATTAAGCAGAAAATACAGAAAAATTTCACGTACTCCCTCTCCCAACATGTGCACAGCTTCCGCACTATAAACATCAAGCCCCCAGTGGTACATTTATTACAATTATGAGTCTATATTGACACATCATGATTCCAAATCCAGCTTACATTAGCTGTTTCATTTTGTTTTTGTATATTCTATGGGTTTTAGAAAATGTAGACATATATCCACCATTATAGTAACCTACAGAATAGTTTCACTGCCCTAAAAATCCTCTGTGTGGCCGGGCGCGGTGGCTCACACCTGTAATCCCAGCACTTTGGGAGGCCGAGTTGGGCTGATCACAAGGTCAGGGGATCGAGACCATCCTGGCTAACACTGTGAAACCCCGTCTCTACTAATAATATAAAAAATTAGTGGGCATGGTGGCGGACGCCTGTAGTCCCAGCTACTACTCGGGAGGCTGAGGCAGGAGGATGGTGTGAACCCGGGAGGCGGAGCTTGCAGTGAGCCGAGATCGTGCCACTGCACTCCAGCCTGGCGGACAGAGTGAGACTCCATCTCAAAAAAAAAAAAAAAAAAAAAAAAATCCTCTGTGCTCTGCCTATTCATCCCTCCCTCCATCCCCTCTATACCTGGGCAACCACTAATATTTTTACTTTTCCATAATTTTGCCTTTTCCAGAATGTCACATAGTTGAAATCATACACCACGTAGATTTTTCACGCTGGCTTTTTTGAACATTGTATAGTTGTAATCATACACTATATAGACTTTTCACACTGGTTTCTTTGACTTAACAATATACATTTAAGTTTCCTCTGTGTCTTTTCATGGCTTAATAGTTTATTTCTTTTGGTGTTGAATAGTATTCCATCCTCTAGATGTATCACAGTGTGTTTATCCATTCACCTACTGAAGAATATCTTGGTTGCTTCCAGATTTTGGCAATTATGAATAAGGCTGCTATAAAAATGTATGTGCAGATTTTAGTGAGAATTTAAGTTTGCAGCCTGCTTAGGGAAACATCAGGAAGTACCATTGTTGGGTCATATGTGAAGTGTTATGATTAGTTTTGTGTGAAACTGTGAAATTTTCTTTCAAAGTGGCTATACCGCTTTGTATTCCCACCAGCTACGAGAGTTCCTGTTGCTCCACCATCCTGGTCAACATTTGGTTTTGTCAGTGTTCTGGATTTCGGCCATTCTAATAAGTATCTAATGGTATAACATTGAAGCTTTAATTTTCATTTCCCTAATGACATGTGATATGAAGCATCTTTCCATATGCTTATTGGCCATCTGTATGTGTATCTTCTTTGGTAAGGTGTCTTAAAATCTTTGGTCCTTTTTTTTTTTTTTTTTTGAAGCAGGGTCTTGCCATATTGTCTAGGCTGGCCTCAAACTCCTGGGCTAAAGTAGCTGGGACTATAGGTATGTGGTCCTGTGCCTGGTTCCAGCCCATTTTCTATTGGAATTTTTATTTTATTGTTGATGAATTTTAAGAGTTCTTTGTATATCTTGAATAGCAGTCCTCTATTGGCTGTGTTTTTGCAAATTTTTTTTTCCAGTTTGCAACTTGTCTTATTTTCTCGACAGTAACTTTTGTAACACAGAATTTTTGAATATTAATGAAGCCATGAAGTCTATCTCATCAATTTTTTCTTTCATAGGTTGTGCCTTTGGTGTTGTAACTAAAAAGTCATCCCCATCCGCAAAGTCATCTAGGTTTCCTGCTATGTTATTTTCTAAGAGTTTTAAAATTGTATTTTACATTTAGGTTTATGATCCATTTTGAAGAATGCTATGCATGGAATGCTTGTGTACCCCAAAATCACATTGAAACATAAATTTCCAATGTAATGGAATTTGAAGATGTGTACTTCAGGAAATGATTATCTCATGAGGATGAAGCCCTTATGATGGGATGAGTGCCCTTATAAGAAGGGCGTCTCTCTCTCTCTTTCTCTCCACCATGTGAGTATACAGTAAGTTCATATTATGGCAATGAACTTTAGCTTTCTTTTGAGATATAACAAAAAATTAGTAAACTTTGGCACCTGCTTACTCAAGAAGTTGTATTCAGCAGTAATTATTTAACGATGAAATCAATTCAGCAAAGTGCATTTTATAGCATATATAATATTTTAGATGATCTAATTGTGAGTCCATCCACTCCTCATAAAGCTATTATCACTCTCCCTAAAATTTCTACATCCAAGGGATTCATAATATCTAAAAACAATCAGAGAAAAAAGTAAACACAGTGCAGCACTGTCAATTTAGATCTAAAAACCCATTTCCTATGGAAAAAAGTCTATAATCTCTATCAAATGATTAGTTTGCAAACCATTTCATATTACTTGAGAAAGAAAGCTTTAGGATTGTTGGCTATAACTATTTTGAAAACTCTATAACTTCTTTGAAAATTTTCTCAGCAGGAAACAGATTTATCCTTCCCGTCTTTGAAACTGAAAAGGCTAAAGTGTAAACATATTTCTTTTGTAAAAGAAATTATTAAATATCCAAGTGAAAGCAATTCAAATCTCCAAGATAATTCCATTTCTTCCTTCTTCATTATCATTTTGCCTGTCAGTTACTTTATTTACATGAAGCATTGTTTAAAACTTATTGTCATGAGAGAAAACATTTCTAAAAAGCAATAGAAAATTAGGAGGTACATAGACCGGTAAGAATGACTTGCTTCTGGGAGGGGGGCCGAGTGTCTGGGGTCTTCTCATTTTCAATTTAAAAATCTATGAATCTCTTATAATAATCTTATACAATACCTTTTGTGATTAGTTATTAATTTCTACTTTGTCCCAATATATAATTTTTGTGAAATGTTACAAATATGACCATGAACAGTTAGGCATAAGCTGTTCTAAATACTAGTATTACTTAATGTTTTTCGTTTATAATAAAATGTTATAAAAATACTTGAGTATATGGATATCATCTCAAATATACAGATTTAAGAGATCTATTTGTAATGATGAAGAATCTGCTTATTTCTCTATGATCTATTTTTATTTACTGCACTTAAAATTTGCCCAATTCTTGACTGTAGACATTTAGGAAAACATTAACAAACTAAGAAACATTTAGAAATAGGAAACCAGAAAAATACAGTATTTTGTGATTATGTCATATAAGAAATGGTTGAAGAAGTATGGAATAAACCTACCAACTCTTCCCAAAAAGCAGAATAGGATCAATGGATAGAATTTAAAATGAGACACTTTTTCATATAACTTATAAATACTGAAGTTATATCTCTTCACTAAAACCTTGAAAAGCTGTAAATTACCCAATACTAAAAATGTTCAAGAACAAGATAAATGACTATTTATTAGAAATGGTACAAGATTAACTCACTGACTAAAGACTGAATTAGGTGACCTCCAGAATACTTCAAAATTCTAAGATGGAGTTACTTGTATTATATATAGATATATTCTTAAGAATTTTTTGGAGCTCCAGTAATGTGTGTTATGCTGAAAAACAAGATTTAGACAAGTATTAATGGGCTATTAAATCATGCCCAAAGGTGTCTTCAAACCGCACGTCTTTCAGGCTTACATTTAATTAAAAATTAAAGGCCATTTTTGGCTATTGAACCTGCTCTTCCATCAGGAAAAGCTTAGTAAAAAGTAAAATTATTCACTTCTCTTGTTAAATGTTCAGCTTCAGTTAAACTTTTTTCATACCACTAACCACTTGCTCCCATAGTTCTAATTCTAAGATCTATTTTATTTGCATAATACTTTTTACTTTGTGAACTATTTATGGTAATACTTTTACATTTAGATAAGCTCAAAGGCCATTATAATTTTAAATGGATTTATAATCTATATATAGAAACACAGTTTTTTTTTATATCATCTTGTTAAGGTGATATTCAAAAGAGCAAATCTTTATTATGAATGGAGGAATTTGTATTTTTTTTTTTTGTAGTTTTTATTACAAACCTGACTTCCCAAAATGTGTTCATACACATACGTACAATGATGTATACTTTGTAGTTAATGTAATATGCTCGTTGGAACTATTACCTGTGTTTTATTTGCAAGAGAAGATTACAAAAATGTCTGTAATAATATTTTTAAGAGAATAGCATCAAAAGGGAGAACCCTGAATCTAACAGTTCCAAGAGGATTGTATTGGAAATGTTGTAATTCAATTGTAAATTGCATGTATTAATCTTCTGGGAGAAAAAAGAATAAAAAATTAATGTAATTCAAAAAGAAAATTATTAGTTCCACAATGATAGGCAGAATTCGCAATCTGAATTTGAGTACAGAAATATCTTTTGTGAAGGGATGAGGATGCCAGGTGTAGCAAAAATTTGGTCCTATAAACCTTAAAAGGCATCACTGAGATGGCTCTAGTTGAATGAGCTATGATTTGACATTCAAGAGGCAATCTACCAAGTAATAACCATGTGAATTTTGCTGAGACAATAACTTCACATGCTTGTACTCCACCCCTGCTCCAACATAGAAGAATTTGGTAACTGTTACCAGCAAGTAGAACAAAAGCTTGAGATTTGCCAAGTTGTTAATTTTTAAAATCATAGAAAGTCCTGATATTGTAGCAAACCAGATTTTAAAAAGAAGAAAAACTGTTAAGCTTTTAATGAAAAACTGTTAATGAAAATATTCTAAATAAATAAGAAACAGATAATATACTATGCAAGTATTTTTTAAAATTACCTTAGTATGCTCTATAAATGGTCTAAAATGAGGTTACATATTAGCATTGGAACAAAACACAGTTTCTATGCTCTCTGGCTTAAATTAATTTATGAACAACTTGGAAATGAAAGAAAAAGCAATAGTTAGCAGTAACTAAAAATTAATTGAATTTATTAAAATTTTGAGTATATAATTAAGAATATAAGACATGTCCCTTCCTTTCAGAAAATGCATAATTTTTTCTGGAAAGATAAACCATATGGGGCCAAAAGAAATATTGTTCAGCTAGAAGCAATCTAGACAACATCTGCAATTAAAGGAGGAAAAAAAAGCTAATATTCCATGATATTTAGCTTAGAAATGAGTCATAATTGCTGTAAGATAAAGTGACTTTTTTTGTAATCAAATAAATGCCTTTGATTATCCTTATATCTTCACTACTTTTAGAGATATCTTTAGTCTTTTAGTTAAGATATAACTTTAGTCTTCTAGTTAAGAGATATATTTAGTTTTTGGGGTTTTTTTATTGCTAATACACAAGGAAGAGAATTTCTTTCACATAAAGCAAAGAATAAAACTTTCAGTACATACCAAATTCTTTTTGTTTTCAGACAATGACAGTGTATGAGAAATGTAGTTAACAGTTATTCCTGTGAGTGCCAAATATTTTCTTTCTCATTGTGGTGAAATTTAGGTTATTCAAGTACTTTACATACATGTCACCAACATAGTTTGACCAGTAGAGGGAACCATTATCTACATAGTCTAAATTTGAAAATGAAGTATTTTTTGATCATGAAAGAAACTATCGCAGAATCTTACAGTCAATATATCAATTCCTTTTCTAAATATAAAATAAACTACCTGTATACATTTAATGTGTTTTTAGTTTTCAAAACAAATTAAAAATAAAGCTCACTGTAACTTCTTTGGAGGCAATAGTAAAATGAATACCTTTTATAATGTGTCTGAAATTTTTAACCTTTCCCCAAATGTGTTAAATGTCAATAACACTAAAGTAAGTATATACACAGCTATTATACCAGCATATGTTTCTCTTCACATTATTATTATAGCTATTTAGCTTCATTGTTTACCAAACTACATAAGGTCAAACTACATAAAATTAAGTGGCAGATTTATCTATATATCTTCAATGTTCTTATTTTGTAGTCAAATGAAAGGCCATGTTCTATCTTCTAAAAAAATTGACTTTCTCATTGGATTTTTAAAAAGATAGATTGTTATATACTATAAGAGTATAGTAAGAATTATGTTTTGATAGAGTATAATTTATTTAATAAACAATTTTTTTGTTTGTTACAGAAAAGTATCAGGAAATCTGTGTTTGCCCAGATGTTGACATTTAATAACATTGGTGTGATATTTACAGTTTGTATATTTATTAAAAAGATACGTAAAAATTATCATACACAAAGACTCATACAATTATTCACATATTTTTGTGAATATATGAATAGCAGAGCCTGACACACTCACCCTTCATATTTTTAAACATGACTCAAAATAAGCTTGTGATTAAAAATCTCCACACTCATATTCCAAATGCTCAATTTGCTTCCCATAAATATATATGAATTAACATCTGTATTAATCAAAGAAAAATATGCTGTGACTATTTACCTTTAAATAGTGTTTCACCAGAGATTGTAAATGATTCACTTTTTTCACAGTTTTCAATATCTTTACTATTTAACACAGTTCTTACAATCACAGTTGTGAGAGCTACACAAACATGGCCCTTGTTTGTATCAACCTTCCCAGTTGACATTAGTAGTTCAGCGAATATATATTAACACTGACATACACCAAGCACTGAGCTACTAGAGATAAACAGTTGATATAGCACCTGCCGGAACAAGCTCCCACAACTTCATCTTTAACACAGCTTAGGTAGTAAGAAATTAGCTAAATTGGTGTTCCTTGGGAAGGGAGGTGTCCATACCCTTGCCACTCAAAGTGTGTTCCACTAACCAGCAGCACTGGCCTCTCCTGGGAGCTTGTTACAACTCTAAAGTCTCAGGCTCCATGCCAGAGCTACTGAACCTAAATCTGCATTTTAATAAGATCCCCCAAGTCCCGGGTACTTCAAAAACACATGACATTTTGGAAAGCACAGGAAAGCACACACCACCTCTTTGCAAAGATTTCTCCAGGACACGGGATATCTCTAACCTTCTAGTTTCTCTAGTAATAAATATTTGTAACTTCGAAATTGGGTAGTTTTCAAAAACTACAAGAAAGTTTTCTAGATCTTAGATGTTTTGTCAGTCCCAAGGAATTCTACTGTAAATCATGACTTGAGGGTGGGACATAGACCTGTTATGTAGTTTTACATGCTAGATTTAATCTTAAAACCACTGAGTTCATGTCCTTTGCAGGGACATGAATGAAGCTGGAAACCATCATTCTCAGCAAACTAACACAGGAACAGAAAACCAAACACCACATGTCCTCACTCATAAGTGGGAGTTGAACGTTGAGAATGCATGGACACAGGCAGGGGAACATCACACACTGGGGCCTGTAGGGGAGGTGGGGAGCAAGGGCAAGGAGAGCATTAGCACAAATACCTAATGCACGCAGATATTAAAACCTAGATGACGGGTTGATGGGTGCAGTAAACCACCTTGGCACATGTATACCTATGTAACAAACCTGTATGTTCTGCACATGTTTCCCAGAACTTAAAGTATAATTAAAAAAAAAAAAAACAAAACACTGAGCAGCTATGTATTCGTTATTTTATCTTTTCCAATGGAAAAAAAAATTGATCAGAAATGCGTCTAAGACTACTCTCCACATATTTCTTTTCATGCTTTCCCCCTCATGTGTCTCCAAAACTTTTCAGTTTAAGTAATCACTGTCACATAAGCAGTGTTTACAATAGTGATGCAATACAAAGTTAAACTACACTGGTAGTGATAAGAAACTTCATGTCACCCGGTACATAAACTTTGAGATGACAAAGCCGAGAATGAGTTAAATGTCACTGGCCGCTCCTTATGAACAGAGGAGGCAGTTCAGCCTGTGGAATACTGTGATTACTTGTTATCCACAAACCTGCACTCACAGCTCTGACAGGGTAATCATCCTCATATGCAGCAATTTTTGGTGCTGTTTATACTTGGCCAAATTATATCTTCAATGTCCTGAGCAATCTCACCTTTATTATTACATGAAATGGACAGACATAAGAGCAAAACTCATGTAGAGCTAGCAAAGAAAACGGAAGCTTATCCCCTTGCACGGAGCTGGCTTTTTGTCACTTGCAAGGTGAGAGAGAAACTCAAACACAACCCTCCTAAAGCATCATGTCTTATATGGAATAGAGTAGAGGGGAGATAGTAGGAAAAATGTAGTTGCGTGTGTGCGTGTGTGTGTGCACGAACACAACTATTGTTCTCTGTTTCCCTGTCTTTTCAGCATTATCACAATCTCAGTGACTCAGTGTTGTGTCATTGAAGAGATGGAAGAATCTGCTACTTTATGACAGATGCAGAAACAAATTCAGTGAAGTGAGGCTAGGAAACCTGCTTACAGTTTAAACTTAGTTTACAACAGGACTCATATTCAAAATAAAGGTTCATAAAGTGCCCCTTTGTTCCACACTCACCTCCAAGACTTCTGATATAGTTTGGATGTGTGTCCCTGCTCAAATCTCATATTGACATGTAATCCCCAATGTTGGCCTGGTAGGAGGTCATTGAATCATGGAGGTGTGTTTCTCATGAATGATTTAGCACCATCCTAGTTGGTGCTGTCCTTGCGATGGTAAGTTCATTCTCATGGATCTGGTAATCTGAAATTGTGTAGCACCTCTCTCCTTGTTCTCTTGCTCCCGCTTTGGCCGTGTGATGTGCCTGCTCTCCTTTGCCTTCCATCATGAAGTCGAGCAGATGCCAGAATCTTGCTTCCTGTACAGCCTGCAGAACCATGAGCCACTTAAACCTCTTTTCTTTATAAATTACCCAGTGTCCGGTATTTCTTCATAGCAATGCGAGAGCGGACTAACACAACTATATTTTTAAAATATGTAGATTTTATTTTTCCTTCAAGGCAGCCCTTTTAAACTGTCTTTGACATTGGGAGGATGGGGAAAATGCTCCATACATTAGGGACTATGGGCATGTAGACTAATTTGATTGATTAAGTAGTTATTAAGCATCTACGGTGTTTAGTGGTGAGACACATACATGAGAAAGCTCTTCACTGCTCCTCACACAGCTGATATGTATGCTCAGGCTAAGGGTTGTCACCAGGCTGCACAAACCGACCAAGTCTCTCTGGTAGGAGGTTACAGTAGCCTAGTGGGAGAATGTTCCTCTTTCTCCCTTATCCTTCACACTTATACCTATAGCACTGCACACACCCCTGGGAATTATACATTATCTGGGAACACAAATAGGTTTACCTGACTTAAATGTGGTTCCTTGGAAAATAACAGATCAAGGTCCCGTGCTGACATGAAAATTTGCTTGAATTTGAGAAGAAAAGATAAGGGAGCCATTTAAATTTTGAGCACAGTATTGCGTTGTTTAAATTCCATCATTAATCATCTGTTTTTATCAAATATGACCATAAGTTTATACACCCTATTTTGCCAGGCATTGTGTTTTGCAAAAATTAAAAAAAATGACCTCAGCAATTTAAGATGTATGTATTATTTGGAAAAACTTGTTATAAAACTGCAAATTAAAAATCCAATGTTTGGATCTTAGAGCTCGTTTATTTTTCCCCATTGATAAAATGATCAGTAGCGTGCATCAGCTTCCCATTCAAATCTACACATGAATCCTATTGTTTTTGAAAGAACACAGTTATAATTCTGATCAAGAAAAATCATAATCCTCTTATTATATCATTTTCTTCTTTTGACAAAATCAAATAGAAAGAGGATGGGAAGAAGATTGGCATTATTAGGGATTTTTATCTCTTAAAGTGCTTTAGCACATGCTGAAGAAATTCCAATATCTCTAGCTAAAATTCTGTTGTTTTAAATCATTCAGATGTTCACATGGAAAATGAAGCACAGATCATTTTAACACTTGCAGCAAAGGATGAGTATTTGGCTGTACAGGTGAAGGCAAAGATGGAATTAATAAAGAAAAAATGACAGAAAAGGGACTGCTGATGCACTGAACAAAATATATGTTAACTATCAACAGTGCACATGTACATAGCAATAGTATAGAATTTCATTTTTGATGCCACCATTATTGCCGGAGAAGTCCACTTTCTCATTTCTCACTTGAAATACTGCTTCAGCTCCCTGACTGGCCATCCTCCCACAAGACTCTCCCTAGTCAAACCCATCTGATGAATTGCTACAAAATGTTCTCCCTAAGAACATAATCTGCTGTGTAACTTCCTGGCTTTAAAGTGCTGCTTCTCTATTGCTTGTCTCTAGGATTAAATCCCACTTTAACCTAGGCTTTCACGTCATTTGCAATTTTGCTGCAGCTTCTGTTTCAAGCTCCATCTCTCCCTTCCCACTTCCTCAAGACCTGCTGCCTGCTTCCTGAAAGATATAACTGGACTCCCAATATTTTGAGGTTTCCCAAATGAGCGAGGCATCATTTATATCCATTGATGCTTTAGTCTCTACCTGGAATGTTCTTTCTCCCCTTTCTCACACAGCAAACTCCTCCTAGTTTTCTGTGCAAACCTCACTTGGAAGCAAATGAGTGAGAAAGGTAGGTAACATGTCCTCAACTCTTCAAGTCACACTTAACTTTGCGTTGTTTAATTTGCAACTGTTCTTATGTTTGCAATAGTGACTATAAAGTGGTATTACAATAATCTATCAGCTTTTTCTTCTATTTCTTACACCAAATTGGAGACAGGCCATGACTTGCATACTTTTCCATTTCTAATTTTCATTACTGAACACAGTATTAGGCATCTGGTTGTTTCTCCATTAGTAATTGCTCAGGGGAAAGTGAATGAATGACTCTAATCATTGGAAAAACACATTCATAAAATTAAACCATTCACTCTTTTCCAATATATTAGCATAAAATTTTGTCGCTCAATTTATACTTCAAATTTTATTTAAAGGCATTACAACTAGCGTTTATTGGCTATTTCTCATGTATGGTATTTATTCTTTCTTTTGACCGAGAACAGTGTTATTAAAATGTCTTCTTTCCATTTAGAACCCTACTAGAGTATTAGTGGGATTTTTTCTGCTATTGAAAAATAAATAAAAATCCCATTTGGCTCTTAGATCTCTATGCAACTTTCTACAGTATTTTGCACAATTATGATTAGTAGAACACTATTGAAACGATAAAATATCCTGTTATAGCTTTCAAAACTGGTATACTTGAAGTACATTATAAAGTTATCATCTTGCAGCAAGTACTTCAGAAATTGCAAATTAAATTGAGGATTAATGGTTTTAACCTCCTTCTTTTATGTGCTGTTATGGTTAATACATGATCTCAATGTACTTTGCGATGGCCTGTTGATTCAGCCTTGTAACAACAGGGAGTGTTAAAATTGTGGTTCTTTTAACATGACTATGGATTTCAGAAAACCAGAGAATCTATGTTGTTTTTGTTCTCTGGAAACTGTGATTCACCTATGTGACATAAATCCAGGTTAAAATTGCTTAGAAATTAACTGCATAAAATCAACCTATACCCTATAGGATATTATGGCTACAAATAATCTGTAGCCAAGGAGCTACCACAGTGGGATCCAGTTTCTTTGGTAGACTACAGTGGGATACTGTATCCCACTCTAGTAGCTCTCTGGCTAACATCACTGCCTTCAGATGTTTTTGGACAGACGTGACACCACTACCACTTGTATAGTACAATGTTCAGTAGCAACGTGAAAAGAGACATTCCTTTTTTGTTCTCAGTGTTGAGGTGGGAGGAGTGTTTAATACTTTACCATTAGCTATGATGAGCCTTGTAGATTTTTGTAGCTGCCCACTTGTAGATAAGGAAGTCCTCTTTCTTTTTTTTTTAGTTTGCTTATAGCTTTTGTCATGAATTAGTGTTGCATTTTGTCAAATGATATTTTCTGTGTCTATTTACATCATCGTACGATTTTTCTCTAGATGGTAGCAGATTATATTGATTTTTTATGTTAAGCCATTTTACAATCTGGAGAAAAAACCAACAGGTCATGTTGTATTATCCTTTTTTATGAATTGTTGGATTGGAGTTGCTAATATTTTGTTATGTTCATGAGGAATATTGGTCTGCAGTTTTATTTTATTACAATATATTTGTCTGGTTTTCTATCAGGCTTACATTTACTTCATAAAAGCAGGTTAGGAAGTACTCCTTCCTCCCTTAGGTTCTGAAGAGCTTTGTTTGATATTATGTCCTTGGTAAACGATTTACAGAATTCATCACTGAAACTATTTGTGTCAGGAATTTCTTTGTGGGATTTTTTTTTTTTTTTAATTACAAAAATATCAGATAGAGAGCTACTAAAATTTTCCATTTCTTGATTTGAATTTGGCAAGCTGTGATCTTCAAAAAATATTCATATTTCACCTCAGTTTTCAATTTAATTGGCATGATGTTATGATTCTTTAAATGTCAGCAGTATCTGTAAAGATGTCCCCTCTTTCATCATGATATTCGTGCCTTGCATCTTTTTCTGTCTTTAATACTCAGTCTTCCTATGGATTTAACAATTTTATTAACCATATCAAAGACTTAAGTTTTTTTTGTAAGTCAAGTTGTGAGGAACAAAATTAACTAACTTTTGACTGACAATTTAGCTATTGTTTATTTATTTTCTATTTCATTCATTTCTGCTATTATTTTTATTATTTTATTTTTCTTTTAATTTTAACTTGCTTTTCTTCGTGTATCTTCTTAAAATGGCAGCATATCATTTATTTTGCATCTTTCACTTTTTCTAGTATAAGCATTTAAAATACGTATTTTCTTGGAAACATTCTCTGGCACCCTGTTAATTTAGAAATACTGTGTTTACATAATCATTCATTTAGAAATTTTTTAAAACACTTACTTGGATTTCTTCTATAAACCTATGATTTAATGGAAAATGAGTTGCTTAACTTCTAATACCTGAAGATTTTTCAGGTATCTTTTTGCCACTTATTTACAGTTTAATAGCACTATGATCAGAGAGTATAATCTATACAACTTTGACTCTTTTAAACTTATTGAGACTTGATTTATTGTTCATTCTCCATGAATTTTCCGTTTATAATTAAGAAGAATATGCTTCTTGCTGTTTGGGAATGTCATATTCTATAAATATCAATTAGTGTTGCTCTAGTTTCTATACTTTTCTTTTTCTACTTGTTTTATCAATTGCTGTAGAAAAAGATATTAAAAGTCTCAAGCTAGGTCTTGCATTTTCTTTTTGTACTTTTAGGTGTGTCCATTTTTGGTATACATGTTGGGAACTTTGTTGTTAGGGGCACACACATTTAAAATTATTGTTTTCTTGAGTAATTCATCTTTATGTAATATTAAATTTTCTTGTCCAACTTGGTTTCTGTTACCAATTTATTTCAGTCTAGAACTAACTTTTAACATTTCTTATGTTATAGGACTGTTATAGACACACTTCTAGATTTTGTAATTTTGAGATTGTCTGCTTCAGATTCGTTTTTAAGGAATACTTTCTTGGATATAGAATTCAGAATTAGCAATTTTTTCTTTTCTTCAGCACATAAAAATGCTCATTCTTTATATTTTCCCTCCATTATTTCTTACGTCAATTCAGCCATTATTTTTATCATTGTTCCCCTGTACATATGACATCTCTCTCCTTTGGCTGCTTTCAAGATTTTCTTTTTATCATTAGCTTTCAATAGGTTGACTACAATGCACCATGGTGATGTCTGTTTCGCATTTATCCTGCTTGTGAATTACTTAATTCATTCGACTTCTAGATTATGTCTTTCATTAATTTTGTTTCACTCCTGGATATTATCTCTTCTAATATTTCTCCTGTACCCCTCTTTCTCACTTCTTTTGCTGAAACTCCAACCATATACTTGTTTTGCTATTGGCTCGCAGATTTCAAATGCTCTGTTTCATTTTTAAATTATTTTTTATTTTCTCTTTTGTTTCAGTTTAACTAATTTATGTTGACTTATCGTCAGGTACATTGATTGATTATTCTGCTGTCTTCAATCTGCTAATAAGCATCTTGAAAAAAACTTATTATTTGGTATCATATTGTTTTTACATCTAGCATTGTTTATTGCTCTTTTATATAATTTTTATCTGCCTGATAAAATCCCAATCTGTTTATATGTTTTATTATATTATTTTACTACTTAATGAATTTTAAAAGCTTGTCTGATAATTTTAGTACCTGTGTCATCTCTGAGTTTGGATATATTGTTTCCTCTCTTGAGATTAGGTCACATTTTCTTGCATCTTTCAGTGACTTGTACATTTTGATTGGCTGCAGAACACCATCTTATAAAAGGCTAGTAGTGAGTGAAGTAAATGATATTTATGCCTAGAAAACGCATCCTTCTACTGTCAGGCTATGATTATGGGACATGGAATCAATCAAATCTGTAAGGCTGGATCTTGACCGGTGTTTCATTTGGTTAGATTCGAATAACTGACAGTTTTAAATTATTGATGGGCATAGGGGTTAAGTGCCTGGAGCAGTTATGGTGCCTCAAAGACGATGTTTTTCTTAAAACTTTCTGCCTCTCTCCTGGTTGTAGAGTCATACCAAGTACTTTGTGTAAAGTCTGAGTCATCTTTCCGGTTTCCTTTGCTCTTGCTGTCCACCCTCAGACTTTCACATGCCTCACATGGCTAGGCTTCAGCAGAGGATGCTTTCAGCTCTCCTGCCTGCAGCCTCTCTCATGATCTCTAGGTGAACGCCCCTAGAAAAGAATTGGCAAGTACGTGCAGATTCCCCTTGAGTCTGAGACTAAGGGATGTTACATTATCTTAACAACTCATACTTGGTCTTTTAAAACTGTGTTGAATGTTTAGTTGTCTTTGTCTTACCTATGTCTATTCTTTCTCCTACTGATACTCCACCAAGGGTGAAATAAACTTTGTGTCTTTTCTTCTCTAGAAGGGATTTATCACAATTTTACAAATTTTGGTTTATTATATTTTTTGAATTATAAGCTCCCTGAAGATCTTAAATAATTACAATGTTATATGTTATCTAGCTGTTTCTGATGGTTAGGTAGGAACGATGTTCTTTTGTCACTTGCATCAACCTAAAAAGAAGCAGATGTCTCCTGGATTGCTTTTAATTCCCCACCATAAACAAATTTATTCCTATCTGTTCACACACAGGTTGCATAAACATAATACTGAATTTCAATGGGAAGAAACTTCTAATGTAGTTTAGCATGAAAAGCTGTTGAAATTGAACAAGAATAAGAAAATAAAGCTGAGTGTGGTTATGTTTGTAACCAATGCAACTGAAAGACAATAAATCTAAAAATCTGTCAAAGTCTGGGACTTCAAGATTTGTATTTAATCGAGCAAATATACAAAATGGGTGCCTGTGGGATTTTCATGTAAACCTAAATTGCTTTCGAGACTCTTGGTCCAGAATTAGACACTTTTTTCCCCAGTGGAAAAATGGGACAGTATCTTCCAGCAAGTCAGTCATCCGTGATCAGCCAGAGGTTAGGTCAAAGCCATCACTTTTATTATTTCTGTGACAAAAGGAACAAGGCCTATGGAGACTTTTCAATAAAAGAAATCCATCTTAGTCCATTTTCTGTTGCATATAGGAGATAACTACAACTGGGTGATATATAAACATGGAATTTATTTCTCAGAGTTTGGGAAGCTGAGAAGTCCAAGGGAGAGGCACCACATCTGGTGAGCGCCTTCTTGCCAGTGAGGACTCTAGGGAAACTTGAAGCAGCACAAGATATCAAATGGAAAGGGAGCTGAGCATGCTCACTCAGGTCCCTCTTCTTCAGCTTACAAAGCCACCATTCTCACTCCCAAGAGAACCCATTCACCCACGAATCACTTAAATCCATTCATGAAAGCAGAGCCCTCATGCTACAGTGACCTCTTAAATACCCCACCTCTCCATACTGCCACATTGGGGAATTACGTTTTTTTTTCTTTTTCTTTTTTTTTTTTTTTTTGAGACAGAGTCTCACCCTATCGCCCAGGCTGGAGTCAGTGGTGCGATCTCAGCTCACTACAAGCTCCGCCCCCCGGGTTCCCGCCATTCTCCTGCCTCAGCCTCCTGAGTAGCTGGGACCACAGGCGCCGCCACCTCGCCCGGCTAATTTTTTTTGTATTTTTTTAAGTAGAGACGGAGTTTCACCGTGTTAGCCAGGATGGTCTCGATGTCCTGACCTCGTGATCCGCCCTCCTCGGCCTCCCAAAGTCCTGGGATTACAGGCTTGAGCCACCGCGCCCGGCCAGATTAAGTTTTAACGTGAATTTTCGAGAAGACATTCCAACCGTAGTGCTATCTTTCTCTAGAAATCTAGGACAGAGGTTTGGGTAAAGGCAGAAGAAAATATATCTATGCTGTTTCCTATTCTAATGATTTCATATCAAATATGCTCTTCTGTTATAGCAGCTTATATATCATGAGTACTATATTTAATCAGCCTTACAAAAGATAGGAAGGAAATTGAAATCTCCTTCAACTTTAAGATCTATGAGGCTTGCTCAGTAATTCAGAACCAGCTGGGGGAAATTTCAGACTGTGATCTATAAGGAATATTGTGGGTAAGCGGAGCGCAGTGGCTCACACCTGCAATAACAGCACTTTGGGAGGCCGAGGCAGGCAGATCACAAGGTCAAGAGATCAAAACCATCCTGGCCAACATGGTGAAACCCCGTCTCTATTAAAAACACAAAAATTAGCCGGGCATGGTGGCGCTTGCCTGGAGTCCCAGCTACTTGGGAGGATGGGGCAGGAGAATCACTTGAACCTGGGAGGCAGAGGTTGCAGTGAACTGAGATCATGCCACTGCTCTCCAGCCTGTTGACAGAGTGAGACACCATTTCAAAAAAAAGAAAAAAAGAAATATTATGCTTGCGTAAATAGCATTTGGCTGTTATTCTCACCCCTCCTCAACACACACACACACACACAGACACACACACACACTCATTTATCTATCTTTTGAACCTCCACATTGAGAGCCCAGAAACCACTAATTTCTGAATTTAAAATGATGTATTTATAGATATAACATTTTATCCCTTTTAAATTATCTTTTAAGAATAATTTCGATCAAAATCTTTCATTGAGTGGCCCCATGAGGAAATATTCTATGTGTTTTTTTCTTTAGTGAAAATGTAAGGATAAAATCCACAAAGAATACATGCATAGCAATCAACTTGTTTTTCCCTTCTTTGCTGCTTCAATGTTCAACAAATAAAGTAGTGTAGAAATATTTTAATTTAAAATAAAATCATGAAAGGTCTTCTATTAGTTTGCAAAACAGATTTGTTGCTTTCCAAGTAGTCTATTTGTCAAATTATTTTAAAAAGGTATTGCAGTGTCCTTGAAACCACATTACAATCCTATAGGCAGAAGCTTGTTTTTCTGCTGCGGTGCCTATTTGCTAAGATGCTTTAGAAACCAGAGGAGTGGGGGAAGTTGTCTTCATTAGTAGTATTTTTCTTGTAATAAATTATTTTTAAAATTGCTTAAATTTTTAAAAATTGTTAAAACAATTTCTTATGACAGAACAGCCTTTACAATGATGATTTTCAAGTGGAACATTTGTGGCAAAGTGTACTGTCTTTTTTATTAGATGTAGTTTATAATAACATGTACACATGTTTTTGCTCTATCCTTTGTTATCTGTTTTGTTATTACATTGATTTATATGATTTTACTACATTTTCTATATTCATGTAATTAGGTAGATGAAAATCAACTCAAAGTCACCAGCTGGGGAAATTCTGTACAAAACGATCACTTAAATGTGTTGGTATTAAGACTGATAAGGTGTATTTATTGTTAATGTTTTTCATGTCAGCCTTACAGAATCTTAAGGGACAAGATACATTTTTTAAAGTATTTAGAGTTAGAGTTGGAGCTATCTGTATGTGTTTGCTTTCATCTTATCCGAGAGTTACTTGTGTGTTCCAAGGGCAGTCTGGCTTACAAGTAGAGTTGGGGTACTGAGAAGCAATAGAAGTAGCCAACTGTTTAGCAATAGCCTCAAGTAGTGTTGAAATGATTAGTATATTACTAGTTGAAAATATCTTCATTAATAAAAAACAAATCATAACCTCTTCCAACAATCATGGCATAAATTTGGTCATATTTCTTTGTCTAAACTCTCCCTGCTTAGTAACATTAGACAAAGGACTGAGTTTTGGTTCATTGAATTTAACTGGCTAATCTTTATTGTACCCACTTAAAATAGTTTATGCTGCTTGAATAATTGCTCCACATATTTGAAATTATACTATTAAAGAAAATAAGAGTTCATGAATGTGGCAATCAGTTTTTTCAAACCTAAGTGTATGTATCTCAGGAAGATTTTTGTACCTATGAAAATATAAAAATCATTCTCATTTTTTCACCAGGATAATCCTGGAAGTTTTCATTAGAGAAAATTATTGTCTATAGTATACATTTATCACACAGATGTTCATTTAAAATGGTAGATATTTTTGGCTATATTTATATCAATTTATATTATTTAGTACCTAGACCAATATTACATATATATATACACACACACAGATATACACATTTATAAGTAAAAATAAGCCAATAGAATGATTTATTATACTATGCAATTTATGTAAATCCAAATATAGAAATATGTATTAATGTTACTGTTCTAGATAAACAGACTGTATATAGTTTTGAAGAATATAGTTCTATTTGTAAAATAAAAAAGCAAATTTTAAAACTTACAATAAAATAGAGCCCTTAAATTACCCGGTAATGAAGAGATGCCCTAAAAAGTGTTGCTCTGCTATGAAAATCATGGATAGTAAAGTTCCCTGGAGACACTCTGAGATTTATTATTTGCCCTCTGCAATGAAGAATTTATTTTTGTGTAGCTCAGTATTTATTTTTGTGGAAGGAGAAATACATAGATTCATGAAGATAATATAAATTTAACCAAGAAGAAATTTTTATAATCAGGGTTAGTGAGTAGAAAACCAGCTGGGATGTTGAAGCCATCCAGTTTTCAAGTCTAGTTGCAGAAGCAATAAGGAATGTCTGCTACTCAAAAGCAACAATTTGATTGCCCTTTAAGTACAATCACATTAATATTAGCGTCAAGAATATAGTCTATTCTCCTATCTTTGCATTTTCCCTTGGTCAAATGAACAACACAGATTCATGGCAATAACCTCCTGGCTGATTTTGGCCTAGAGACTCTCCCGTTCGTTACCTTCTTTAGTATTTTCATCCTGGGAAAACGAATTTCAATTCTATTAAAGAAATTCTTGTTATTATGCTTCTTTGTCTCTCTGTTTTATTTTTTTTAATGTAAAAATTTTCCTTCTGTCTTCTCTGAACGTGTTTCAACAGACAACATCGCTTTTTATATTCTGCTGCTTTTAAGTAGGTGTTTTTTATGCTGTTACATTAAACATTAAAATACTATAATGTAAAATTTCTGAAATATATGGTGATATTTATGGTGAAATGTTATTAACACCGAAAACATTTTGATGAGTTATTTCCATTCACATTTAATCGAAATATTAAGATGGTCGAGAAATATGTTTTTCTAGAACTTCAAAATTGATCACCTCACATTTATACTTTGCTCTTAAGTTCCAGAAAATCAAAGTCAGAGCATTTGCACAGTAATGCCAGTCCCCAGTACTTTCTACATATCCTGCATCCTTGTCAGTTATTAAATCAGTGTGCTTCATTTTCCCGGCGCAGACTTATGCTACTGCTGAAGTGATGTGAACAGTTGAAGCAACTGCTTGAATTTTGCCTGAATTTCTCAAATAATCCAAGCAGAAATAGAAAGTTGGCTTGAAGCACTATTGTTATCCTTCTCTTCGCAAGTTGAGTCATCCCCAAGTCTGTCAATCAAATGTTCTGTCTGTTAGACGGTTCCACTCTCTTAACCACTATTGCTCAAAATGTCTAGACCTCATACATTTTCTTATTTTATTCTTGGAAACACTCTTTAAAAATATAGGCTTCACTTTAGATAAAGAATATATATATAACAGAAATGTACTCTGGCACACATGAATTTATTGCAAATAAAATAATTTATTAAACATTTCTATAGAAAAATTCCCAACCCTTTACACTAACCCAATTACATTTTCTCTACTATGTAAGTCATTATGAAAATAGGCATACTATACATGGCTATAAATTATCATGAATTTCTAAAGAAACATTAGGATGTACACACCGAAATATGTTAGTACCTTCAAAGTAGTCATTTTTAAAGACTGTGTTTTTATCCAAAAGTGGCTATAACTTTGCAGAAAAATTATTTTGAATATTTTTGGAGAATCAACTTGAATGTCTGCTATAGATTCATTCAAAATCTATAATTCTTTTTCTATAAAAGGTATAGTTAGTCATCAACAACCCTATGTCCCATATTCAATCCCACCAGGGATTTTTTTAATGTTAAAATTATAAATTTGAGCCTGGTTACCTGGAAGCTCCTTATGTTATCCATCCAAATTATGATCTCCTTCAAATGTGACCAATATCCTGATTTTTATTTTCAGAAACTACTTTGCCTTTTTATGATTATTATCATTCAAGTGCCCATCCTTAGATTACTGTTTAGCAATTTTAAATTTAGTAAATAATTTAGTAATTAAATTTAAAATAGTAAGTTACACTTAAATAAAATAAAAAATTTTTTGACATATATTTCAAGTATCTCTTAAGCAACAGACATTTTTATCCCTTTATTAAAATTACTTTTCATTAATTATTAAGTCATTTAACATATAAAACTTTTCATAGTCTACAAGTTGCAGATTGCATGCTTCTCGTGTAGTGCAAAATGCTACATTGTTCTCCCTATTTCCTATAGACTGGCAGCAGGATCCAGACACTTCATCAGAATCAAGTTTGATACCTTTGACAAGACCATGGGTGGTGATGTGCATACAATGTGATACCGTGTGCGTGTGCGTGTGTGTGTGTGTGTGTGTGTGTATTTCAGGAGGCATATCTCTCCAGTTTGAGTCCTTTCTGGTGTTGGCATCTGTTGCTGTCTGATGTGTAAAAGCTTTGTTCTAATGGGAGTTGTAAAATGATGATATTCTATTATTTTATTTTCATTTACTGACTGTACTAATTTTATTTTAAAAATACATAATTTTTAATCTATTATTTAGTCACAGAGTAGTAAGAAAGGCAGGATAAATGCTTCGATGCTTTTATTTATCAGGAGGCCTTGCCAATTATAACAACTTCTTGCTTCTTTGAACCCAGGGAAAATAAGCTGGCCTAGCCTCTTCCAGGATAAGAAACCACCTGCAGAGAGGGAGCCAGATGACTTCCAACATGCAAATGAGGTTGTCTTGAATCATAAAACCTCCTTCTCCCACTGGCTACCAGCTGACTTCCAATGTAGGAGTTTTCCCAGAAAAGACCAGCAGCAAGAAACCACCCAACAAATGGCAGGAAAACTGTATATACTGTTTATATATATATGAGATATCTATATCTATCTATCTATCTATATATATATATGATGCAACCTAACAGAAATCAACATATTTGAATGAGAAAACCCCAATGAAGTGGCAGACTCAAAAAATGATTAGCAACAAGAGAAAAATGTAAGCACACACATATATGTATTTATATGCACACACATATATATGCACAACATATATCTGTATATGTATTAAATATACACACATATATGTATGTATTAGTGAAAGATAACTTTTGTTCAAGAATCAAATTTGGAGCTAAAATTTAGAATTCTAAAATTCTAAACGAATGTGAATTTAAATAGTCTAGATTGTTTGAATTATAATCCAATACAAATGGAACTTCAGTATTCAGTTCAGAGTAGACAATATCGTACCTTACCTTTTGATAGTGAGAGGTTGATGAAACAATCAATCTTACTGATATCTCATATCTATAAAATGTATAATAAGTTGTGCTTCACTATAAGAAATCAGGTCTTCTTTAAAGGCACATTAATAGTTGCATTCCTAGAAAACAATAACTAATTTTTGTCTTTACTCAATGTTATCACAAAAAATAATCCTTACATAGGTACTTAGTAACTTTTAGAAATATAGAGAAAGTTTGATCAGAAGCATACCTTATCATAGAAGTAGAAAAAATAATCTTTGTTATGAGAATTTGATTATTTATGAATTGATAACTAATAATATGATTACATTACCTCTCAAGAATAACCTGGAGATTAAACAAATTATCCTTACTAAAGTGAAACCAGAAACAATGAAGAAATGCTGTGTGTGAAACCTTGTAGATCAAAGGACACATCATGGGTACAAAGCAATTTCCTAGATTTTCTAGAAAATTATGCAGTGAGAAAATGTTTCATGTTATTTCTTAAGATAATGTGAGAACTCCTTCAATTTTATACTCCAATGATCTTAGACCCTTTCAAAATGCACAAGTTATTTCCTGTGCAGAAGCAGATCTATATTTGTTTGGTCTAATGATATGTGTGCAGCTGATTACATTATATTCTTTTTATAAAGTTGATATTAAAGGGGGTAGTGAAAATTAAGGTATTCATCTTAAGTCTTTTTTAATACAAATTGGATTACACACAAGGAAAGTTTCTGATGCTACCATTTAAGATAACATTTATTTTATTTATTAAAAGCTCCACACTACTTTTTATCATTTTTCATTAGAAATATTTTTAATCTGAAATGTAACAGTACAATATTTAGCCTGATTTTAACAGATCAGATGTGCTAGTGTTCACCATTCAAGGCCGGCCATTAGCACATTGCCCTTTCTCAAATGGTGTTGGGAAAACGTTTTTTGAAATTGTCTTCAAGATGTTTTGGAAAATGGCAGCAGTGGTGGCAGCATTTTGGGGGGGATCTTCCGTAATCTACATACAAGCAGAAAGAGTGATTAGAGAGCTAAATTAAATGTTCAAAATTTATAACAAAACTAGATGGCAAAGTATTCCCAAGAACTGCAAATTATAAGGTGGCAGGATTAAACTGGCAATACATGGTTATTATGTGCTATATTCACCTGTGTGGAAGAAACCAGAAGGAAGCAATGGGAAGACTGATAGAAAAGAGAACATGGAACCCCCAGATAGCTAACTGTTGTGCACTAGAAGCCATCAGAGACCAACTGGCAATTAGCAGCTGAAAGAGGCGGGGGAGTTGCTCCCTCTAATAATGGGTGACTACATGGAGTCCATGGAAAGATGTGAAGAGGCTTGGACATTTGATATCTTGTGAACTCTTGAAACTGACCAGCCAAGATGCCTTTCTATAAGATCACCACACAATCTGGTGTAGAACTAAATTAAGCAGGACAGAGATGAAGGAATAAGAAATAGCCAGTTGAAAACAGGTTAGAACTTATGCCAAATAATTTCACAAAGTAAGCTGTCATCTTTTAAAACCTAAACAAAACTTTCCTAAAGTTGGGAAAGCTATCTCATCTAAGCCCTCTTCTAAGAGTTTATGAACATTAAAACCACATATATATAAGCAGCAGAAAAAAAATAATGTCAAATTTCACATGAAGTTGTTATAAGGTAAAAGGAATAAAGAGGAAAATTACTTCCCTACAGAAAATAAAAGCCCACCAGAAAGTCAGGCTCAACACAAAACAACAGATCAAAACTCTATTGTACTATTTCAATATAGAGTAAAATATATTAAGAACAATGATGCAACCTAACAGAAATCAACATATTTGAATGAGAAAACCCCAATGAAGCGGCAGACTCAAAAAAAGATTAGCAACAAAAGAACAGTGTTTTGTATATGGAAACTAAGGTAGAATAGAAAAAGAGAATAAACACTACAGATAGTGCTCTATTAAAAATATAAGCTAAAAGGAAAATAAATTAAATATCAAAAATAGTGAGTTGGGAGATCAAGTCAGGCAAATTACTTGAGTCCAGGAGTTTAAGACCAGTCTGGGCCAACGTGGCAAAACCCATCTCTACTAAAAATACAAAAATTAGCCCGGCATGGTGGTGTGCGCCTGCAGCCTCGGTGATAGAGCCAGGCCCTGTCTCCAAGAGAGAAAGAGAGAAGAAAGAAAGAGAGAAAGAGAGAAAGAGAGAAAGAGAGAGGGAGGGAGGGAGGGAGGGAGGAAGGAAGGAAGGAAGGAAGGAAGGAAGGAAGGAAGGAAGGAAGGAAGGAAGGAAGGAAGGAAGGAGGGAAGGAAGGAAGGAAGGGAGACAAGAGGATTTGAGTGAAAATGACAGATATTGATGATAAGCAAATAAGATCAAGAGAAACTTCCTTGAGGAACTGAAACTCAGGAACTGCATCTACACCTGGATGTCATCTCAATCAATAAATCTTTAAACTTGAGTCTGAGCTTGATGTCATACAATATAAGACTTTTGGGTGATTTTACAAATGATGCAAGAATGTATACAATGTTTTAGACGGAGAATAAGTTGGTAGCCTTAAAATTTTTGTACATTCTTCCCATGAGTTCAGGGAACTGTGTCCCTTTCTCTTGAATCTGGGCAAGCATATGGCTGCTGTGACCACACAGTATGAGGAAATTCATAGAAGACTGTGTCACTGGGAATAATGAAGCCCTCAGTTTCCATGTAAAATTTCAAACACCTGGAGACCACCAACTGTAGAGGCCTCACATAGATATTTCACCCAGGAGTTCTGGCTAAGTCTGGCCTGTCCAAGCACCAGATGTACATGAAAAAGCTTTTCTACAGCCCCAGACATTGCAGAGTAGAAAATAGCTGTCTTCTTTGTGCCCTTTCCAAGTTTCTTTCCCACAAAATCTGTAAACCAAATAAAATTGCTGTTTTGTGCTGTTAAGTTTTGCAGTGGTTTTTTATGGGACATCAATATATAATCTAGCACATCTGGAATTTAAAGAAAAGGAAAGCAAATATTTTAGACATATAGAACAAAAACAGTATATGACTTATGTTGAAAAGAAAATTATATTATCATCACACTTTCCAACAGAAATGCTTTATTTCAGAAGAAAATACAGTAAATATGTAAGGTTCTCAATTAAAATGTAAGACAAGTTATATTCAGTAAAACTGATCTTTAATTATGAAACTATTATTAACACATAAAACTCAGGGAGTATCATTCACTTGCTTTTATCTTAAGATATAATATTTAAAACAAGTTTCAAACAGCAAGAATGGCTATAGAAACGTTAATGTAAGGACTTGTGTTGAGCAATAAATACATAGTTGCGTGTAATACTGGTTTAGTGAGGGTTAAATGGGAGAAAGCATAGTATATGACTAGAAAATCTGATGATGTAGATATAATAAAATTTTAACTCTGTCCTTCAACCTCTCTCACTATCCCTCAACTTCTTTCTCTTTTCAATCTTGGTGCCATCTTTCAATCTCTCCCTTCTCTCTTTTTTTTTTTTTTTTTGAGACGGAGTCTCACTCTGTCGCCCAGGCTGGAGTGCAGTGGCGTGATCTGGGCTCACTGCAAGCTCCGCCTCCCGGGTTCAGGCCATTCTCCTGCCTCAGCCTCCCAGTAGCTGGGACTACAGGCGCCGCCACCTTGACCAGCTAATTTTTTGTATTTTTAGTAGAGACGGGGTTTCACCGTGTTCGCCAGGAGGGTCTCAATCTCCCGACCTCGTGATCCACCCGCCTCGGCCTCCCAAAGTGCTGGGATTACAGGCGTGAGCCACCGTGCCCGGCCTCTCCCTTCTCTTAATTTCAGTTCCTTTCCCTTCCTGGTAGAGACAGAGGAGACGCGTTTTATCCATGAACCCAAAACTCCGGCACTGGTCACCCACTCAGGAAGACAGTCTTCCCTTGGTGTTTAATCACTGCGGGGACGCCTGCCTGATTATCCACCCATGTTTCAGAGGTGTCTGATCACCGCAGGGATGCCCACCTTGGTCCTTCACCCTTAGTGGCAAGAGCCACTTTCCTGGGGCCAATCACCCCTGACCCCTTCTCTCCATGTCTCTACCCTCTCTTTTCTGTCCACTTTCCTGGAGAGGAAGCACCCTCCACACCTTCTCTTCGTGTCTCTACCCTCTCTTTTCTCTGGGCTTGCTCCTTCACTATAGGCAAACTTCCATCCTCCATTCCTCCTTCTTCTCCCTTAGCCTGTGTCCTCAAGAAATTAAAACCTCTTCAACTCACACTTGACTTGAAACCTAAATGCCTTATTTTATTCTGCAATGCTGCTTACCCCAAAACAAACTCAACAATGGTTCCAAATAGCCAGAAAATGGCCCTTCTGATTTTTCCATCCTACAAAATCTAAATAATTCTTGTCATAAAATGGACAAATGGTCTGAAGTGCCTGATGTCCAGGGATTCTTTTGCACATCAGTCCCTCCCTAGTCTTTGTCCCTCCCAATTCATCCCAAATCTTCCTTCTTTCCCTCCCGCCTGTCCTGTCAGTCCCAACCCCAAGTGTTGCTGAGTCTTTCCAATCTTCCTTTTCTACAGACCCATCTGACCTCTCCCCTCCTCCCCAGGCTGCTCCTTGCCAGGCCAAGTCAGGTCCCAATTCTTCCTCAGCCTCCACTCCCCACCCTAATCCTTCTCTTACCTCCCCTCCTCATACCCGGTCCGGCTTACCGTTTCGTTCCGCGACTAGCGCTCTGCCACCTGTCCAACAATTTCCTCTTAAAAAGGTGACTGGGGCTAAAGACATAGTCAAAGTTAATGCTCCTTTTTCTTTATCTGACCTCTCCCAAATCAGTGAGCATTTAGGCACTTTTTCATCAAATATAAAAACCTAGCCCAATTCATGGCTCATTTGGCAGCAACACTGAGACGCTTTACACCAATAGACCCTGAAGGGTCAGAAGGCTGTCTTATTCTCAATATTCATTTTATTACTCAATCTGCTCCTGGCATTAAATAAAACTCCAAAAATTACATTCCAGCCCTCAAACCCCACAACAGGACTTAATTAATCTCACCTTCAAGGTATACAATAATAGAGACAGCCGAGTAGCAACATATTTCTTAGTTACAATTTCTTGCCTCCACTGTGAGAGAAACCCCAGCCACATCTCCACATAAGAACTTCAAAACGCCTAAGCCACAGTTGTCAGGCATTCCTTCAGGATCTTGTTCCTTCTCCTCCAGGATCTTACTTCAAGTGCCAGAAATCTGACCACTGGTCCAAGGAATGCCCACAGTCCGAGATTCCTCCTAAGCCATGTCCCATCTGTTCGGGACCCCACTGGGAATCAGACTGTCCAACTTGCCCAGCAGCCACTCCCAGAGCCCCTGGAACCCTGACCAAAGGCTCTCTGACTGACTCCTTCCCAGATCTTCTCGGCTTAGCGGCTGAAGACTGATGCTGCCTGATTGCCTTGGAAGCCTGCAGGACCATCACAGACACTTTGGGTAACTCTTACAGTAGAGGGTAAGCTCGTTCCCTTCTTAATCAATATGGAGGCTACCAACTCCACATTACCTTCTTTTCAAAGGCCTGTTCCCTTTGCCTCCATAACTGTTGTGGCTATTGCTGGCCAGGCTTCTAAACCTCTTAAAACTCCCCCACTCTGGTGCCAACTTGGACAACATTCTTTTATGCATTCCTTTTTAGTGATCCCCACCTGCCCAGTTCCCTTATTATGTTAAGATATTTTAACCAAATTATCTGCTTCCCTGACTATTCCTGGACTACAGCCACATCTCATTGCTGCCCTTCTTCCCAACCCAAAGCCTCTTTCGCATCTTCCTCTCATATCCCCCCACCTTAACCCACAAGTATGAGACACCTCTACTCCCTCCCTGGCAACTGATCACACACACATTACTATCCCATTAAAACCTAATCACCCTCACCCCACTCAACGCCAATATCCCATCCCACAGCACGCTTTAAAAGGATTAAAGCCTATTATCACTCCCCTGCCACAGCATGGGCTTCTAAAACCTATAAACTCTCCTTACAATTCCCCCATTTTACCTGTCCAAAAACCAGACAAGTGTTACATGTTAGTTCAGAATCTGTGCCTAATCAACCAAATTGTTTTGCCTATCCACCCAGTGGGGACCAACCCATACATTCTTTTGTCTTCAATACCTTCCTCCACAACTCACTATTCCATTCTTGGTCTTAAAGATGCTTTTTTCACTATTCCTTTGCACCCCTTGTCCCAGCCTCTGTTTGCTTTTACCTGGACTGACCCTGACACCCATCAGTCCCAGCAGCTTACCTGGGCTGTGCTGCTGCAAGGCTTCAGGGACAGCCCTCATTACTTCAGCCAAGCTCTTTCTCATGATTTACTTTCTTTCCACCCCTCCGCTTCTCAGCTTATTCAATATATTGATGACCTTCTACTTTGTAGCCCCTCCTTTGAATCTTTTCAATCAGACACCCTCCTGCTCCTTCAACATTTACTCTCCAAAGGATATTGGATATCCTCCTCTAAAGCTCAAATTTCTTAACCACCCATTACCTACCTCAGCATAATTCTTCAGGAAAACACACGTGGTCTCCCTGCCGTTCGTGTCTGACTGATCTCTCGAACCCCAATCCCCTCTACAAATCAACAACTTCTTTCCTTCCTAGGCATGGTTGGATACTTTCGCCTTTGGATATCTGGTTTGCCATCCTAACAAAACCATTACATAAACTCACAAAAGGAAACCTAGCTGACCCCATAGATCCTAAATCCTTTCCTCACTTCTCTTTCCGTTCCTTGAAGACAGCTATAGAGACTGCCCCCACACTGGCTCTCCCTGACTCATCCCAACCCTTTTCATTACACATAGCCGAAATGCAGGGCTGTGCAGATGGAATTCTTACACAAGGACTAGGACCTCACCCTGTCTTTTTTGTCCAAACAACTTGACCTTATTGTTTTAGGCTGACCATCATGTCTCTGTGTGGCAGCTGCCGCTGCCCTAATACTTTTAGAGGACCTCAAAATCACAAACTATGCTCATCTTACTCGCTATAGCTCTCGTAACTTGCAAAATCTATTTTCTTCCTCACACCTGACGCATATACTTTCTGCTCCCCAGCTCCTTCAGTTGTACTTTTTGTTGAATCTCCCACAATTACCATTGTTCCTGGCCCGGACTTCAATCTGGCCTCCCACGTTATTCTGGATACCACAACTGACCCCCATGATTGTATCTCTCTGATACACCTAACATTCACCTCATTTCCCCATATTTTCTTCTTTCCTGTTCCTCACCCTGATCACACTTGGTTTACTGATGGCAGTTCCACCAGGCCTAATCGTCACTCACCAGCAAAGGCAGGCAATGCTATAGTATCTTCCACATCTATCATTGAGGCTACCACTCTGTCCCCCTCCACTACCTGTCAGCAAGCCAAACTCATTGCCTTAATTGGAGCCCTCACTCTTGCAAACAAACTACGTGTCAATATTTATACTGACTTTAAATATGCCTTCCACATCCTGCACCACCATGCTGTTATATGTACAGAAAGAGGTTTCCTCACTACACCAGGGTCCTCCATCATTAATGCCTCTTTAAGAGAAACTCTTCTCAAGGCCTCCTTACTTCCAACGGAAGCTGGAGTCATTCACTGCCAGGGCCATCGAAAGGCTTCAGATCCCATTGCTCTAGGCAATGCTTATGCTGATAAGGTAGCTAAATAAGCAGCTGGCTTTCCAACTTCTGTCCCTAATGGCCAGTTTTTCTGCTTTTCATCGGTCACTCCCACCTATTCACCTGCTGAGGCTTCCACCTATCAATCTCTTCTCACACAAGGCAAATGGTTATTAGACCAAGGAAATATCTCCTTCCAGCCTCACAGGCCCATTCTACTCTGTCATCATTTCATAACCTCTTCCACGTAGGTTACAAGCCACTAGCCCGCCTCTTAGAACCTCTCATTTCCTTTCCATTGTGGAAATCTATCCTCAAGGAAATCACTTCTCAGTGTTCCATCTGCTATTCTACTACCCCTCAGGGATTGTTCAGACCGCCTTCCTTCCCTACACATCAAGCTGGGGGATTTGCCCCTGCCCAGGACTGGCAAATTGACTTTACTCACATGCCTCCAGTCAGGAAACTAAAATACCTCTTGGTATGGGTAGACACTTTCTCTGGATGAGTAGAGGCCTTCCCCACAGGGTCTGAGAAGGCCACTGCAGTCATTTCTTTCCTTCTGTCAGACGTAATTCCTCAGTTTGGCCTTCCCACCTCTATACAGTCCAATAACAGACTGGCCTTTATTAGTCAAATCACCAAGCAGTTTCTCAGGCTTTTGATATTCAGTAAAACCTTCATACCCCCTATCATCCTCAATCTTCAGAAGAAGTTAAACAGACTAATGGTCTTTTAAAGACAAACCTCACCAAGCTCAGCTTCCAACCTCCAACTTAAAAAGGACTGGACAATACTTTTACCACTTGCCCTTCTCAGAATTTGGGCCTGTCCTCAGAATGCTACAGGGTACAGCCCATTTGAACTCCTGCATGGATGCTCCTTTTTATTAGGCCCCAGTCTCATTCCCGACACCAGACCAACTTGGACTGTGCCCCAAAAACTTGTCATTCCTACTATCTTCTGTCTAGTCATACTCCTATTCACTGTTCTCAACTATTCATAAATACCCTGGTCTTGTTTACACTGCTGGTTTACACAGTTTCTCCAAGCCATCACAGCTGATATCTCCTGGTGCTATCCCCAAACTACCACTCTTAACTCCCTTTTAAAGTAAATTAATAATATTTGCTGGCAGGGCACACTCCAATACTTTCACTCTGATGAAGTCCTATTCTTTATTTATTTTTTTTTTTTTTTTTTTTTTTTTTTTTTTTTTTTTGAGACGGAGTCTCGCTCTGTCGCCCAGACTGGAGTGCAGTGGCCGGATCTCAGCTCACTGCAAGCTCCGCCTCCCGGGTTTACGCTATTCTCCTGCCTCTATTCTTTATTTTTATACTCTCTCTTATTCTCGTTCCCATTCTTATGCCACCTTCTACCTCTCCCCAGCTATCTCCACCACACTATCACTCTCATTCACATTCTCCTAGCTGTTTCTAAGCCTCCTTTAACAAACAATTGCTGGCTTTGCATTTCTCTTTCCTCCCAAATCACGGAGGCTTCAACTTACTCACTGCTTAAAAAAAGGGGACTATATATTTTTTAATGAAGAGTGTTGGTTTTACCTAAATCAATCTGGCATGGTTTATGACAACATAAAAAATCTCAAGGATAGAGCCCAAAAACTCACCAACCAAGCAAATAGTTATGCTGAACTTCCTTGGGCACTCTCTAATTGGATGTCCTGGGTCCTCCCAATTCTTGTCCTTTAATGCCTGTTTTTTCTCCTTCTCTTATTCGGAAAATGTGTCTTCCATTGAGTTTCTCATTTTATCCAAAACCATATCCAGGCCATCACCAATCATTCTCTTCAACAAATGCCCCTTCTAAGAACACCACAATATCACCCCTTACCACAAAATCTTCCTGCAACTTCATCTCTCCCACTGTAGCTTCCCACGCCGCCCCTAATCCCACTAGTAGAAGTGCCCTGAGAAACGCTGCCCATTATCTGTCCACACTACTCCCCAAAATTTTTCGCTGCCCCAACACTTCAATACTATTTTATATTGTTTTTCTTATTAATATAAGAAGGCAGGAAAGTCAGGCCTCTGAGCCCAAGCTAAGCCATCGTATCCCCTGTGACCTGCAGGTCCGTTTGGCCTGAAGCAAGTGAAGAATCACAAAAGAAGTGAAAATGGCCTGTTCCTGCCTTAACTGATGACATTCCACCATTGTGATTTGTTCCTGCCCCACCTAACTGAGCCATTAACCTTATGAAATTCCCTCTCCTGGCTCAGAACCTCTCCCCCTGAGCACCTTGTGACCCCCACCCCTGCCTGTAAGAAAAAAAATCCCCTTTGACTGTAATTTTCCACTACCCACCCAAATCCTATAAAATGGCACCACCCCGTCTCCCTTCACTGACTCTCTTTTCAGACTCAGCCCGCCTGCACCCAGGTGATTAAAAAGCTTTATTTCTCACACAAAGCCTATTTGGTGGTCTCTTCCCATGGACACATGTAAAAAAGAGTGCTTAAAACTTTCCTCTCAGCAAATTTTCACTATAAGATAGAATATTATTAGCTAGTCCTTGTGCTGTACGTTAGATCTCTGGATTTGTTCATCTTACATAAATGTAAGTTGGTGCCTTTTGATCTGCACCCTTTCATTTTCTACCTCTTCCCACCCCTGGTCGCCATGGTTCTACTAACTGTCTCTATGTATTTATTGTTCTGTTTTGTTTTCAGATTCCATGTATAAATGAGATCCTGCAGTAATTTTCTTTCTCTATCTGACTTATTGCACTTAGCCTAATGTCCTTCTGGTTTATCTATGTTGTTGGGAATGGAAATATCTCCTTTTTTAATGCTGAATAATGTTCCATTGTATATATGTGTACCACAGTTCCTTTACACATTCACCTGTTGATAGGAACTTAGATTGTTTCCAGATTTGTTTTTTATTTTTATTTTAGAGACATAATCTCACTCTGTCACCCAGGCTGGAATGCAATGATGTAGTGATAGCTCACAACAGCTTTGAACTCAAGGACCCAAGGTATCCTCCTGCCTCAGCTTCCCCAGTATTTAAAATCACAAGTGCACACATCCACACCTAGCTATTTTTTATTATTGATTTTTTGTAAGGGTGGGGTCTCCCTGTGTTGCACAAGTTGGTCTTAAACTCCTGGCCTCAAGCATTCCTTCTGCCTCAGCCTCCCAAACTGCTGGGATTTAAGCCATGAACGACTATGCCTGGCCCAACAGCTTGGCTATTGTGAGTAATGCTTCAGTGAATAAGGGAGTGCAGATACCGCTATGAGGCAGTGATTTTATTTTGTTTGGGTATATACCCAGGACAGGGATTGTGGAGTCACACAGTTGGTTTATTTTTTTAAATTTTTTGAGGAGCCACCATACTGTTTCACATAATGGTTGTGCCAGTTTATATTCCCACCAACAGTGTACAAGGGTTCCCCCCCCCCCCTTAACAACAATTGTAATTTCTTGGCATTTTAACAATAGCCATACTAAAAGGAGTGGGATGATACCTTGATGTTTTGATTTGCATATCCCTGATAGTTAACAGTGTTGAGCACTTCATCATATACCTACTGACCATTTTCTTAAGGCTAGTTCAGTGACCTGTTGGCCATTTTTTATGTTTTCTTCGGAGAAATATCTATTTAGATCCATGGCTCCTTTTATTTATTTATTTATTTATTATTTGCTATCAAGTTATGAGAGTTCCTTATATATTTTGGATATTAACTCCTTATCAGATATATCATTTGCAAATATTATCTCCCAATCCATAGACTGCTTTTTCATTTTCTTGATTGTTTCCTTTGCTCCACAAAAACTTTTTAGTTTAATGTAATCCTACTTGTTTATTTTTACTTTTTTTGCCTGAGCTTTGGTGTGATATCCAAAAACAGTCACGGCGAAAGCCAAAGCCTTTTCCTGTTTTCTCCTAGGAGATTTACAGTTTCATGGCTAGTATAAGAATCCAGGTTAGTTCCTTTGCATGTGGATATCCGGTTTTCCCAACAGTATTTATTGAAGGTACCTTTTGTTTTTTTCTGCATCGTGTCTTCTTGGTGGCCTTGTCAAAAATCAGTTGAGTGTATATATTTGGTTTTTGTATTATTTTCCATTAATCTGTTTGTTTTTATGCCAGTACCATACTGCATTGATTACTATAATTTTGCGGTGTAATTTGTAATTCATAATATAAAAATCAGGAAGTATGAGGTTTCCAACTTTGTTTTTCTTCATCAAGATTGTTATAGCTATGTGGGGTCTTTCACAATCCATACTAATTTTAGAATTGTCTTTTCTATTTTTGTGAAAAATGCCATTGGAATTTTGTACTGTGTATCTTTTGACAATTTATTTTAGGTTTAGTTATTACTAGTTTTTTTTTTAACTCTTACACATCATCATTAGAGTCCTAGAGTATTCCAAAAAAATGGCAATTTTTACTTACACAATTGCGTTTTGTACTTTCATATGTTTAATGCTATTAGTTAGGAGCTTTTTGTTGCAGTATAAAGAACCTCCTCTAGCAATTTCTGCAAGGCAAGTTTAGTGGTGATATATTCCCTGGGTTTTTATTATTCTTATATAGTTTTTCTCACTCATTTCTGAAAGATAGCTTTGTTGGATAAGATATTCTTGGTGCAAGGTTTTTTCCTTCAGCACTTTGAATATCTTATCCCACTCTCTTCAGCTTTCTAAGCTGAGAATTCGTGGACAGTTGTATTGGCATTTTAAATGGTTTGGTAATATCTACCCCTCCAAATCTCATGTTAAAATGTGACATCCAGTGTTGCAGGTCGGGTCTGATGGGAGATGTTTAGGTCATGGAGGAGGTAAATGGCTTGGTGTAATTTCCATGGTAATGAGTGAGTTCTCACTCAGTTCTCATGAAATCTGGTTGTTTAAAAAGTCTGGCACCTCCTCCCCACTCTTACCTACTCTCTCTCACCATATGACATGCCTGCTTCCCCTTCACCTTCCACCATGATTGGCAACTTCCTGAAGTCTTACGAGAAGCAGATGTTGGCACCATGCTTATGGTACAGTCTACAGAATCATGAGACAAAATAAACTTCATTTCTTCATAAATTACCCAGTCTTAGGTATTTCTTTATAGAAATAGATGTGGACTAACACAGAAAATTAGTACTGAGCAATGGGACATTGCTATAAAAATACTGAAATATGGAAGTGGCTTTGGAACTGGGTAACAGGCAGAGGTTGTAAGTGTTAGAAGTCCCAGAAGAAAGGAAGAAAAGGGAAAGTTGAAACTTCTTAGAGACTTATTAAGTGGTTGTAACCAAAATACTGGTAGAAATATGGGCAAAGACAGGCTAAGGTCTCAGATGGTCATGGGGAAGTTACTGGGAACTTCAGTTAAGCTCACCCATGCTAAACCTTAACGGAGAAGTTGGCTGCATTGTGTTCACGTGCTAGGGATCTGTGGAAGGTTGACTTAAGAGTGATGAATTAGGGTATCTTGGCTGTAGCAAAGTAGTCAATATGTGACCTGGCTGTTTCTAATGCCTACAATCAGATATAGGAACAAAGGAATGACTTGAAGTTGGAATTTGTAATTAAAAAGGAGGAGGAATGAAAAACTCCTGGAAAATTTGCAGGATTGACTATACGGTAGAGAAGAAATTAATATTTTCAGGAAAGGAACACAGGTGGGTTATTGAGCAACAACTTGCTAGGGAGAGATTTGCATGCCTAAACGGGAGCCAAGTGCTAATATTCAAGACAATGAAGAAAAGTCTTTGAGGGCATTTCAGAGACCTTTGAGACAGCCTCTCTAATCACAGGTTCAGAGGCCTAGGGGGAAAATAATATTCTGGAAACCAGACATATGGCCTTGCCACCTTGTTCAGCCTCAGGACACTGTTCCTTGAATCCAGACCACTCTGGCTCCAACCTTGCCTCAAAGGACCACAGATATAGTTCAAGCTGCCACTCTGGAGGGCACAAGCTACCCTAAGGTCTGGTGGCTTCCATGTGATATTAAGCCTGCAAGTGCATAGCATGTAAGACTTGCTTGGCAGTTCCAGCCAAGGAGGCTTGGCAGGTTCCAGCTAGATTTCAGAGGATGTATGTGAAAGCCTGGGTGTCCAGGCAGGAGCCTGCTACAAGAATGAAACTATGGCAAAGAGCCTCTGCTAGGGCAATGCTGAGGAGAAATGTGGAGTTTGAGCCGCCACACAGAGTCTCCACGAGGGCACTGCCTATTGGAGCTGTGGTAAGGGGGCTGCCACCCTCAAGAACTCAGAATGGTAGAGCCACTGGCAGCTTGCATCCTGAGCCTGGAAAAGCCAAAGGCACTCAATTCCAACCAATGTGAGCAGACTGGGGAGCTGCACTCTGCAAAGCCACAGAGGTAGAACTGCTTATGGCCTTGGAAGCCCACTCATTGCATCAGTGTTTGCTAGATTCAGGGCATAAAGTCAAAGGAGATTATTATGAAGCTTTAAGATTTAATAACTGCCCTGCTGGAATTCAGATGGTATGGGAATTGTTACCCCTTTCTTTTAGCCAGTTTCTCTGTTTAAGGATAGGAATATGTACCAAATTCCTGTGCCACCATTGTATCTTGGAAGTAAATAGCTATTTTTACAATTTTTATTTTATAGGCTCATATGTGGAAGGGACTTGCCTTGAGTTCCAGATGAGACTTTGAATTTGGGGATTCTGAATGATGCCGGAAAAAGTTAAGATTTTGGGGGACTACTGGAAGGGGATGATTGTATTTTACAATCTGAGAAGAACGTGAGATTTGAGGGGCCAGGAGTGGAATAATATGGTTTCAGTGTTTTGTCCTCTTCAAATTTCATGTTGAAATGTGATCTCCAGTGTTGGAAATAGGTCCTGATGGGAGGTGTTTGGATCATAAGAAAGGATCTTTCATGAATGGCTTGGCACTCTCCTCATTATACGAAGTAAGTTATCACACAGTTCACATGAAAGTTGGTTGTTCGAAAAGCCGGGCACCTCCTCACTGTACTACTCCTTCTCATCATGTGACATACTTGCCCCTCCTTCCCCTTCCACCATGATTGTAAGCTTCCTGAGTCCTCACCAGAGTTATATGCTGGCACCATGCTTCCTGTACAGTGTGTAGAACTGTGAACTGAACTCTACCTCTTTTCTTTATAAATTACACAGGCTCAGATATTTCTTTACAGCAACACAAATGAATTAACACAGCATTCCTCTGTATGTCATGCATTATTTATCTTTGGGGGCTTTCAGAATTTTTGCCTTTGATTTTCAACATTTTGTCTTTGATTTTTGATAATTTGGTTGTTATGTGTCTTAGTACAATCCTCTCTGGGTTTAATTTAATTGGAGACCTCTGCCCATCTTGTACCTGTGTGATGGTATCTATCTCCAAAATAGAAAAATTTTCATCTGTTGTTTCTATAAATATGCTTTCTAGTCCCTTTAAAAAAAAATTCTTCTCCTCATGAAACTCCTATTATGCAAAAATTTTGTCGCATAATGGTGTCCCATAATTCCTACTGGCCTTCTTCATTTTTAAATTGTATTTTTCCTTTTGCTTCCTGAATGGATAATTTTAAAATGGTTTCTATCTTTTTGCTTCTTGATTGAATAGTTTTAATTGTTCTGTCTTTTGCATCACGGATTCTTTCTTCTACCTGATGAAGTTTGTTATTCAAACTGTTTTTTGAAGTTTTTTGTTCAGTCATTCAGTTCCTCATCTCTATTATTTCTATCCAGTTCTTTTTCATTTTTCCTATTTTTTGTCTACCTTCTGACTTTTTTCATGTATTATTTTTCAAATTTCATCCAGTTTTTGATTCATATATTCTTACCATGCTCTGACCTTCTTTGAGTATTATTCTGAATTGTCTGACAAAATTTCCTAAACCTCTATTTCTGCAGGGTCCATTATCGGCAGTTTCTTTAGGAGGAGTCTTTGTCCCATGAATGGTCCTAATCCTTGTGTCTGTGTAATTGTCTGCACATTTGAGAAGACAGCTCCTTCTTCTGGGTTTATAGGTGGTTTTGTTTTGTTTTGTTTGCTTTGGTAGGGATAGACCCTCACTATTCAGTATATTCTATGATTTTAGAAGGGCCAGCTGTTGATGACTCTAGGTAGGCAGAAATTGTTGTCAGTTCTCCAGTTTAGATGGGTCATTGTCTTTATTCTGATGCTGGATGGGGCTGGAGGTGCTCTACACTGTAAGGTGAGATCAATGACTGAGTTTGGCTGTCAGGTAAAGCTTCTCACTAAGTACTGCAATGGCTTCTTGTGTCATGTCAATCACAAGATGTATTTCCTAGCCAGGCAATTTTGCTATGAGGATCTGCAGTTTAGCAGGAACGCATGCTGGTACCTGAAGTTAGGTGCAGCTGCTGCTCAGGGCAGGTGGGTTCAGAGGCTGTTCTCTTTGTAAATGCACAGTTGAGGATTGTCTCTCTGTCAGGGTGGAGTGATGGAGTGAGTTTTTGTCTTAGTAGGGTCGCTGTCTGACCTCCTGAAGTAAGCAGATCTAGCCTGCAATCTCTAAATGCACAGAGGTGGGAATCTCCCTGCCTGGGTAGGGTTGCTGGGGAGGCATTTTGTTTCAGTGGAGTCACTGCTTCACTTCCTGTGTCAAACCAAAGTAGACTTTGGTCATTTCATCTACATATGTATTCATGTTCATATGTATGTATGAAGCAGGACCACTGTGCATTGGTTACCAGCTTCTCTGATTTTGATGAGACAGAATACAATCATATGCAACAAGTTACCAAGTTACATGTTACATGAAGTGAATTTATTGCTTATAGATAGGCAGCAAAGCAAAAATAGAAGCCTAGGGCTCACTGTGAGCTCATCTCAATGCTCAGAAAACTGCCCAGAATGGATGAATTCTGACTGCACATGTACCACTTGCACCACAACTGAGAAATTATTGTCATGAAAGAAAGCACCCCCACCCCCGTGTTTTACACCTCAGAACAAAGTGAATCACTGCACAAGAGCATTGCAGGACATTCTGTTTTTACTGAGGGACTGAAATAGAGCCCAGGCTGTTCTGGTCAGCTCTCCCTTATCACAACATATTGCATGCCCAGTATATTCTACAGTTATTCTTCAGAATTACAAGTGAGGAAAAGAAAGTAACTTTTTGGTCCAAGGACACCTTAGAAAACTCTCCTGAAATATACATACACATCTATGTAAATGTACATAAACACAAAGATGCAGGGGCACAGTTTTTAAAATTTTATTTATTTTTAATTTCATGAGTACATACTAAGTGTATATATTTTTAGATATGTGAGATATTTTGGGTAAATGGGGTATGCATAATTTCAAAGATTTATCATTTCTTTGTGTTATAAATATGCTAATTATACTCTTTTATTTACTTTAAAAGGCACAATAAATTATAGTTGACTGTAGTCACCTATTGTGCTATGAAATACTAGATTTTGTTTATTCTATCTAACTATATTTTTGTACTCACTAACCATTCCCACTTGCCCCCTTGTCACTCTTTCCAGTCTCTGGCACCCATCATTCTACTCTCTATCTCCATGAGTTAAATTATTTCTTAACTCCCACAAAGAAGTAAGAACAGGTGATGTTCATCTTTCTGTACCTGACATATTTCACTTAACAATGCTCCAGTTCCATTCATGTTATTGTAGATGATGGGCTCTCATTCTTTTTTATGGCCAAGTAGTCCTCCATCATGTATATGTACCCTGTTTTATTTATCCATTTGTCTGTTAATAGATATTCAGTTTAATTCCAAATCTTGGCTATTGTGAATGATACTGCAGTAAACATAGGAGTGCAAATATCTCTTTAATATACTGATTTCCTTTCTTTTGGGTATATACTTAGCAGTGGGATTGCTGAGTAGTTCTGTTTTTTGTTTTTTGAGAAACCTCCGAACTGTTCTTCGTAGTGGCCATAATTACATTTCCACCAACAGTGTGTGAGGATTCCCTTTTCTCCACATCCTCACCAGCATTTGTTATTACCTCCTTTTTGGAAAACAGCCATTTTTACTGGGATGAGATAATATCTCATTGTAGTTTTAATTTGTATTTCTCTGATGATCCACGATGTTGAGCCCATTTTTATATACCTATTCTCTATTTGTATGTCTTCTTTTGAGAAGTATCTATTCAGGTCTTTTGCCCATTTTTAAAACAGATTTTTAGATTTTTTTTTTCTTATGGAGTGTTTTTGTGTTCCTTATATGTTTTGGTTATTAATCACTTGTCAATTGGGTAGTTTACAAATATTTTCTCCCAGTGCATTGGTTGTCTCTTCACTCTGTTGATTGTTTCCTTTGCCGTGCAGAAGCATTTTAACTTGATGTTATCCCATTTGTCTGTTTTTGCTTTGGTTGTCTGTGCTTTATTGATAGGTGTCTTGTTTTTAGCTATTGTAAATGAGATTACTTTTTTGGTTTCTTTTTCAGATTGTTCACTGTTGGCATACAAAAATCAATACATTTTTGTATACTGATTTTATATTCTGCAACATTACAGAATTTATTAGTTCTAATAGTGTTTTCATGGAGTTTTTAGCTTTTCCCTAAATATAAAATTATGTCATCTGCATAGATAATTTGACTTCTTCTTTTCTGATTCAGATGCCATTTATTTATTTCTGTTTTCTGATTGCTCTAGCTAGGGCTTCTGGTACTGTGTTGAATAACAAAGGTAAAAGTGGACATCCTTGTCTTGTTCCAGATCTTAGAGAAAAAGTGTCTAGTTTTTCCCCATTCAGTATGATACTAGTTACGAGTCTGTCATACATGGCTTTTATTGTGTGGTAGTATGCTCCTTTCTATACCTCAGTTTTTTTAAGGTTTTTATATGAAGGGAGGTTGAATTTTATCAAATGTGTTTCTTCATAGTTCAGTCTTGGTGGCGTATATGAATTTAAGAATGTATCCATTTCTTCTAGGTTGTCCAACTTATTGGCATATAGTTGTTCATAGTCTCTGATGATCCTGTGAATTTCTGCAGCATCAATTGTGATGTGTCTCTTTTAAAAATCTCTAATTTTCTTTATTTGAGTCTTCTCTATTTTTCTTAGTCTGACTGAATGTTTATTGATTTTGTTTATTCAAAAAACCAACTTTTGATTTTACTAATATTTTGTGGGGTTTTTTTGGTTTTAATATCATTTATTTCTGCTCTGATCTTTATTATTTCTTTTCTACTAATTTTGGGATTGCTGTGCTCTTGCTTTGTATTTCTTTAAGATACATTGCTGGGTTATTTGATATTTTTCTGGTTTTTGATGTAGGCACATATTGGTATAAACTTTCCTGTTATTACTGCTTTCACCGTATCCCATAGCTTTTGGTATGTTGTGCGTTCATTTTTATTTGTTTCAAGGTATTTTAAAATTTAAAATATCCTTAAAGTTTGTATTCACCCATCAGTTATTAAGGAGCATATTGTTTAAATTTTATGTGTTTATGTAGTTTCATGTGTTTGTATAGTTTCCAAACTATAGTTTGTATAGTTTCATGTGTTTGCATAATTTTCATGTGTTTGTGTAGTTTTATCTGACTATACAAATAGTGTAGCTGGATACCATTTGTACAGTTGGATAAAACTACACAAATATTCTTTTTTTAAAATTGTGGTCAGAGAGGATACTTGATATAATTTCAACTTTTTTGAACTTTTAAAGACTGTGTTTTGTGTCCTAACATACGGTCTATCCTTGAGAATGGTCCATTCTTCTCCTTCGGGAGAAGAATGTGTATCCTGCAGTTATTGGAAAAAATGTTCTTTAAATATCTATTAGGTCAGTTTTGTTTACAATACAGATTAAGTTTGGTTTTTCCTTTTCAGTTTTCTGTCTGGTAAATATGTCCAGTGCTGAAAGTGGGGTGTTGATGTCTCCAGCTATTATTTTATTTGGCTCTTTCTCTCTCTTTAGTTCTAATAATATTCACATTATATATCTGAGTGTTTCAGTGTTGAGGTATATATATTTAGAATCGTTACATCCTGTTGCTGAACTGATTTCTTTATCATTATATAACGACCTCCTTTGTCTCTTTTTATAGTTTTTATCTTAAAATGTATTTTTAAGACAAAACTTAAAAAGTTTTCTGTACAATTGTGTTCCAGAACACAAGTATGAATGTTTGCTATATCATAGTCTAGCTCTGGGGTGCAATTTATATAGAGAATTATTGCTGAATTTTTAGGTCTAGGTTATTTATTGGAAATATGTGAGTTAAGTTTCCTGGTCAATTTTCTTGAGCCTATAGTCTATTCATACTATCATTATATTTCATATTTGCAATAATAATGAATATGAATATTGCAACACTAGAAATTAACTTATACCAACATAGAACACTTAACTGAATCCTTAATGGTTGAGTAATACTGTTTTGGAAATTGTGAATTTTGGTGTCCTGAAAACAAAGAATAGAAACAGGAAGTAGACAAATCATTTTACAAAGATTTAGAAAAGAGCTTTCGAATACATATTTCAAGGGCTTTAGCAATTGCTGCTGTAACTTTCTTGTGTGTCTGAAAATATTCTTTAAAGCATAGTTTCTTTTATTAGGAAGTACAGAGTTACTGCATCCTCTAACAGGGAGTGCAGCCTCATTGTATGAGGATGGGAGTTAATCCTAGAATTTCTCTTACCTACATTTTATGTGATCATTTCCTTTTGAGAGAGAGCGAGAGATTCTGAATGATTTTTCCATATTAATATTTCTCTACCAGCTTCAACAGGGTCAGCAATAGTGAGAGTGTGACTTGGAGTTCCAGAGGCTAAATCTCTTAAAGTTCTGAGTTATCTTGGTAAAATTCTTCCAGCTAGTTCACCTCCACAGACACTAAAAACCATGCTCACAATAGCTGCCTAATAGAGGTCATCAGGATTAATGCCATCAGATCCTTTATCTCTGCTTAGGTCGGTCACCAAGAAAACTCTATGTTCCCAGGGATCCCATCTTACCTAGACTTCTACTCTCTCAAGAGCTCAGTGAATTTTCTGGTTTTCTGCTCTCAAGCCCAAGAACTCTCCTCTTCCACACTCGGTGGAACTCACAGACCTTCAGCTAACCCTCCTGTTTAGTTCATTGCCCCCTGAAGTCCTTTAAAATGTTGGCTGTTTTGTCTCCAATAAAGTCTAACAATTAGGCCTAGAGATAGATGAGGCCTTCTTGCATCTTATTTTTCAGACCATTATTTCGTCATCTTCTCTTCTAACATCAACTCCTTTGAAGCTCATGCCATGAGGCTGCACTCCCCGTTTCCCCTCTTTATAGCGATTAGCAACTGACTTCTAGAGAACTCCAGATCATTTCTGCAAGAAATAATATGGAACTATTGTACAAGAGTTTTAAAATGATTTCAATACATCTTAGAGAATCTTGTTAATATCCTGGTTCCTCAGCTTTTAAACAACTTCACTTCTAGTTCACTTATCCTGGACCCAACTTCAGCCACTCGTTCCCACAGTCATGCATTAGACTGTGTTCTGACTATTAACTGCAGACCTCTCCACTTTCTTAGATTCTCTTTGGGGTCTTTATAATTATTCCCTTACAGAAACTCTCAGATTATTTGCATCTCATACTCTATCATACTCCTTTTGAATCTTCAACCCTTGTTAAATTCAAATCCCTATCTACTCTGCAATGGTCTCCAAGTCATCTAATACACACAATGATACTGACTAGCATTATTTCAAATTCATTAAATGTATCCCTGATAATTTGAAGATGGTCTTTAGCTTCAGTTAAGAAGCCTAATACATTTCTCTAGTCAGTCATTCTCACTATTTGCCAGATGACCATTTTACTATTTTCTTTCTCTCTAAATGTGGGAAATCTTCTGCCAGTTCCTCATTCTCAGCTAATACATTTGCTTTTTATACCACTGATAAAAAGAAGCAATAAGATGACTTTGCTTTTTGATGTCACTAAAAAGAGAAATTCTACATGCTTTCCCATGAAGCTACCAACCTGCAGAAAGGTGATTATGCACTCTTACTTTCCTCCTTCTGCAGTGTGTGCCCTTACATCTGATGTGACCACTCTGCTGCAATGAAGCACATCCACTCTTCACTTAAGGACGTCAATTCTGAAATTTTTACCCAATATAATCAATTTTCTTTTCTATTGTCTAAGTCATATCAGCAAGCACACATGGTATTATAATTCTAGTTTTCAAAAAAATAGTTTTACATCCCACTACAATTATTATTTCCATCTTATCTCAGTTCATTCCTCACTTATAATAAAACCTCTTAAATTTTTTTTTTCTGTACTCAATGTTTGTGATTCCTGACTTTCCATCCTATTATGAATCCACTTGTTTCCAACTATTAATACTTCATAGAAATTGCTCTTGTCCAAGTCTCCAATCATATCCATGTTGTCATATTCAATAGTAATTTTTCTCAGTAGCCATTTTAAGCTATCAGTAGCATCTGAAATAATTGTTCATCTTGAAATACTTTAGTCACTTGGCCTTTGAAGTTATTCTAGCTCTTAAGCCTCCTCCTAATTCACAGTCTACATTGCTGCAAAGCTTTTATCCTTCTAACCTTTAAATGTTGTATTTACCTAGTAGTTAATTCACGGATTCTTATGCTCTCTACATACATTTACATTTTTAGTTTATCTAAATTACTTTTTGGCTTAAAATACTGTCTTTAAGCCAGAGATTCTCAAGCTTATATCTGTAACTCAATCCTGCCCTAATCCCTGTACATGAGATACCCAACTGCCTATTCAATAATTGAGATTTTAGAAACTTCAAAATTAACAGGGTTGGAGTTTTAAAATTTATTCTCATGTCTTACTGCCAAAGTCTACTCATCCCTGAGTCTTTTCTGACTTAGTATATTGCTGCTGTGTTTTAAAACAAGCTCAGGACAAGAGGCTTGGTCATCATCCTTGACTTCTCTTTTTCTCTCACATAAGCACATGCAAATCCAGAATCTAATCACACCATTTTATCACCACTCACACCATCATAGCCTAAGTAATTATTATATGTTACTTATGTTATTGTAATAACTTCCTAATAGTTTTCCTACTTCCAATTTCACTCTTCCACCCTCTATTGTCCCATGGGCAGATGGAGTAAGCATCATTTAAATTTATTTATTTCATTTTACTTCCTTAAAATGTGTTGAATAATTGATAAATGAATATATAAATACATAAATTATCTTTGAGAATAAAAGGTGTAAAAGAGAAAAAGGGAGAGAAGAAAAAATGTGTACCCCAATAATTCTTTAAGTAACTGAGGAATATTAGAAGATAATGGTAAAAGAATAATGTACTATAATGTGATTACATTAATAAAATTACATGGAATTGAATATTGTCCTAGTTTTGTACTATTTTTATTGTGTTATTTTTGGTTCATTATTTTTCTGTGAGTCTAAGTTTTTAATTTCTGGTAGGTAGGCTTATAACACGGCCCTCATAGTGTACATGCACTGATGTGCACACGCTTTCTCCCTACTCAGTCAAACACTAATATAAACACTTCCATGAAGAGATTTTGCAGATGTAATGAATATCCCAAATCAGATGACTTTAAACAAACATAACCTGATGAGCCTAACCAGATCAGGTGAGGCCTTAGAATGGACTCCTGATGATGACGATTGGAAACACAAAGGCAATTTTCTATGGCTGAATTCGAAGATGGAGGATGGCATGTGTCAATAAATGCAGGTGGCTTTTAGGAGCTGACAAAAACCCCCACCTAATAGCTAGCAAAGAGGTAGAGTTATCAGTTCTACAGTCACAAAATACTGAATAAAGACACAATCTCATGACTTTGCCTGAAGGCTCTGAATTCCAGAGGAAAATGAAACCTGACTTACACTTTGATATTAGCTTTGTTACACCCAGAGAAGAGAACTCAGTCCCACCGTGCCCAAGATTCTGACCTACAGAACTGTGGGCTGATAAAGATGCATTGTTTTAAGCCACTACATCAGTGGCTATTTCCTATGCAGCAATAGAAAATGACCACATAAATCACTAAAATAGGGATTTTAATATCACCTTTTTTATGAAACCAAGGGAAGGTAGCACTTATTTTTTAAATAGAATTTGCTTAGTACCTCTAAATTTGAAGAAAGAAACTTGTAGAGAGAGATATTGGTAAGACTTTCAGCTGGCACAATGAAAGATTATAGACTAGGAAATGAGAACAATAGTTGGCTCTAAGGATATTAATATGCCTCATGGAGCTGGGGCTGAGTATGCAGAACTCCTGGAATATGAATACATATTCATCATCAAATTCTATTGCAGGATATGTTTTATTTTATTGAAAATGTTCTACCTTACTTAGTGAATCTACTTTTTGCAATATATTCTAGATTTTGTATAGAAAACGAGAAAAGCTACTATATTATTTAACTCTGACCATGTGGTAGGCACTATACTAAATACTTTACTTAAAATGTCATATTTAATTTAAACAAAAACAGATAATTAAAATTAATAATCGTCGTAGTCTGTTCTCACACTGCTATAAAGGACGACCTGAGACGGGGTCATTTATGAAGGAGAGAGGTTTAATTGACTCACAGTTCTGCAGGCTTAAATGGAAGCATGGCTCTGAGGCCTCAGGAAAAGTACAATCATGGCGGAAGGTGAAGGGCAAGTAAGACACTTTTTATGTGGTGGCAGGAGTGAGACAGAATGAAGGGGGAGGTGCCATGCACTTTTAAACCATCAGATTTGTAAGAATTCACTCACTATCACGAGAGGAGCAAGAGGGAAATCTGCTCCCAGAATCTCATCACCTCCCACCTGGTCCCTCCTGAGACACGTGGGGATTCCAATTTGAGATGAGATTTGGGTGGGGACATAGAGCCAAACCATATCAACAATCAAGGCTGGATTTGTCTCATAAACATCACCATACCACCAAAAGATGCCAGAGATTCTAGTGCTCAAAGGAAAATGGTTTCTCAAATATAAAACATTTTTTAAGTATTGATGCACAAAATGGCATTTTAATATTGAGTCATTAGAAATCATATCTTAGAATGAGTTCACAGTCAGCTCAGTTGCCATTATTTATCATTTTGGCTTAAGATTTATTGTGAGAAATGTCTTTAAACTGTGGCTCTTTTCCATACTCAAGAATACCCTGAAAATCAAGTTCAGAGTTTCCACCTGGTAGACATTTTATGCTCTCTGATAATTTTCTCAAGTTCATCCTCCATTCTCACATCTCCTTTTAACTAGGTCCAATCTATTTATTCAGTGTTTTAACTTTTATTATACACATTCATTTCCAGAAGTTCTAATTTTTATATATAAAATATATGATATTTTATATTATAATCCCTTTTTATATTTAATCAGTGAAACATTTTAACTTTATTATTTCTCACAAGTTGAGAAATAGTTTTTATTATAAAACTTCTTGAGTTCGGAATTCTATTCTTTTTTATTTCTGCTGACATTTCAGAAGCATCATTTCATTGTTTAAGTTTTTTAATTGTTAGCTCATGTTCGATAGGAATTTTAAATTTTTCCTGTGGTTTTCCTATGCTCTATAGATCGTAATTGTTTTATAGGATGATTTTTTTTTTTGGTCTGTTTTTCATTGGCATCTTAGGATTTTCACAGTTCCATAACTCACTGGTTAAATTCTTCACTTAGGAGACCAGTAACATGGGTGATATAACCTGGATTCAATGTCAGAATATGCAGAAAAGACTAGGGCTTTGATTTTTAATGGGTCTACTTTTTCCTTTATCAAAACATCTAGGCAGTTTCAAACTTCTTTATTACTTCCTTGGATAGACAGAATACAAATTAACCTCCTCTATGTGGACAGGACAAAACGTATTTCTTCTCCCGTGGGCATTGAAAGTTTATCTCCTTGCCCGTGAGGCTTTTGTCTGATGCAATATGTGTTTATGTAACAATAGTTTGCAGGATCCCTGCTCAGACCTTAAGCCTTCTTCCTTTTCATACCCATAAATATCTTTCTTTTGATTATGGCTATATATTATAATGGAAGACAATCCTCTTCCATCCATTCCACGCTTTCGCTGGAACCAGAAATCACTGTATAATTTAAGTTAAAAAAAAAAAAAAGAAGAAGAAGAAGAAAAGGTTGGGGAGTGTCTGAGCTATTGTATGAATGATCTTAGAAAAATAAATTTAATCTTTCTGAGCTTGAGCTTTCTCACCTGTAAAATAAAAATGCTATTTTCCATTTAGAAGGGTTATGGGAAGATGAAGTGAGGATGTCTTATTTTCATTCTATTGTTTGAGGTTACAGCCAGTTAAAAGTCCATTTTTAAACCCAGGAGGTGGCCGTCTCACAAAGATTGAGATAGGGCCTGGGTGTTCTTTCTTAGAAATCACTGGGACTCTGGATAGGCTGTGAAGAGAAACACAAGTACTGATGATACAGTATCATTACTTTACAGAGAACTTCCAAGTGGGAAACTACCTCTTCAGACATTTAGGAAACAAACTCAAGCAGAAAGTGATAACATATTGGATCTTAATGACATTTGTTACGGGCTTGAAATCCTATACAATAAAGCTGTCTTCTCCTACATCTATTAGGTTAAAGAACTGCATATTAATGTTGTACTGGAACCCGCACAATTGGTTCATGAGTGCCAATTGTTAAATATTAGGAAATTTTGTGAACCAATTAGTAGAATGAAATTGACCAAAGAGGAAGTAGTCATACCACAGAAGTTAACAAATACCACAAATTAGGACACTGGTAGATTAATTAACTTGGAACTGCTTTACCAGCCAACACTGCATATAAAAAATGATAGTTATACAATTCCCTCCTATTTAATTATATTTCATTTGACTTTAGTTCCAATAAATTTTTCTTATTTTAACTATTTGAACTACAGTTATAATTAGGGAGAAGAGATTTATATATCAAACTGGAGCAATCTGAGGAGAGTCTGAAAACCTAGGATACACCGAAACCTTAGAATTACTGTAGATCTCATCTCACTAAACTAAATACTACTATGATTGGCTGAAATTTTGGCTTTCCCTACATGCAACAGGGCCCCATTATAAAAGCGTGTTGTTTGTGGAGGAGCTATGAAAGTTCTCAGACTAGGTTTGGAGATCTCACAAAAACCGATTGAACATGCCTATGAAAATGATTCTTATTATTAGATAAAATGAAATTCAGATATGTGGCAAATACAATTTCCTGAAATATTTGTTCAGAGGAAATTACTTATACCATTATAAAACACTCTCCCCCAATAATTTATTCTGGTGTATTTTCCATCAATATTTTGGTTTCCTGTTATAAATGTAGTTAAAATATCCAGTGCATCCTGCTATCTGATTTCCATCACACTAAAGCTATGTTTGACTAATGACTACTTGTATAACTTCTTGTTTTACAATATCCTTTCTAATCCTAAATCACTCTCAAAGCCAGTAACAGGTTCTGATGTGTCATGTCACTCAGCATAAAGCTCCTCATGTATTTTTGATGCCACTCAGACTATGGCACGGAAACTCTCAACTTAAAAATCTTACTGTGAACTTTCCAAGGAAATAACTTCTGTAACAATGAGGGTTTTTTTTCAATATTTTTTGACCTATACTTACTTTTGATGAATAACTCCCTAATAGCACCTGATACAACATCATGTAAACCACTTGTTGCACCCTTGGGGTTCTTTGAATTCTTCATGCATTGTTATCTCCTTAATTTTGAGCAGATATTTACATTTAATCAGAATTATGTAACTGTATTTTCCATGTATTTACTTTGAGGTGCCCTAGTCACCCTAAATATATATTTCTGCTTTGCCTGACCAGTAAGCTAATCAACTCCTGAAGGGGCCATATGTTTTTAGCATTTGATATTTTATCTGGTCAAAGTGTCTAAAATGAAGATCAATACTTAGTGGGCAGACAAAATATGTTGAAAGATTCTTCTTACTTGTTTGTCAAATATGTGTAATAGATATACTAAGTCTAGGAGATACCGTGTGTAACTGGAAGAATCATCAATTTGTAGTTATGAAAATGGAACATTGCAGTATGGCTTTTTCTTTTTAAGAATCATTATGCTTTAAAGGAATCTATAATTTTATGCTGATATTTTAAATATTTTCAATAAATATGGCATGTCCAGACCCACCAGGTTGGCCAAATTGCTCAAGTTCTCTTGTTAGTCTGGTCTTATAATTACAGTTAGTTTGGTGAAAGGAATTGTTGGTGCATATAGAGGTTCAAGAAATTGGGCCGGGGCTCTGTAACAGAAAATATGAGAGATTTCAGAAAGTCTGAACTTTGGAGCTGAGTCTATCAATAAGTGAGGCTAAGGTCCAGACTGATAAGAAGGTGGAATCATGGAGAGCTGAAAACAAACACTGGGACTTGGGGAAAGGATTCTAATATCCTGGAAAATAGGGTTTATGTACTAAACAGGATTATCAGTTCAGAAAAGAAAATCATACTCTAAAAGAGAATCAAAGCAGAGTTAATTTAGCAGAGACGGTATCACATTCAGGCACTGGAAACCAGGGTAAGAGACCAAAGTAATGGCTGGCATAAGACTGTCGTGCTCTCTAGATGCTTGCTAAATATAGGGCTGTGAGAGTCTATAGATCAGAGTTAAATGATTTTATTTAGGAAAGAAAAGCAAAACAAAGGCAGACAATATAGAAAGATTACTAAAGTCTTGTTACACTGGTTGCAAATAGGATGATCCTACAAAAATTCTTTGGAAGGTGAAAGATACACAAATTTGATATATATATGAAAAGTTCTTCACAGATATTTATCTCTACCTCTTCCTTATCCTTCTCCAAGTTCCACAATTTATTCAGAAGACAGAGACAGAATCACTGAGTAAAACAATATTAGCAGACTGGTCATTAGTATATTTTAGGCTTGAAAGCATTTGAAGCTTTTAGCATATCTAAATATATGTAACTATTAAACTATTAAAAGTGTTTCTGATCAAAACATATGCTTTCAGATATACACCAGTTCAGAAAGTCACTTTAAACTTCTTGAGAAACACACATTTTATAGACATCGCTAAATACTAAGCAGTACACCAGGAAGTTATTTCAATTAATCTACTCAAGTATATAAATGGTTCTACTAGTTAGACTTTCATAAGAAAAAGTGTCCATAAAATCTCAACAGACTTACATATATGTTTCTTAATATACACACCTTATTTGCTCAGCTTAAATTTAACTAATAGTTTTCTCGAGAAAAGTTTTAAAATAGGAATTATTCACAAATTGCAAAGAAGTGCTTCTAATCAGTAGATCATGTTGTGTAAAAATAGTTATACTGGGAAAAGTAACCTGAAATATCCCTTTTAATTCATGAAAGTTTTTAAAAGTACCATACATGTGTAAGTTAGCTTCATTGTGTGTTAAAGTGGGAATAACCTGTGAAAATACAGTGTTTATTAAGATAATAGTATTTCAATGTAAAAACATTTTTATCCCCCAAATTTAGATTTTTTAAAAAGTCACATAATTCAAAAATCAAAATAACCTGTCAGTGTATCTTTCATTTTTATTTCATATAAAAAGAATTTATTCTCCAGAAAAGCAAATTATATGTTTGATATTTACATATAAAATATTTTGGTTGCCTTTTATAAAATCTATTAAGATATAAATATTTATACATATGACTTTCCATTAATATTAGTCTATTTAAATTGTAAGAAAAATATACAATTTTATCAGATAAGGTGGAAAATAGGGCTAATTATCTAAATAATATTTGTGCACCCCTCGAACACATTCTCTTTCAAGTGTCTTATTTCCCGAAAAATGGTCTGTTAGCTATTCCCACTGATTTAATCTACTTAGATTATTAGGGTAAACACTGGCTGCATTAAACAAACAAAAATCTATGGTCACATTATTGTTATTTTACTCAAGGAGCGAAAAAAAAAAGAGAGAGAGAGAAAGCTTTGGAAAGTGTTTTAAAAATCTCAATTGTTTAACATAGCATAGTAACAACCGTATACACAAACAGGGAAATAACAAATATTCATCCAACAAACTCATAAATATCTTTATTGTTTCAAATAATGAAAAAAGTGCTATAATTTTAGACAAGTTAAGTATGACCCATTCAAGACCATGATGTTTAAAATAACTGCCAACCTGATTATTATAAATAATCAAAGATAAATTATATCATGCCAACATATTAAAAATATTTTAAAGTATTGGTTAGGGTTATTAAATATATAGTTAATTATAAATAATGACAGCTAATTAATATATTAACTAGCTGAATATAAACTAATAACAATAATACAGAGAAGTGACCAGTAGCATGAGACATGTACAGATAATCAGAAATTAAAATATTTGGATGTAAAGATATTAATATGCAATACCTGCCACACTTCAACATAATTTAAACTAAGTCATTTGAATTAAGGCTTTATCAACAAGACATATTCCTAATTCTAACCCTGGATACATCTTTATTCTTTTGAAATCAGGGCAATGCTTAGGGATCTTGATTAAAGATAATAAAATTGCAAGAATAACTATCATGCCTGTGTTGACCTTCTAATCCCAAATGTGAGGAAATAACCTTTACCTAGAGGCTCCAACACTTTAAATGGAAAGTAAAATATTTCTAGATGGAGAAGGATTTTGTAGTGAGTGTGGCTGAAGAACTAAACTGATAGATGTTGAAAAAGAATAGAAGGAACTCTACGAAAAAATCTGTGCAGAAAGGAGATGAGCTGCTCATGAGCACTGATTACTCTTGACATTTATATTACCATAACTGCGACTGTGTATAACTTAAGCATGTGTCAAAACTTTCCGGGACTCCTCTGCAGCAACCTCCTAAATCTTGCTTCCTCTGCAGTGCCCCAAATCTTCTGCTTCAGTTACAACTACTAACACTAATCATGACAATTAGCAGGTGACAAAGTATGGTTCTCCATTGACCATTATTATTGGCCAGGAATTAGCACCATTAGTGCTGCTATCAAGCACTGATCTGTCAGTCTTTATTCCCAACCCATGCAAAGGATAACAAAACTGAACTCACTATAAAATGGAAAAACACTTATTTTTACTACTTAAACTTTCTAAATGTCATTCATGCTACACATACCGTGACAATATCTATTTCTTTTCTCTGATTCCTTTTCCTCTCTCTAAGAAGACTTGTTTTTAAATGCTTCACCAATATGTAAAATCGATCTTTGTTATCTTTTTTCCTATTACCTTCGTAGGTACTGACAGAATAGAATTTATCCCAGGTCACCTTTGTTTCAAACTACAAAACTCCCTTCTACACACCCATGCTTGTCAGGTTTTCTTCTTCATATGAAAAACTGGATATCAAACATGATCTGTTGTTATTAACTCAAATTTTATACATGACTAATTCGTTTAGTTGGGCAATTTACCTACTATACTTTGCAACTGAGTGTTATTATTTATGGTTTTATTTAATTTTTAAAGTAAAGAGCATTAAGAGCAAGAGACATCTGTCAATTATTTTTTTCAAGCTAAAGAAGGCAAAGAAGAAAATGATTATGTTGTCATGGAAACTAGTAAAATATAACAAAAACATTCAAATTCTGTGAAGCCAAACCTCCAAAAATAGTGTCATTAAAGGGGATAATCGAACTATGTTTAGGAGAAGAGAACGAATATTCTCAAGACAAAAAATAAAATGTAAGGTATAAAAAAATACAATGAACACAAACTGGTAATATGCTTTTAATCTACAGAAAATTCTGATCTTTAAAGAAAATAGAATATACATGTGAGGTTCAAGAATGAATATTTTGGAAAGTCCGTGATTCCAGATGTTTGACTCTTAAATACTCTAACATCACCATATTACAATACAATGATCTCTCTTGACAAAAGTGGTAAAGACTTTTACAAGATCTGAGGCATACTGATAAAAATTACTATTTATTTATTTATTTATTTATTTTTGAGACAGAGTTTCGCTCTTATTGCCCAGGCTGGAGTGCAATGGTACGATCTCGGTTCACTGCAACCTCTGCCTCCCGGGTTCAAGTGATTCTCCTGCCTCAGCCTCCCGAGTAGCTGGGATTACACGCATGCGCCTCCACGCACAGCTACTTTGTACTTTTAGTAGAGAAGGGGTTTTTCCATGTTGGTCAGGCTGACCTCGAACTCCTGACCTCAGGTATCTCCCTGCCTCGGCCTTCCAAAGTGCTGGATTTACAGGCATGAGCCACTGCTCCCGGCCTCCTACAATTTAAAACTGATACAAAATAAATGGTTTTAATTTCTGACATTTTAAAAATCATATTACTGGTCTAAATATTTCCACTCATTTTGAAATATATTACAATTATGTGAACTGGTTATCTAATTTAACATCAAAGACACAATCTAGAAGAAAAAGTATCTTGTTCTTTTTGTTTTTTCCTTCCTTGCTTTCAGCTAATGTTTCCAGAACATCTTAAGTTATATTTTATTAGATCTTAGAAATTATCTTCTTCCATTGTTTCACATATTCAACATTTTATATATCGCATTAATTTATTATAATTATTTTGTTATATAATTTGTACTTTGGATATCTACTTTACAGAGAAACCTATACAGTTAAATAAAACAGAATACAATGTTATTCCAAAGGTTTTAAACAAACTATATATTTGATTAATCTATTAGCTTCCTATACCAAAACCATAAGAGTAATCTTGAACAAAAGCAAAAGTCACAACACAAAGACAAACTGAAACAAAGAATTCACTGTTCAATTATCTCATTTATTCTTTCTTTATTTATTTTTGAGACAAGGTCTGGCTCTATCACCCAGGCTGGAGTGCAATGGCAAAATTTTGGCTCACTGCAAACACTGCCTCCCAGACTCAAGCAATCCTCCTACCCCGGCCTCCCAAGTAGCTAGGATTACAGGTGCACACCACCACGCCAGGCTAATTTTTGTATTTTTAGTAGAGACTAGGTTTCACCATGTTGCCCAGGATGGTCTCGAACTCCTGGGTTCAAGCGGTCCACCAACCTTGACCTCCGAAAATGCTGGGATTACAGGTGTGAGCCACCACACCCCGCTATTCTGTATTTATTTTGATTGTGTAAAATCTGAATTTTATTTTGTAAGATTTAAACTATGCTCAATTAACGACAAAATTTCAACCAAATTAATAAATACTTATTCTGACAGTCTTTAAACATGGCCTGTTTGTTTACTAACCCTCCCTTTTATTCATACTCTGATAACTCTGCTCTCTCTCTTTGCTGTAATTTAACAAACACACACTCTGTCTCTCTTTCTCATCTATCTCTGTATCTATTTGTCTACTATAAATGTATACATTTGGAGAAACTGAGAACCCACAATATTAAATGATATGCTCGAAGGTCACACAGCTCACTTTTTGATGACTCATGTCTAGAGTTCAGGAATCTAATCTCCTATTTGGTGCCAAGTTACCCCTTAATTCCTAAGCACAGAGCAATTTCCCAGCAATTTTAAAATTATGAGCAGATGTTAAATGAGCAATGAACTATGAAATTGTATAAACATAAATAAAGTTTAGAGTGGTAATCAAATAAAACTTATAACAAGTGCATTTAGCGCATCCTTAATTGTATGCACAATCCATATTTTACTGCATGGTAATTGTGGATAAATAGTAAGCAAAGATCATAAAAGACTGCCATTCGTCTTTTAAATGGACAATTGTATTGTTTTAATTCCTTAATTGTTTAAGGCCTACATTATTAGTTATTCTTGATTCTGGCTTACCTTTAGCTGTGTTCAGTCAAGCTGTATTTAGAATGACTTCATGAGGTGCAAACACACACACCTTCGCCAGAGCATTTTGAAGATATGCTATAGATAATTGAAAAAAGCAATCTATTCAAAAGCAGCATGGGGGCAGGAACGGCTTCTGAAAAATCCAGGAGCATGGACTAAGTCTTCGGGAGCGTTAGAACATGTTTCCAGCAGTGAACTATTTTCATCAAAAAAATAGTACAAAAAAGTTTCTAACTTTAAAGAAAAAGTTGCTTGTTGCTTCAAGTAACAGAGTGTTACCAACTGGGACTGCGGAGCTCAGGGTTAAGGTAAAAGTACAACGATAAGCAGGGGAAGAGCAAGGAATTAAACTTGAAAAATCCTGGAGCACAAAGAGGAAGCAAAGAGGGAGGCAGGTTGAATGACTGAATCACACTGGCTCCTTGCCAGTGAGCGCCAAAATACACGCCATGCCCATCTCACTCTTTGTTCCCCCTTAAGTTTAGAATCAGGAAATCAACACATGACAAGTTAAGGGAGGACCACTGGCTACAAGTTGCGTTGTGATACTTTTACCAGTTTTCACATAACACAAGAGGATACTATTTTCTTAGAAGAAACATCATTTCTTATCATTTGCTTGCTGAAATTTAACTAATTTGACTGCTTTTTGTTTAAGGAAAATTTTATCTTAAATGAACAGGGAACGACAAAATAAACTATAATAGTACAATTGTTACATAACTATTTTGAGATTCTTTGAAGGAAAAGATTATTTCAGGAGCTGTTGGCTCATGATTAGAAAAGTCAAAAAGGATAGGTAGATGTTGAGGATTAAGGATGAAAATTTTAGAAAAATGATTTATCAAACTCACTATGGCAGAGCTTTTGTTTTTGTAGCCTATTAATGAGTCATGAAACCAATTTAATGGATCAAAACCAGCATTTAAGTGGTAACTGGAATAGAATAAAAAACCAACAGAAATAACTGGTGCATGATTTATGGTAAAGATAAATATTGTTTGAGGAAACATTTGCTTTTATTTCATGAATGTGTGGTGGGATGTGTGTGTGTGTTCTGGCTCACAGCTATGGACTAAATGTGTCTCCCTCAAATTTAGGTGTTGAAGCTCTAATCACCAGTGTAATGGTATTTGAAGGGGAGGCCTTTGGGAAGTAATTAGGTTTACATGAGGTCTTGAGGATAGAGTCTCCATGATGGAATTATAAGAGCTCTTATAGAAAAAGAGGAAAAACCGCGAGTTTCTTCCTCTCTCTCTCTCTCTCTGTCTCTCTCTCTCCCACCCCCCTCCCCCTCTCTCTCTTTCTGCATGCACAAAGGTAAGGCATGTGAGGACATAACCAGGAGAAGGACCCTCACCAGGAACACAACCATGTTGGGTGGTGCCTTGATCTTCAACTTCCAGCCTCCAGAACCAAGAGAAATTAGTTTGTTGTTTTAGCTACCCAGTCTATAATAATATGTTATACCAGCCGAACTAAAACATTCACTATACTAATTTGTTATTTGAGTTAAAAAAAAAAAAAATCTCCATCTTTCAAGAAAGAGTGACTTTGAAAATCATTACCCTACCTCCCCCACCCCTGGTATAAATTGAAAGGGACAGATGCCTAGGAATGTACAAACAGTCCTTTGGGTGGTAAAGTCACAGGAACCCACCAAAACTTTACTTTTCAATCCCACTTTATTCTCACTGTGTAAAAGTCCTGTCTTCCTAACTTGATTTCTATTTTTAATGTTCTCTCACATGCACACAAAAAAGCACCACACTCAGTGAAGCTCACGCAAAAAGTGTCCTACAATACATTATATTTACTCATGCTAATTAACTTAACTTCTTTTTAACAGCTTGCTTTTTTGGCTTATAATTATTTAAAATTGGTACATCTTTGTTCAGAATTAGGAATCTATAACAATGATGGCCAATTGCTATCCACTCACTTTTTCTGTTTTAAAAGTCAGTCCTCCTATGTTAATCTAAGTATATATACACCAAACACATATACACATGTACACATACCAACCACAGGAACAACAGGAAACCTTTGGAAAATCATTATTGTCAACAGGCTTCAGGACCATCCCCCTACCTATTTTCTATTCATGCATAAATGGGCAGAAAAGCAGCCTTCCATCTGGCTCATCCCACTGGGTTTCAAATATGCCATCTGGCCCATATTCCAGAATTCTATTCATCTCTTCCAACTACCTAATAAGACTACAAAAGAAACTCTGAATCTACCTGATACCATAAGAAGTATTTATGGAAGAGTTATTCATTAAGGTCATGTTTTTATGCAATCCTTTTTCTAAATCATGGTTATGTTGTGATATCTCACTCCTGAATCATTTGACCCTGTGGAATGAGAATCACTACTTTTCAACACAGCGGAAAAGTGAGCTGCCTCACCTCTCCCTGTGATAAAAGAATGACCAATACTAATGCTAGTAGAGGCGGGAAACTCCTATGTGAGTTTTAGGAGAAATAAATGGTATATATATCACATACTTACAGCCATATGTCTGTATAAAATGACTTATAATACAAAATTATCCTATAATAGCTATCAAAACTAGAATTTTTCTAAGGTTTTTAATATAAAATGTCCTACATGCAGTGAACAATGGATTTACAAAGGATGAGCTACTCAGTTTTGTTAACATTATTGGATTTTTAAAAAATCTTTTGCTGTCCCAGGTTAATAAATAAAAGCGCTAGTGAAAGTTAATAGTCCTTCTGTTAGGAGAGTTTTTTGTCCAAACAATGTATGGAGCAACAAATATGTTATATGAAGAAAGTGCTTGGTGTTAAAAGTCAGAGAGTGTAGCTCAGAGAGGCTTAAGTGATTCTGTGCGACTCAAGATTGATGCAAGTAATAATATGGGTTAAGGGGCAGGTGGAGGTAGCAAAGAGGGCAATAAGTTTGTTTAATGGAATGTCTTTCTCTTATATTACTGATGAAAGAGAAGGCTGTTGTCTGCTGGTACACACTTAACTTTATATATTTCTTTGTTTTCTTGTTCACAGATTTACAGTTTCTTAGAATATGTGCAATCACTAAAACTCTAATATCTTTATCAATGTGTTATGTTCTTTTTTTTTTCTAGGTGCTTAAGTACACTAATTCATTTTGAAGGACCCGTAAAATAACAACAGATTAAATGTGCGTATATTTCTCAAATTATTTCATGTTATGAGTTAAAAATTTGCATAGCTATCTGTCATCCATGTATTTTTATTATGGTAAATTATATGTATTAAAAATTCCCGTCTTAACCATTTTATATGTACAGTTCAGTCGCATTAAGTACATTAATATTGCTGTATATCCATCATCATTATCTATCCTAAGAACTTTTTTCATCTTTTCAAACTAAAACTCTATACTATACTCACTAAACAATAAACTGCCCATTGCCCCTCTCCTCAGCCCCTGGTATTTATCATTCTACTTTCTGTCTTTATGAATCTGACTGCTCTATGTACCATATTTAAATAAAATCATGCAGTATTTGTCTTTTTGTGACCAATTTCACTTGGCATAAGGCCATCAAAGTTCATCCATCTTGCAACATGTGTCGAAATTCCCTTATTTTTAAGGTTGAATAATATTCCAGTGTACATATATCCCATATTTTGTTTATCCATTTATCTTTTTTTTTTTTTTTTTTGAGACGGAGTCTCGCTCTGTCACCCAGGCTGGAGTGCAGTGGCCGGATCTCAGCTCACTGCAAGCTCCGCCTCCCAGGTTCCCGCCATTCTCCTGCCTCAGCCTCCCGAGTAGCTGGGACTACAGGTGCCGCCACCTCGCCCGGCTAGTTTTTTTTTTTTTTTTTTGTATTTTTAGTGGAGACGGGGTTTCACTGTGTTAGCCAGGATGGCCTCGATCGCCTGACCTTGTGATCCGCCCCCCTCGGCCTCCCAAAGTGTTGGGATTACAGGCATGAGCCACTGCGCCCGGCCCCATTTGTCTGTTAACAAATGTGGGTTGCTTTCACATTTTGATTACTGTGAATAATGTTGTTATGAACAGGGGTGTATAAATATTTGTACAAATCCTTACTTTACATTTTTAGGGTATACACCTGGAAGTATAATTGGCAGATCATATGGTAATTCTATTTTGAACAGTGTTGAACAATAGTTAGAAATCTGGATCTCTACATTTGCTTATTTGTTCAATTCTGGTATACTTGTATAGAGGCTTCCGAATTGCTAACTGGTACCCACCACAATGGAAAAAGCTTTATTAATTTTAGTATTGTGTTTATATGTGCTTTCTTTTGCCTTGAAGCTTGTAGACTTCACTCATTTCCAGAGATACTTAGGTCATTATCTTATCCTCTATCCCCTTCAGTGAGGTTATTTCATACACTTATAATACACTTAGATCTTTTTACTACATTTTGCATTCCATCCTTGCATCCACAACCTCTAAGTTTTTGGTTTTAATTTATATACTTGAAGATTCAGTCTTTGTACTGTAAAGTTCCAAAACTTTTGAGAAATTCATAGTGTTATGCATTCAACAGGACAATATCATACAGAATAATTTCACTGTTAAGATACACCGTTTGCTTCACTTGCCCAATCTTCCCCTCTTCCTCTGATCTACTGACAATCGGTTTTTTTTTTTTTTTGAGCCGGAGTCGCGCTCTGTCGCCCAGGCTGGAGTGAGTGGCACGATCTCAGCTCACTGCAAGCTCCGCCTCCCGGGTTCCCGCCATTCTCCTGCCTCAGCCTCCCGAGTAGCTGGGACTACAGGCGCCGCCACCTCACCCGGCTAGTTTTTTTTGCATTTTTTAGTAGAGACGGGGTTTCACCGTGTTAGCCAGGATGCTCTCAATCTCCTGACCTTGTGATCCACCCGTCTCGGCCTCCCAAAGTGCTGGGATTACAGGCTTGAGCCACTGCGCCCGGCCGACAATCTGTTTTAACACCTCTACAGAGTTTCCTTTTCCAGAATATCATGTAAGTGGCATATACTCTATATAGTTTTTTTTAGACTCTTCTTTCACTTACCAATACGTACTTGTTAATTGAACTATGTCTTTCAGGACTGGATCTCTCAGTCCTTTCTATTGTTAAATAGTATTTCAGTGTTTGGATTTTGTATGGATAAACTATTCCTCTATTGAAGGACATCTTGGTTGCTTTTAGTTCTTGAAAACTGTGACTGAAACATCCACAGATATTTGCATGCAGGTTTTTTTGGACATAAGTTTTCAAATCATGTGTATAAATATCTGTAAAAACTATGGCTAAATTATGCGGTAACACTAAGTTCAGCTTTGTAAGAAACTGCCATGCTGTCTTTCAAAATGGCTGCACCATTTTCTATTTCCACCAGCAATGAAGGAAAGTTTCTGTTTAGGTTTTGTTTTTAACTAGCAATTTGGCAATTTCAGAAATAACTGGATAAAGAAACAAAATTATATTCTGCATTAAACCTGCTTTTGAAACCTCCTCAGTGATTCCTTTATATGACATAAATCAAGGACAAGGTTGTGGAGTGAAGAAAACCTCTGTCAACTCACAGTACAGACTGAAAAACCACTGGTAAACTATATGATCTCAGGGTAGGAATTTTCTCTCTGTGCCTTAATGCTTTATCTGTGTAAAGAAATAATGTGGTACCTCTTTTCTAAGAATTTTGAAAATTTAGATTAAATCATGCTTGCTGAAGACAATCATGAAAGGTTTTTTGTTTGTTTGTTTGTTTTGTTTTTTCCACTAATACCATGGGCTGATTTCTCTTGACTTTTACTATTGCTCTGCATTTCACTGACTTCCTGTTACCTTTCACGATGAATTTTTCTCAAGTAACTTTGATAATGTTTTAACTACAAACCTGACTCCACACTGTTAATTCTTGGCACATGATCTTTCCTCTTACTTAGCACAGTAGATTTAAGAAAATTAATCACAGTTTTATGGTTTATAACCATATGATACAATATTTATAATCATGGTTTTAATATTATATCTATATATGGTTATATTTTTATGTGTGTGTGTGTGTGTGTCTGTGTGTGTTTATGTCTGTAATACCACCAGCCTAGGTGTTATCTAGTAGAAACACCTGTAGCTCTTGTTCTTACACATATTCTTTCTCCACAACTGGAAAGAAGCTTAGCTCCCGATACACCCAGAAACTGAGTAACATTTGTCATCTCTCTGTTCTGTCCCTACCAACCTCACAAACACACCCACACACATACCGTCTCTCACTATTATCTGGAAACTATTCTTTGTGTTTCTGAGGCATCTGGGACTGGCACAAAAGAACTAAGAACATATCTGTTTCTTCTGTTTGTCCTTCATTCCCTAAGGAAGCTTGGAACGCCAGGATGGGTATGAAAGAGGAACCTAGAAATTCTATCCCCTATCCCACCCACCCTCCCCTACATTCTCTAGGAGGTGTGCCTCTATAGTATCAGCAACTACTTTTCCTTTCTTCCCTGCACCCATGCCTGGCGAAGCTATCTCCAGAATTAGGAATCTCTACCCACAGCCTAGAGCTAGCTATCTCCAACTTATAAAAGAAATATGTGCTAGACACAGGGAGGGGAACAGCACACACTGGGGCTTATTACAGGGGACAGGGGGAGGGAGAGCATCAGGATAAATAGCATACAAGGCTCAATACCTACGTGATGGGTTGGTAGGTGCAGTAAACCAACATGGGACATGTTTACTTATGTAACAAACCTGCACATCCTGCACATGGATCCTGGAACTTCAAATAAAATTAAATTAAATTTTAAAAAACTTAAAAAAACCAAATGTGTAAAAAATTATTCTGTTATCTTTTATCCACTAAAATTTCCTGAGCACCTAAAATGTACCAGTAACAAATAATTGGCACATGTTACTGCAAAATACCTTTAATATCATCATCACTATTGGCATTATTATAATATCATCATAAATCCACAAATGTTTATTAAAACGCAACTACTGGAGAAACTGCAGTACAGTGCTAGGAAAAACTGTCCTTGTCCTACACTTAATGGAATTTATAGTCTATTGGAATAATAATAAAATTTTACACAGTAGATTTCAATTTAAAAATGCATTCAATTACACCATCTATTTTCTCTTTATGACATGTTAAACTCTAAATTCCTGAATATTTTACTTCTCTTGTTTTCCTATTTTATCATAAATATAATCCTCTGGTTTTACTCATCCAGCTGCTTCTACCATGATACCTATCATTTAATCACGTTATCACAGAGGTACTGCTTTCTGGAGCATCTGTCTGGGAAGGTTATTCGGGCTTTAAGCATGCTGCACTTACAATGGCCATTTAGTTATAAATATTCCCTGTATAAGCAGCTGTCCATAGTATACACAAGCTCAGGAGGGAAAGCCTGGCTGGAGATTTGAAATGAATGAGTTATGTTGTTGGTAGATGAGGCCATTGATAAAACCACCCAGGAAAAAGAAAAAAATATTAGATGAGAACATGGGAGAAAACCCTAAGGATTTACATCTAAGAAACAGATGGGATTGGTCAAAGGAGAAGCTTGCCTAGGAGACATGGTAGAATAGTCTGTGATACATGAGAAATTAGGAGACTGTGCCCTGGATGGGAGCTTACAAGAACAGACAGTGGTCAAACATGATTAAGATCCCAGGCTAAACAATTTCAAAGTGGTTTCTGCAATTAGCGTGTTAATGGTGACCCATAACAGGTGACTTCAGGGAGTTGGAATTGATTTTGTGTTTCAAGAGTGAACGTGGTCAGGAAGTGAAGAAAGCCCGACTATATGAGCATTATATTATTGACAGCATGAAGAGTACATTTTTATTTTATTTTTTTGTGTCCACACTTCTAAAAATCAAATATTCTCTTCTCTTTTTTAATCTCCTTCCCTTCCCTTCCTTCCCCTTCCCCTTTCCCTTTCCCTTCCCCTTTCCCTTTCCCTTTCCCTCTCTCCTCTCTCCTCTCTGCCCTCTCCCCTCTCTCCTCACCCCTCTCCCCTCTCCCCTCTCCCCTCTTCCCTCTCTCCTTGCCCTTCCCTTCCCTTCCCTTCCCTTCCCTTCTCCTCTTCTCTCTCTCTTTCCTATCTTTGGTACCCTGAGACTACTTACCAGTATTCTTCAGACACTAGAATGCTGGAGTGAGAATTTGACTGTCAGGAGAAAAAAAAAAAGTCGAAATTATATAATTCTTTATAAATGATAACTTTTACTTCCCTGGTACTGGATTCAACATGTGGAAGGGGTTAGGTGTCTGCTTCACATTTCTGCTTCTCTGGTAGTCAGCTAAAATCCATTTGGTAAATAACACTGCTCTTTGGGGGCACTGAATGCCAAGATTGGTGGCTGGTTCACTGAGTTATCTCTGAAGTGGCTCAAGAAAGAAAAAAAAAGTCTGATCTCCATGGAACATTCTTCTAAAAACAGATATATCAACCAAATGAAAAATTCCTCACCAAAGCATTTATAGAGCAAACTTCCTGGTACTGAAATTTTGGCATGGTAGACCAATCTAGGGAGATTTATACTTTTACTTTTACCCTAGAAAAACAGTATCATAAATTATTCCAAAACGATTCCTTCTCTATTTACAACACTACTTCTAGAACATGCATTCTAGAACATGAGTTAAGTGATTATTTCACCCTTTTCTACATATTTGATGTAGCTTCCTGAATCTCTCCTAGTTTAATGAATTCTCCACATTATGTGACTAAACTCATACAACAGTGCCTAACACAGAAGAAGCATGCGTGAAATATTAAGTATTTTGGGTGAGAGGCAAATCCTATGTCTTCCTTGAAGCTGAAATGCTCTGTGATTGCTTTTCAACCTCTTTGTGCATCTAGGATGCAGATACATAACCTAGATTTTAGCATAAGAAACACCCTCTATGGTTTTTTAATTGAAATACACTGACAGAAGGATATTTACACTGACAGAAGGACATTAAAGAAACAGGGACACAGAACATATATTCTAATGGCCAACAGTGGCCATGGGAGAAATGTGCGGATTTCTGGGGCAAAAAAGTAGCAGTGCTTTTAGGAGCAGTCTATGATGTCCATAGAAGTTGGATCATCCTGCGTTCAGTGGTAGAGACCTATTCCTCCTCTGTGCCATGAATTTGGCTAAGTCCTGACTGCACCCTAGCATTCTTTTTCCTACTCTTTTTCTGTACTTCGTTTTCAATGTTTTGGGTATTTTGTGATCTACTCACACTGTTTTTAAAAAAATTATTTTCTGCTTAAATCAGAATCAGACTCTATAGCCTACAGCTAAAAACCCTGAAAGATACAATTACTATATACATCAAAACTCAGAAACAGTCACCAAGGACCTTATCAAATTTGCCTGACTATAAATTATTAATGCCTCAAAACAATTCAAGTATGGTATACCAATGTGAAAATAATGTTTATTCTCCAGATCTTGCACTAAATGAGATATAAATGCTTGGTTATTTAAAACATCAGTTTGGTGACTGAGTCCATAGAAGGTCATGATTGATGTCCACCAATGGAGATGGTTTGTCTAGTTTGATACATAAATGCCCAAACTCAATGGGCCATTTCCTGGCTGATTTCTAGTGATGACCCCTGAAAGGCATGTTGATTAAAAAAACAAACAAACAAACAAACAAAAACAATAAAACTGCTTAATAATGTCCCAAGCAATATTTCCAGTCTCTGTACTTTAAGGACTGTTTTGAATGGATCTCCAGACGCTACCTATTTGTTTAGTTTCACAGCTTAATGATCAGGGCCCTTCCTGATGGACCACTGTCCTACCTCAATACCTTTGTTGCCAAAGCAGGAATTTTCTAGCTAATAAGGAAGTCCGCTGAAAATCTGTACCAGTTTCTTCCTGTTGAAGCTGGAAGACTGAGCTGCATATTTCTTTAAGAGGAAGGGTATGCTTCTGGGTTTGGCTCAAAATAAATCTTTGGTTTGGAAATATCATGAAGAACGTGTATCTTTTTCTTTGTTTCCATTGTTTACTTCCTTTATTTTTTAATTTTATTTTATTTAATTTCTGGGATACATATGCACAACATGCAGGTTTGTGACATAGGTATACATGTGGCATGGTGGTTTTCTGCACCCATCAACCTATCATCTAGGTCATCTAGGTTTTTTGTTTGTTTGTTTGTTTGTTTGAGATGGAGTCTCGCTCTGTCACCCAGGCTGGAGTGCAGTGACTCGATCTCTGCTCACTGCAAGCTCCGCCTCCCAGGTTCATGCCATTCTCCTACCTCAGCCTCCTGAGTAGCTGGGACTACAGGCGCCGCCACCGCGCCTGGCTAATTTTTTTTTTAAATTTTTTTTAAATTTTTAAAATATTTTTTAGTAGAGATGAGGTTTCACCATGTTAGCTAGGATGGTCTCAATCCCCTGACCTCGTGATCTGCCTGCCTCAGCCTCCCAAAGTGCTGGGATTACAGGCTTTTGCCACCATGCCTGGCCTAGGTCATCTAGGTTTTAAGCCCCACATGCATTAGATATTTTCCGAATTCTCTGCCTCCCCTTGACGTATATCTTAATATGCTAAGCTGTACTCAGTATAAGAAGAATTTTCTCTTGATGGATTTATTATATAGGATAAAACATAGAAGTCATCTAGAAGCCTAAAATTTAAAAGTCCATATTGATACTCTGAGAGTGTCTTTGAGTAAGTGAAATTCATATATTTCTGCATGGGGAAGAGAAAGATCCCCTAGTCTCTATATGCAAATACAGTGGCTTTATTTTCTTAAGTTGGAAGTAATATTAGCCAAGAAATGCCCTTAGTACCTACTTACCACTATAAAGAGTAATTATATGAAGAAGAGAACCTCCAGCTGGTATGTAGATAAACAGATTGTTCAGAAAGTTAACTTATTTAATAACCTAGGAAAACAATTGAAAAAGTTCTCTTCCAGTGTTCAGCTGAAGTTACAAAGAATATTATGCTTTACCAATATTATTTAAGTAGCAAGATAGACACATCATCAAATCCAATATCTTTCAGGTAAAACCAATGTAGGTTGACATATAACCTAGAAGTTTCACCTTCAGGGTTTGCATTAAACCAAACTTGTTTTAGTTTTAGGAAAATCTCATCCACATTAATGGCTATTCTTTTCAGTTTGACACTCCTCAATTTTTAAAAGAGAAAGAGAAGTCTCCTGTAAGCTCAGCTGATGGTTTAAATATATGATTTTATTCTTTTTCAGAACAACATTAAGATCTGCTTTCCAGTATTTGTCAAAGAGCACAGCCAGTTCACTGCTATATAACACTCATTGAAACCCGCCAGAGAATTTTTAGAGTAGTGAAACTACTGTGTGTAATACTATAATGGTGGATATGTGCCATTAAAAATTGGTGTCAACCCAAAGAATCTAAAACACCAAGAGTAATCCCCAATATAAACTATGGATTTTGGTGATAATGGCTTTGGTATGAATGTAAGTTCATCAATTGTAGCACATCTACCACTCTAATGGAGGAATGTTGATAATGGGGGAGGCTATGTATATATGGGGGCAGGAGGTGTATGGGACATCTCTCTACCTTCCAATAAATTTTGCTGTGAACCTAAAAATGCTTTAAAAAACAGTCTACTAAAAACAACAACAATTTGGCTGAAATGGAATAATTTCTATAGAATATTGCCTAAGAGAAATCTAAACATTCCATTCATTTATCAATCAATTTACATTATTGCTTTCTATTTTTTAACAAAAGCTCTGGAACACTCCAAACAAGGCCTTGTCTAAGCGTTTACTATGTAATAAATAGAGATGAAAGTGGAATAATCTTAGTTAGAATGCAAAGGGAAAGCCCTGATTCTAGCCACCGAATCCCTGGAATCCCATAGATCTGGATAGCAGAGTTTGGAAAACATGACATTGCATACTGTAATCCAGATTGATGTGTTAAAATGTTCCATCGAAGATTATTGTATACCAGGGACATGCTGTTTTGAATTCTCACCACCTAGGATTTAACTTATTACATTGCGTATGCTGCATGGCATGGGTCATTGGCTAGATTTCTGACAGATACAACCCTCTAAAGCTCATCACTGTATTTATTATAATTACAATGTGAAGATGTTTGCCATACTTGCCATGCAACTCCTCTTTACTCACAGGGAAACTGTATTTCACATATCACAGCTAGGAATAAGTGTACCCAGGTGGATCAGTTTGTTTCCCTCTTTGGGACACTGAGACACACACATAATGTGTTCCTCATTTACAATGGTTTCTAACAAGCTCAAGGACAAATTTGCGGCTAAAATCTAGCAAGGATATAATTACTTCTGACCATACTTTTTGTGCTAATTGTTAATTTCATGTACTCTGCTTGTATCTTTAATTTTGTTTGTTATTGCTTTTTTAGACTCTAATTTGATCTTTAACCTGTTTCATTTCCTCAACCAAAAAAAATAAAATGTTTGTATTATTATATTCTTATTTTTGGAACAAAAAAGATACAAGTTCAATAAAATAATATAAAAACTTACTCATTGTTCCTCATCCTTGTGAAGTCTTAAGTGTGCTTTTTTCATACAGTGATATGGTTTGGCTGTGTCTCCATTCAAATCTCATCTTGAATTTCCACGTTTTGTGGGAGGGACCTGGTGGGAGGTCATTGAATCATGGGGGCAGGCGTTTCCTGTGCTGTTCTTGTGATAGTGAGTAAGTCTCACAAGATCTGATTCTTTTAAAAAGGGGAGTTTCCCTGCACAAGTTCTTCTCTTGTCTGTCACCATGTAACAAGTGCCTTTCACCTTCCACTGTGATTGTGAGGCCTCCCCAGCCATGTAGAACTCTAAGTCCAATAAATCCCCCTTCCTTTGTAAATTGCCCAGTCTTGGTCTTTATCAGCAGTGTGAAAATGGATAATACATATAGTAACTTCTGATGTTTTTCTTTTCTTTTCTGAATATGTATCTTCAACAAATTCACTTATTCCTAAACTGTCCTTACACATAAATGCACACACACACACTCATACCCCATATAAAACACTATCAGGTTTGCAAATATTTGATGTGATCTTGAACAGCTCTTTGCGGACAGTCCTTTTTCCTCAAAGATAATTAAGATAGAACCATTTGTCTTCCACTTTTAATTCAAATACCTCCTAGGTTCCCAGTTTGGAGCAAAAACATGAAATTCAAAATGCTTTCTAAACCTTAATAACTTGGCAGAGCAAATAAATAATAAAGGCAGCCACTAGTGTCCTTGTACTTTATTAGAAGAATACTTAATGGCAGATCTTTTTGAAAATGTTTTCAGAAGCTAGGCAGACACACCAAAGAGAGTTATTATACACATACAGATATAAAATATGCAAATTGAGTTGAACTTTGTTTGCATCTATAAACCTATCCTCAATGAAGTTAACCATGAATTTTATAAAGCTCTGCTATAGTAATTGGTATATCTAAAATAGTAATGTTTCTCCCAGGAATGGTCTGTTGGAAGCAACAATCTCAACATTGAGGAGAACAGAAATTTAACTTCATCATTTCCAACCATATTTCAGGGCAATAGGGCAGTTTCTGTGCCATCAGTTGATTGACCAAATTAACAAACATTACTCAACTGTCCTTAAATAGTTAAATAATTTTATTAGAAGTATTCTTCTTAAAGTGTCACGCTCAAAAAGCTATCTAGTTGAAAATAAATATTTCCCAATGTCAAAAAATTATCTGCTTAATAGTCAGAGAGCCCAGCAGATCCCCAGGGATAATTAGACAGAATCACACTATGGAAACTGGGAGGCACATCAAGCAGATAATTTTTAATACATTTTAAGCAGAGGCTCTCCACTTTTGGCCTGTAATTATTTCTCACACAATATGATCCTTCCCAGGGCAGAATTTTTGAATATAAACATAACTTTCAGTGGGAACCACTAATGAATGGGCAATGCTTAGTGCTATCTAGCACAAGGACATGCATAAATAATTATCTCAAAATGCAAAAGCAGAATGAACTACTCTATTATTCAAGAGTCATGGTGCTCAATACATTAGTATCCCCCAAACTAATGACATCAAGTAGACTTTTATTCTAGCTAAAACTTTCTAACCCACGAAAGGAATATAGATAAATTTATCTTTTTCAAGTTTGAGATATTTTGTAATTTACTGTATAACTTTCAACAATATATTTGTAGTATTTCTATTAAAGTCAGCATTTTAATCAAACCCAATTTTCTAAAATATTGATTTATGCATTGAATATTTTGTGTAAATTAATCTAATGTTTTATTTATAGTAATTGTATTTATCTCTGATTTTCTTAAAACTCTGCCACAGGACAAACTCTGTAGATAGATTTCACAGACTCTAGATCCAACATAATATTTATAAAGCCCACTAGACAATAAATGATGACAAAGAAAGTTAATGATTTTTTATACTCCACCTGGAGCCAAGACCAAGATAGGAAATGAAGCACCTTATTGCTTTCTAGTTTTTTTTTTTTTTTTTTTTCTGGCTTACTAAGTGAGAGAATAAAGGAATCCTGGCTTTGTTGGGGGAGTTGGGAGGAAGGGATGTGTGTGAATGTGTGCTCATTGACAATAGAGGCAGATTTCTGAGCTGACCTTTCACCTCCCCTTAAATGTGTAACTGGCATTAGCAGAGCACACATACATATTTACTCCAAATTTGGCAGACGCTATCTTGGAAATGCTACTTGAGATGACTTCATCCCTCATGACCCTTGTGTTGTTTCTAGCTTTCACTTTTTTTTTTTTACAGTCTCTCCAGTTTATCCATTTAAAAGAAGAAAAATATGTCTTATCGTCATGTTTTATTTAGTACTTTTGGTGTTCTGAATTGGGAAAACCTGTTCGCAACAACTTGCTAGCATAATTCCAAAAATTATAAATTACATTTTTTGGGATTGCAGCAATTTCTCACATACTTCAGTCTTTTCCCTCTATAGAATACTTGATGAGGCAAAACATGAATTGTATCTATGTGCCCTCATGAATTAGACATGTACAGAGCTGCAATTATTCTACTTCCCAAAGAAGAGGTTGAGATAAACAATACTGAGGATTTTTAAGACTATCTTTTGTTGTATTGTATTGCTATGTCCAGCTATTTCCATCAGAATGGAGAATAAACTCTAATACTACTAATTCGGTTTTGCTCTGTGTTCCCACCCAAATATTACCTCAAATTGTAATCCCCTCATGTCGAGGGAGAGATTTGTTGGGAGGTGATTGGACCATGTCGGCAGTTTCTCCTACACTGTTCTCGTGACAGTGAGTGAGTTCTCATTTCCTTGCTTCCTGGCACTCTCTAGCCTGCCGCCTTGTAAAGAAGGTGCTTGCTTCCTCTTTGCCTTCCGCCATGATTGTAAGTTTCCTGAGACTTCTCCAGCCATGTGGGACTGTGAGTCAATTAAACCTCTTTTGTTTATAAATTACCCAGTCTTAGGTAGTATCTTTATACAGTGTGAGAATGGACTGATACAACTTCTTATTGTAGCCTTTTTTTACATTGTGAAGATAAATTCAAAAACTAGGGCCCAGTTGTTGGTAGATATTCAACCATCAGATCTGTTAGCAGCTCTGTGGAGAAAAACAAGGCAACTCAAAACAACTTAAAATGACAAGACTTTCTGTGAACTTCATCTCATAAGAATAGCGCCATTTTGACAAGATAAACGATTTATGATTCATAGTTTTATTTGGGTCTCTGGATTACAATAAAGGAAGACACTCTCTATATATTATTGTAATTTTAAGGTAGAGTCAGTGAGAAAAAATTATTTTGGAAATATGGGACACATGAACATATTTCAATAACATTTTGTGTTGAAATTTTCATGTAAAAAAGCTCATGTACTGCTAAGTACAATGATGGACCTATTAAAGAATATAAATTTGAAAAAATAAATCTTATTCTTCATTCCTTTCTAAAACTAACCTTATCACACAAAGCATGTGTCTTTATATATTTTGCTATGCCTCTCCATTCAATTTAATAATGAAATAAGAAAGACTATATTATCCACTCCAACATTTGCAAAACGTGGTTGGAGTTGTTTGCCATGAGAAATAATTGTTTTCCTAAGCATATTTAGTATTCTTTCAGTCCTTTACCTTCCTTGCCCCTAAATGTGGAATGAATGGTTCTATCTATAAACTTATAAAGAATAACCTAAGGAAGAATAACTTGGGCACCTTTCTCATCTTCTTCTTGAAAGTTTCCGGATATCATACGCTTACGTTTGCTGCTCTGCTCTATTGTTTTCTCATTTGAATGTCATGTGGCGCTGCCTGTTAACATCTACAAACTGATGGTTATATTTTGGAATTTACAAATTTTCAAACTGCCAAACTGCCCTTCAAACCAAATTGTTTTCCCATTTAGTGTCCATCAGAAATAAAGATTATATGTTGGCTTTCATCTTTAACTTTCATTTCATTTTTAAAATTTCTTCGAAGAGTACTAACTTATAAATCATCTCAGAGACACCAATAAAACACACAAAAACTTTTGTTTATATAGCTTCTTATTGACTATAAGTTAATGCATAATGTCAAATTCATCTCTGAAAGAATTATATATAATGGAAGTGTAAAAGCAATTAACAGACATACTTAGGAGAAAAAGGTTGAAATATGCTGACATCTAGTATGCTTTGTCAAACCACACAAACTGTTCACTGGGCTTGTGCTGACTGATACATAGGTTGGGTTTTGATGAATTCAAAATTTCAAATATGCCTAAATATATTTTGTTTTCCTCATTACCCTTACATCACACCATTTCTTTTAATGCCTTTGACTTTGTTTCTCTTGAGATTCCAAACCACAGGCCCAGAAATGATATTAGGAGGACCTTATTCACTTGTTTTATTTTTCAGTAGAAACCAAGGTCTAGAAACACTGAACCGTTTATTCAGTATCACACACCTAGTCAGAAACAGAGAGAAAATTACAATTTAGTTATGAGAAGAAAATCAAACTCTTCAGGTGTTTAATTACATATGCACGGGAGGCAGTTACTACTACATGAATAATATGATAAAGGCTTACATTTGTTGAACACTTACTCTATCCTAAACATGATTCTCAGCAATTTACATACATTACTTCATTTTTGTTTTTGTTTTTCTTTCCAACATTTATTTTAGGTTCAAGGGGTACATGTGAAGGTTTGTTACATGGAGAAACTGTGCATTGCATGAGTTTGGTGTACAGATTTTTTTGTCACCCAGATAGTAAACATAGTACCTGATAAGTATTTTTTTTTTTTTAATCCTCACTCTCCTCCCACCCTCCACCCTCAAGTAGGCCCCTTTGTCTATTGTTTCGTCCTTTGGGTACTCAATGTTATAAGTGAGAATACGCTGATACTTTGTTTTCTATCACAACGACTCTATAAGGAACACATATTATCTCACTCATTTGCTAGATGGCAAAAGTGAGACTAAAAAAGTTTATGTAATCTGCCCTCATTGCATGGTGGGTAGTTGAGGCAAGAGGAATTTGAAACCTGGCTTGACTAACATAAAGCTTAATACTTTAATCCACTGTGAAGCTGTTCGCTCTCTTAAAGTGGAAATGGTTCTCAATTTTCATCCTGGAACTACATTTACTTTTTAAATTTCCAAACTCTCCATTCTATCTTATCCTTGTGAGAAACCATTTAAAATTATTAAAAAATATATATTAAAAATAAATAATATTCAAACATAGATATTCGGTAGTTATCTTTTGCTCATAACATATAAATAGGGGTCCAGAATCATCTAACATAGGAAGGAGAACTTAAATGTCAATAACCAAATTAAAATTTTAATGACCACAACTTTGCATTGTGCCTTCTGCACATTTTCACAAGACACTTGACAAAATAATACATATACACACCCACCTACAAGTATATATTTATTTACATGTGACACAAATAAGTTTACACGACAAAATGAACTTAACTCTTACCACTTAATTTAGCTTTTACTCTTGTAGGCATTTTATGAATATAAATTTGTAATATAAAGTCCACTTCATAAATTTAAGCACTAAGAAATAGATAAAACTATTCACATCATATCCATTTTACAAGTAATAGAACTGAGGCAAATGAATGTCCAGATTCACACAGGTAGAAAAGTGGATTTGAAGCTAAGCAGTGGAGCTTCAGTGTTCATGCCACTAACGATTACTCTTTCTTGCCTCATGGTTTTGGGTCTCGCTATGCTTAAACAAAACAAAGGAATTCTTTCAATACGTGAACACTACCTAATACAACCAGCTAAATACTATTGCATGAAACTTTATTGTAGCAAAAGACAAAAACCACCACAAACTGTATTAATTGTTGAACATTATTTGTTATGTACAAATTTCATATAAATAAAATGTTATAAATATAGTATTAGATTGTTTCTGTATCAGCACTGTCCAGTAGAACTTTCTGCGATGATAAAAGATTGGACCCAAGATGTCCAATAAAGTTGCCACAAGTAATTATTGAGCAATTAAATGTGGCTGCCTTGGTTAAGAAACTGATTTTAATTTTGTGTAATTTTAATACATTTACATTTAAATAAAATAGCTACCATATTAGACAACTCAGCACTAAAGAATGCCCTGAAGTCATGCTTTCGATCTTTTATGACCGTGACTAGAGTAAGAAATATATTTTACATCACAATGTCGTATGCCATGTGAATGCAATTGAATGTTTGGATGTGTATCTAATAAAATTATTTTTATAAAATAATAGTAACAGTTATTCTGATATTAGCTTTTCAATTCTATTGTATAATGAAAAATTTGACTCAAAAAAATTGATTCTATGTCATATCAACAGTTTGAAACCAGCTGTTTGACAAATCTAGCAAAGGGTATGTGTGTGTGAAGATATCACTTCTACTCTCTTTGTACTCCCTTGTTTTATAAAGAGAACTGAATGTCACTGCCAAGAACAGACAAACGGCATTGAACATTTTACTGCTGTCCTTCTTCCAGTGGAGTTAAAGGAAATAAAGAGGGTCTTGAGTCTTGAGAGGAGAAACAGCCTCAGTGGTAGACTCACTTTCAATTTTCAGAAAGGGCTGATGCTGATGCTTAAAGAGAGTCTTCAGGATGTCAGAAGACTTAAGGAGAGAATGTGGGGAGAGGGAAAAAGAACCTTTCTCTTTTCAAGCCAGAAGTGTAAAAAGTGTGCTCAGGGATACATGCATCTGAAAGACATCACAATGGATCCCAGCAAGTAAGCACAGAGAAGGATCTATGCTAGAAGGAAATCTAGGAAAAGAGACTGAGACAAGGAACAAAGTCAGTCTTCTCTACTCTGGGCTGTAGAAGAGGCTGGTTTATATTTCAAAACACTAATGTACACACACACACACACACGTACCCGTCCTAGTGACTGGATAATCTGGTCTTAAAATAACAAAGGTACATATTAAAACTCTGTCACAATTAGCATATGACAAATCTAATGCTTATTGATGATGTCTGCTAAATAAGTTTATTTCAAAACAGTATATGAAAGCACTTACAAGTAGCATGTGTCAGATTGACTTGTTATCTCATATCTGGGGGAAGGCTGTCAACCTCCCCTTTTAAGTTAATAACTCAGAGCTAGGTTTAACAGTAATATTATATTATAATAATTTGTCTTAATTGAGTTACTAACAAAATATATGCAATATGTTATTGAAACTGTTTTCTAATTTTACCTTTTTGACAAGGAGGTTTTTTTTTTTTACTTTTCCATGTATATATATACACACACACACACGTATATATTTACACACATCTAATAGTAAGCCTACGTTGTATTAGTATTTCAATGCATATTCATTATATATGTGTGTGTGTGTATATATATCCACACCTTTGAATGCCATTTATGCAATGTATTATTATCTTATTCCCATATCATCTCCTCTCCCTAAAGAAAAGTATTCTAGGAAACCATCCCAGTTAAAACATAATCACTGGTGTATTTATTACAAACATCTAATCTCAACAAAATTAACTATAGAAGTGTTTTGGCTTTGAAAGTGTGAATACTATAAACTTTACAAAAAATGTGATGCTCACTTCATAGCCCACATACTAAAATTGGAAACAGATAGATAATTAGTAAATGTGCAAAGACTCTATCTAAGGATAAGACCCAAATTCATTTGGACTCTTTTTTTCTTCTGTATTCTCCTTGCATCTTTTTACATAAGCCTGAGATACATTTTAATAAGAGCAAAAACTGAACAAATATTTTAAAACCAAAATATAATCATTAAAAATAAATAAAGGTTAAATGGGAGCAAATCCATTTATATCTGAATATGTGTAATAAAATCATCCACAATCTTGACATAAATTTGATAATCTCCTCTTACAATAAATACTGTAAAATACACTTAGAACACTTTCTAAAAACTGTTTAGAAACTGGGATAGAGAGTCAGGCAATGCATTTAGAGCACAAGTTACAATAACTCTTTAGAAACAGTAACTTTTTAGTAGAACTTAATAAGAAAATAAACAAGTACAAAAATACAAATTACTTTATATTGGTATTTTAATGAATATATATTTCCACATCTTTTAAAAAGTAAAATTGTTTGTAATATACATACGACTTTATTTCTGCCTTAATTAAAGCAATAATATATTACCATTGGAAAGAAATATATGTATATAATATATATAATCATTTATATATAAATCATTAATATATTTTTATATCATTTATATATAATCATTTATATCTCTTGTATATAAAATCACATATAATATATAAAATCATATATGTGATATATAAATCTTTTATGTATAATCATTTATATATAATCAAAGTTTTGTTAGATGCATAATATTATATCATTGAAAGATGAAATAATTTTTAATCAATTTTTATTAATGAACTTACACATAATTTGCCACAATTAACTAAATAACACTGAAATGAATATCATCTATGCACAAATTTATGTTCTTTAAATATAATTTAATGTAAAACATTTAAGAATTTTGTATTGTTTCCTTAGGATTAATTTCTATAAGTGAATTTGCTAGGTTAGTTAGTTTTTATACTTTCAATATTTTTTATACATATAATTATGTTCTTTTCATATACTTTGATGTCAATGTAGCACTAACAAAATAATGAATACTTTCTGCTAAGACATCAGAGAAGGCAAAAAAAGAAAGTCTGACATTTGAATTGCTTTCTCTTAAGGTAGTTATCAAATTTTGGTGCACATCAAAGTCACCTGGGAGGTTTATTTAAACAAAGACTGGTGGCCCCAACCTCAGAATTTCTAATTCAGCAGGTATTAAAAGGGGCTTGACAATTTGCATTTCTAGCAAGTTTCTTGGTGACATTGCTGCTACTTATGTGAGGAACACACTTGGAGAAACACTGTCCTAGGGACCTTGCAGGTTTGTAGAAGTATCTCTCTGGCTATTACAGTAGAGATTTCTGACAACAGAGAGCTGAACAGAACTTGAAACTGGAGGGCACTACCAGATAGCCTTACCGGATTTTACAAATTTTAAATGGGGAAATAATACCATAGTCACAGCAACTTTTCCATAAGACTAGCCATAGCTCAATTTATGAAGAGAGAATTACTTTAAAACTTAAACCTGAGAAGGATATTATAAAAAAGGAAAATTACAAGCCCAAATCACTCATGAACATAGAAGTAAAAGTACAAATTATCAGTAAATTTAGAAGTACACTCAAATTTAACACTTTTTAAAAATGTTTGACAGTTATTTCTGAAACAATTAAACATCCACTTATTGCCAAAACGCTTATCACACTACAACTAGAAGGGGGAATTTCTTAATCATCTAAAAAACAATAAAAATCATCAAAATTATGGAAGAAATTTTGAAAGATGCTTTTCTGTGATATGAAGGGATAAGGATGCCCATTACCACAATGTCTATTCAGCATTCCAAAGGCAGTTCTTCAGAATAAAATAAGTCATGAAAAAGAAATAAACCATATTAAAAGTTGAAAAGGAAAATAACTCTAACTTATGATGCATAGACAACTTCATTATTTACGTAAAAAAGTTTAAAAACTGAGAAAAAATATTTAATGTAATAAGTGGCCTCAAACAAGCATTGTGAGTATAAAAGTAATTGTTTTAGCAATAGATATTTAAAAGATATAATTTTATAAGATGTTTCACTTACAACAGCAAGAAAAAAATATGTCTAACCAAAGACGTCTGAGGCACCTACATAGCAAAATTATAAAACATTATTTAGAGAAATTAAAGAAAAACAAATAAAGAACTATGACATGTTCATCCACTGTAAGAGATAATACTGCAAATATACAAATTTAATGTAATCTCAACATAAATGTAAAATTTTGAAAAAGACAAATGGGTTTAAAACTATACTTGGACATAAAAGAAGACTAAAATTATTCAGGAAAATCTTTAAGAAGAACAAAATGTGAGGATTTCCTCTAGGTCAAAGTTAGTTTGTATATTTTTAATAATTTTTATGCATATTACTATGTTGTTATGATATACTTTGGTATCAACACAGGCCTAACAAACTAATGAATAATATCTCCCATTAGATATCAAGACTTATTATAAATCACAGTAATTAAAATAATGAAGTATTGACTCTAGGAAGACCAGAATGATAAAACAGAATAGAGAGGATAAAAACAAACCCATGGATATAAGTACAGTTTAATTATTACAAAGGTGTTAACGTAGAGTAGTGGGAAAAAGATGATCTGTTCTGTAAACAGAACTAGGTCAGCCGTTCACCTAGACTGGAAAATAAAAAGCCAAACTAGCTCCTAATCCACAAGTACACATGAATAAATTTATATTAAATGATAGATCTAAAATAAGGTAAAACAGTACTTAATAATATTAACATTTATTATATTTAGATAACACTAAGGTATCTTAAAATAGCATGTGTTTAAAAAGTACTCGTTAAGAAGAATACAGAACTTAAATTGTACATGCAATAGTATAAATTGGATTATTTTAAGTTGTAAACTTTCATTTTTCAAGACACATGCAATGTAATGAAAAGCCACAGAGTAGAAGAGCAACATATATAACCAAGAAGGTTATTCTATCCAGATACATAAAAATGTTATCATGTTAATCAAGAAAAGATAAACAACATAATTTTTAAATGGATTTTTAAACTTCAGTAAAGAAATTATTCAAAGGAAAAATAAACATGTAAACCTGTTTAACTTCATTACCAGGGAAATGCAATTTAAAGCCTCAATGAACTATTACTATACACATTAAGATGTCTGAAAGCTTAACATTTGTCTGTACCAACTTTGGCCAAATATATAGTGCATAAGATTGTCTTATATACTGTAAGAACAAATGTAAATTGAAAAAGCCACTGTGCTTAGCAATGTGAAATGATCTCCTTAAGATAAATGCATGATTGCGCTGTGACCTACCAATTCTATTCTTACAGATATATACAACAGAGATGTGTCCTCAGGTGCACCAGAAGATATGGACAAGAATTTTTATAGTAGCTATATTGATAAAAGCCAAATCTGGAAATAATCTAAATGATAAACAACGATAGAATTCATCTATAAATTGTGATACATTTACCAAGTCATGCTGTACAATAATAAAAACAAATCACCTAGAGCCCAAGGTGATGGAAAAGTTCTAAGATTAGACTGTAGTGATGGTTACACAACTATAAATATACTAACATTTATCAAACTCTACACTGAAAACTAATGAATTTTATGATATTTTATTTAAAAGTTGAAATTAATAAAATAAATTACGTATCTATAAAATGGTTTTAAACAAGTATTCTTCAGAAAAATATCAGTAAATTGGTGCTAGAGATAGAAATGATTAAAAGGTTATTAAAGTTTTTAAAAAGGGATTTTAATGTTTTTTTTGTAGTTCATCCAATTTAACAAAATCAATTTGTCAGTCAATACACAAAGGATTTTTAAATGGATGCTATTTTAATAATTTTCATGCTTCTTATTTTCAAAAGTATCTTGATTTGGACAATAAATTATGTGAGCACATCAATCATAGGTCTTTATTTCCACAACTTTAAGAAACCCTTCTTTAATTTTTTTCATAAAAAGGTAGAACTCAAACAATATATTTTATTACTTGATATTAGTATGAAACACCACTATTTTTAAAAGTGTGTTCAGATATTTGTTCATATTTCTCAGACAGTACTGAAATATCAATGAAAGTTATATTAGCCTGATATATACGGTAAGATAACTGAAACTCAGACTTTCTAAAATCCCAAAACGTGAGCGATGGTTGCACTCTACTGCCTCATCCACAATGGAGCAGGAAATTTGGATCTGTTATCCTGGATCTCACATTGGTATTAATAAAGTATGAGTATGAATTATGTTTTTTATAGAAATAAGGCCTTGCTACTGAGAACTTTTCCATAACAATGACCCTGTCTAGTTTGCCTTTCTTGTTCCTCTTTTTTATCTTGCTGCTCTTACTTAAATGTGTCCCAAGAAAATTCTATCATCTGCCCCAGGCAGCTTTAGGAGTTCCATTTTGGTTGTCTTTACATCATTTCAGTTTGTTTTCAGCAACAGTTCAGAAGAGCGATTGGCCTCCACGGCTTTGTATTTTATAAGATTTTTGCCTTTTGAATTTTACTGGTATTGGGTTATATTTTTGCTTCCCTTCTTGCTTCTCCCAACATTAAAAATACCTTTTAATATGAAATCCTAAGTTAAAAAACATTACTTTATCTTGGATGTTAAGTGTGTGCACATAAGACTGTAAATTATCTTTGTGTCTACACGATTGACTCCCAAACTAAATAAATGTAGTGTGCTTTGCTCTTTTATTACTATTCAACTTCCTATTGAAATTATAGTGTATTCATTCTTGCCTAAAATAATTTCAGATGTTGATTGTTCTAATATCTTTCAAAAAATGACAACTAAAATTATAATGTCTGAATGAGAAGTCATCATCTATTAAAAAGCCCTATGTACGCTGTGATTTCCATATGTGGATATGTTTTTAAATATGTAAAGTGCAGCAATTCTCAATTGATTCTTTGAAACATGCATCAATTTTTAGAAACATGAGCATAACAAAACAAAGGATTTCTGTTTTGTAGTACATGGAGAATCTATATTTCTTCACCAGTGTTACAGAAGAAATTAAAGAGCTTCAAAAATCATTTGTTATTTGATTTAAGGTTGTTATTGGTATTATTTTTCAAATGTTAATAAGTTCCTTTCTGTACTTTTTGCTAATATATTAAATGATTTAAGTTTAAATTGTCTTCAGTATATTCCCATTTTTTATTTTGTTCTTTGCTATATTTCAAAATGTGAGCAAACCATAATCCATTTATTATGAAAGTGAAAATTTGCCTTATTATTATATGACAAAATCAAGATTTCAAATTGATAGAAATTCTTCTCTCTTTAAATTCTTACAAAGAATACAAAACATTAACTTGTGTCAGAAAGAATCTGCTACTTAAAACAAGATTACGTGCCAGACACATTGACTCACACCTGTAGTCCCAGCACATTGGGAAGCCAAGGTGGGCGGATCACAAGGTCAGGAGATTGAGACTATCCTGGCCAACATGGTGAAACCTTTCTCTACTAAAAATACAAAAATTAGGTGGGCGTGGTGGTGCAGACTTGTAATCCTAGCTACTTGGGAATCTGAGGCAGGAGAATTTCTTGAACCAGGAGGTGGAAGTTGCAGTGAGCTGAGATCTCCCCACTGCACTCCAGCCTGCCAACAGAGTGAGATCATGTCTAAAAAAAAAAAAAAAAAAAAAAAACTTTTACAGATGCTGGTGAGGCTGTGGAGAAATAGGAATGTGTGTACACTGTTTTTGGATGTGTAAATTAGTTCAACCATTGTAGAAGACAGTGTGGCGATTCCTCAAGATTCTAGAATCAGGAATACCATTTGACCCAGCAATGCCATTACCAAGTATGTACTCAAAGGATTGTAAATCATTCTACTATAAGGACATGCACACATATGTTTATTGAAGCACTATTTACAATAGCCATGACTTAGAATCAATCCAAATGCCTACCAGTGATAAACTGGATAAAGAAAATGTGGCATATATACACCATGGAATGCCATGCAGCCATAAAAAAGGAATGAAGCTGGAAGCCATTATTCTCAGCAAACTAACACAGGAACAGAAAACCAAACACCGCATGTTCTCACTCACAAGTGGGAGTTGAACGATGAGAACACATGGACACAGGGAGGGAAACATCATACACCAGGGCCTGATGGGGGGTGGGGACTAAGGAGAGGGAGAGCATTAAGAAAAATACCTAATGCATGCGGGGCTTGAAACCTAGATGAGGGGTTGACAGATGCAGCAAATCACCATGGTACATGTAAACCTATGTAACAAACCTGCACGTTCAGCACATGGATCCCAGAACTTAAAGTAAAATTCAAAAAAATAGAGAATATGCATAATAAAGGGACTTTTATACTGTACAAATATCCATTTTTTTTTTGTTTCCAATGCAGTTGACCTTGATATAAATGTTAACCTCAAAATCTATATCCTTCCTGATTGTGCGATCTGGCCAAATTTATTCAAGCATAGGTTTTTATAAAGAACTCTGTGCTTAGGTCATCTCTGTGGAAATATAAATCAAAATGAGATATTTACCTATTTAAGGTACTTTACGACTTGTGTGAAATGTGCAGTTTAGAGAGATGAGAAGAGTTAAAGAGTAGCTATTGGTTTCAAGTCATCTTCAGGGAGAAGAAATAGCTATGATGTGCTTTGGCTTTGAGTGTGATTCTGAAAGTTTTATGATAATGCACAGTCTACCAAGTTACCACATGTGACAGCTAATCAACTAGAAGAATAAAGGTGCCAGGGCAGACAGTTCCCATCAGGATGAATTCTTGTGTGCAGTGACCCACTAGCATCATATTTTGAAGCTTTCCTTATTATCATTTCATCTTTTATTTAATATTTCAACTCTATGGTTTCTGCCATGCCCTTGTTTTTACTACACATATTAATAAAAATGTATGCAACAACACATTTTAAAAAGTATCTCTGTCATGAAGGAAATCAGGAAGATATTATTACCTCTGTAACTCTAGGCATGGAGGACATTTTAAATATAAATCTAAAACAGAAAAAAAAATAAAGTAAGGTCAATTTTAGATAAAAGGTTGATTTTGTATTATACAAAAAGTTTAGTCAAAGTTTGAAAATTCAACAGAAAAATCGTAAAGTGTATAAATATGCATTTTTCCACAAAAAATGCAATTAGCATTTAATTTTTTTAAATCACTCTTACTGGTAATCAACACAATGCAAAGAAAATTCAACACACTTATGTGGCTTCTCAAATTGGCAGAGATTTAAATAAAGATAGAGATGTAGAAGGGGGCAGGAAGAAAAAGAGAGATTGAGAGAGTACTCTGGGTTGAATTGGAGAGGCACAGGAAAAAGATGTGGACTAGTAGTCCACATCTACAGCCTTTTAAAGTATTCAGTATCGGGAAGAAAGCATGCGGTAATGTACAGAGATACTTAGCTTCATCACAGCCTTGCTTTTAAAACAAAATAAATACTCAAAAAGAACAAAGGTTCAAAAAAAGAATACTTAAATTAATTTTTCATGCCTGAGGAAAATGTGTGTTTAACGCATTTTGTGTAGTTACTATATTCTAGAAATGTTATATTAAAAACAATGCTTCAAAAATATGCAAGAAAATTACCCTTATTACATAATATTAATAAAATTAACAGAAATTTCAACTATATCTCTATATACATGGTATGATTCCATGGTTCATTTATGCATAACAAAATTTTGAATGTTTTTATGCTTTTTATGTATTTCTAAATGTCCAGTCTCTACAATTCATACATTACTTTTCTAATTAGAAAGGAATTTGAAAATAATAGCTTAACATTGTTGACATATCATTTACTGATAGCTTTATTTATCTTTTAACTACCTAACCCTTTTTTAGAATTACATTTTTTATCTTTGAAAAGGTATCTTGTGAAATAAACTCATAAAGATTATACAAATTATGTAATTTGGAAATACTTTCCTTTAATTCCTAAGTTAATTTGCAGAGAATTTATTAAAATTTAATTACATTATATCAACTCTATAATACTGTTGGCTTGCCTATAAAACACAGAGGCCAATTAAAATTTGGGAAGGCTGGTAGTCTTAATTTAATTAAACACATACTTTTGTGCACCCTGCTAAGCAGTGAAAGGATAATCAAAAGTTTAGTTCATTTAAACATAATTGAAGCAAATTTGATGGTGACTTTTTGAGCCCAAGCGTGAAGTTATAAGACCTTGTATCTTCCATCAAACAGTTGTTCTGTGCTACCTGTATAAAATGATAACCATCATAGACTTTTAAAAATTATTTGACTAGCTTAAACAAAACATATGACTAAAAATTCCTAAATATCCTCTATTCACTGTTCTTTCAAAATTAAGAGGAGGAATATAATTCTGTTAAAAGGCATCTTGCAACTTTGAGGTATCTGTTTTCAGATTCATGCCTAACAAGCTATGAATGAATTCAAGGGAACCATCCTGGACAGCCAGAACTCAGTCATTCTGACAGCTATGTCACCTGACTGAACAGGCCCAGCTGAAATCAACAGAGGTTGCCCCAAATCAATCAAGCCACCTAGATAATCAGTAGACTCACAAGAAAAAAAAAAAAATTTAAGTCATTAAGTTCTAGTGTTTATTGTTACAGAGTAGTAGCTGATACACCTGTATCAAATAAAGCCTATATTTATAAATTATTAATTATAACATTTCTAAATTAAGATGAACAGATTATTTTTCCATTTTAAGCTCAATACAGTTTCAAGATGTCCTATAACTTCCAGGCATTTGTTCTGAGATTCATCTTTTAATAAGCTATTTTAAATATTTAATAAACTATTTTAAATATCTTAACATTAGACTCTGAGAAAATATATTTGGGGCTAAACAATGCAGCCATTTATACTTATAGGAGCTACATAACCATAAATATAGAAAAGGTTTTTAAAAAGAGATAAATTTTTTGCCTTATATGGAATAATGTCTAAGTAATAATTTAGCGTACACAAATGAAATAAGGCCAAATCACGACATAATCCCAGTATATGTTCATCTCCCTGTGTGAAAGTAAGAGTACAAAAAGCGCTGACATTCACTTTCAAGACTCCATTTCCTCCCTGCCCTCAGTTTACTTTCACATTCCTCAGCTCAAGAGGGTTTCACATGAAGCACTGGGTTCCAAACTACCATTTCTCAAACTGGGAGATAACGTGTCATTACTGTGATTTTCGTGATTTTTCTGACCCTGAAAGACTAGACTAATAGTAAAACAAGTAAACTATTTGGAGAGTAAACATTTTCTTGTGTTTTGAATAATGAAAATAAAAGCATAGTTAGATATCTAACATATTATCCATTGATATCTTAAAACATCCTAAAAAAATACCTTAATAATACATTAACTACTTAATTATTAGACAAAAACTTATTAACCTTATCCATCCAGTGAAAAAAGATGAGCACAAATTAACTGTTGAATACGTTCTCAAATCTTTTAAAATTTTCATCAGGAAAAGCTCTTGATGGGCATATGTGGGGGATTCATATTTCCCAAGGCTGTCTTCTGGAAATGTGAGTATAGGAAAGTGATTTTGGGAAAGCAGATGAGGTAGACTACTGAACTGCATAACTATGAGACCTGTGCTTCAGTAGAATGGTGGGGTGCCTATGTCTTTCAAAATAATTATTGCCTATCACAGTACTCAAGTCTCATAGTCTGATATATGATTGGTATGGTGAGTATTAGAGCAATTTATCTGGGTCAAAGTGTTTAGTGAAAACTCATTAAAATGCAAATGTATTACTTGAGAAAGGTAACACATTAAGTCACAGTACATATTAATAATTTAACATATATTGTGCTCTCCTGAGGTTCTCATAATTGATCTGTTGACACAGCTCTTAGAAGGCATATTCACTTGCATTTTTAATAATAGGCTTATCAAATCCAACATGATTTTATCTCAATTCTTGATCTCCACTCTCTGCATAGTTTCTTTGTTTGTTTGTTTTTTCCGGAGTATTTCCTCTCTTAGTGTTGCGTCAACCTAATAAATGATATTACCATCCACTCACCTTGTTTCTCAAGGAAAGACCCTTGTTTTTCATCTTTCATTCACTTATTTTTTAATATTTCGCATCTAAGACAACAGCAAGTCCTTTGATCTATCTTCTTCTTACTCTTCTGTTGAAAAATTGTCTAATGGCTTCTCCTGCAATAATAATTCAATCTAAACTATTCGTTTTAACCCCTGTCTACCTCTCCTACCCATCTCTTAGCACGCCCCTCTTAGTTCACTCACTTTAGTCTCATTAACCTTTCTATCGCGTACATCACAAAGTCTATTCCTACTGGAGGCTTCTGTATCTGCTCTTTCTGTGCCAAGCAGGCTGTTCCTCAATAACTTCTTGTGGCTGTCACTTTCTTATCATTCATGCCTTTACCCTTGTCTCCCTGCTCTGAGGGTTCTTCCTGACCATTCTAGCTAATGTATCATTGTCTGAACAATTAGTATTTTTCATTTGTTTGCATACATAATTTATGTGTTACTCCATAAAATAGCTCCCATAATGTGTGAATATTGTTTATCTGTTGCTGTAACCCCAATGTGAACAATACCACCTTAATATGTCATAAATGACTCAAGAGGTTACCTAAAGCAGAATGCCAAGACATGTTAATACATTTAATTCTGTCACACAATCTAAAGAAACTTTCTTGACAGAATATATGCATGAATAACATTCAATATAAAATCATAATTCCAGTCGAATATGGGAATAAAAGAATCCCAAAACCTTTGAATAAAGCATAACCAGATCATTCCAGAATTTTCCCATAGAGTATATTTGTAAAATATTCAACATCTTTGGCATTTTTCTGAATAAAAACAAAGAAATGGTAATATTTATAAATGTGCCCTATATGAAGGTTTTCAGCTGAATATATTTATGTTTTTAGGAAAAATGTTAACAATTATAACTGACAAATTTCAAAAGGCAGAAATTATGTTCATTAATTCTTCCCCCAGACACACACAGATTGGAAAAATATGATTGTTATTTACTATAAGTTATTCAACTCTGTATTCATTCTAAAAACATGTATGAAGTAACTATAAGTGAGGCTAAAGAGTGAATTTCATGTCAGGTTGCAAATATTTATATATGATACGATCTCTGTCCTTAAGGAAATGAGTCTAGGTATAACGAGAGACATGAAAATAAATGGCTAAAATGTGGTGGAGCTGTGTTCAGAGGTGACATATACATAGGTGTATTAGTACATTCATATTGCTATAAAGGAATATGTGAGGCTGGTTAATTTATAAAGAAAAGAGGTTTTGTTTTGACTCAGTTCTGCGTGCTGTGCAAGCAGCATGGCACCAGCATCTGCTTCTGGTGAAGCCTCAAGAAACTTACAATCATGGTGAAAGCAAAAGGAGACTCAGCATATCACATGGAGAGAGCAAGTAGGAAAGAAAGAGGTACCAGGTCGCTTTTTAAACAACCAGATCTCGTGTGAATTCATTACAATGGGGAGTGCACCAAGCCATTCATGAGGGATCCGTTCCCATGACTCAAACACCTCCCACAAGGCCCTTCCTCCAACACTGGAAATCAAGTTTCAATATGAGTCTTGGAGAGGACAAATTTCCAGACAATATTAATAGGCTAATATGAATCAACATGAGGATATGTTTCCAATATTTGAAATGCTGTGGAGAGAGGAAGTGAAGAGGAGGGATCCAGGAAACTTCAGTGAAGAGATTATTTCTAAGCTGAGTCTTAAAAGTCGATTAGGTGGCCAGGCACGGTGGCTCACGCCTGTAATCCCAGCACTTTGGGAGGCCGAGGCGGGTGGATCATGAGGTCAGGAGTTCAAGACCAGCCTGGCCAAGATGGTGAAACCCCTTCTCTGCTAAAAATACAAAAATTAGTCGGGCGTGGTGGTGGGTGCCTGTAATCCTAGCTACTCAGGAAGCTGAGGCAGGTAATTGTTTGTACCTGGGAGGTGGAGTTTGCAGTGAGCCAAGATTGAGCCACCACGCTCTAGCCTGGGTGAGACAGCGAGACTCTGTCTCAAAAAAAAAAAAAAAAAAAAGAAAAAGAAAAAAATGGTGACTAGGTATTACCAAGGCAAAGGAAGAGAGAGTGGTTCTAAGTAGGGATCAATCTGGAAGGCAAAAGTACACAATAAAAAAAGATAAAAGATGAAGAAGAGAAAGCATGAAGGAATCTGACTATGCCTTATTTGCCTTGTTTACCTCTTTGTTTATTTATAGTCCATTTGTTTCTTCAACAGGCATTTGCACAGTTCATATGTACCATGCAAAATGCTTCATAGTGAAGAGCTTGCACTTTGTACAAATGTGAGAACAATAAATTTCATATGAGCTTGTATTTCAGGACATGTTACTTTGGCATTTCTCTGCAGGAAAAAAATGGAAAGATTTAAGACTGCAGGCATGAAGAGAGGCTGTTGTAATAATCCATAAAAACTTGATAATGGTCCACATTAGCGCAGTGGTAATAGAGAGGATGAGACAGATTTAAGAAATATTTAAAAAGCAGTGGGGTAGAGCAAGATGGCAGAATAGAAGGCTTCACTGATCACCCCTGCTGCCGGCAAAAAAAAATCAATTACCAATTTAACAACTATCTACACAAAATAGGACCTTCATAAGAACCAAAAATAAGGAGAGCACTCACAGTACCTCGTTTTAACTCCATAGCACAGGCACTGAAGAGGTAGGAAAAACAGTCTTGTATCGCTGATACCACCACTCTCCCATCCTGTAGCAGCAGCAGTACGATGCGGAGAGTGATTCTGTGAACTCGGGAGAGGGAGAGTACAACAGTTGTGAGACATTGAACTCAGTGTTAATCTGTGTCAGCAGAAGGCAAACCTGGACCAAATTCAACTGACTCCAACCTATAAGGTAGCATTTAAAGCAGCCCTTGCCAAGGAGGAATCCTCAATTCCAGCAATCTGAACTTGAGTCCCCACAAACCTCACCACCATGGGGTAAAGTGCTCAAGGGCCTTTGGGCCCTAAGGGAACATCAGTGGTAGTCTGCTAGTACTGCCCATGGGCCTGTAATGATCATGGCCATAGAGTAAGACTCCTCTGCCTTTTGAAAGGGGAGAGAAGAGTGGAAATGAAGTTATCTGTAATTCTCTGTGTTAAGCAGAAATTCTGGATATGAAAAATGACACTAACTGCATCTTTTGATGTGAGTGCTAGCTCTGCCACAGTAGAGTGGAATACTAGGTAGACTTCTAAGAATTTTTTACTGCAGTCCTTAGCTCCTGAAGACATCTTTGGACCCACCCAAGTAAAGTGAAGGACATAGGCCTGGTTGTGTTTGCCCTCTACTGATTGCAGATCCTGAGATCTTGAGCAAACATAGGCCATAGCCAGGGAGTGGTTACAGGAGGGCTTGGGTGAGACCCAGTGCTGTGCTGACTAAATGTCTGACCTAGTGCAGTCCCTGTAGTGGTGACCATAGTCATGCTTATGTCACTCTACCCCAAGCTCCAGGTGGATTAGAACTGAAATAGAGACTCTGTTTGTTTGGGAGAAAATAGAGGACAAGAACAGGGGTCTCTGCCTCATCATCTAGAAAATTATTCTGGATATCGTTCAAGACTATCAAGCCTGTACCTCTACGAGTCTGCAAAAAGCATACTGTTACTGGACTGGGTGGCCCCTAAAGCAGACAGAGCTTAGATCACAACACCCAAGTTTTTTTCAAATATCTGGAAAGCCTTCCCAAGAACAATAGGTACAAACAAACTCAGTCTACAAAGACTAATTTAAATGTCTAACTCTTCAACGCCCAGACACAGACAAATATCTGCAAGTATTAAGACCATCAAAGAAAACCTGACCTCACCAAATAAGGCAGCAGTAACCAAACCATATGTTAGGTCATAAAACAAGCCTTAAACACTTGGAAAATTATTACAAATCAAGCATTTTCTCTGAATGCAATGGAATAAAACTAGAAATCAATAACAAGAGGAATTTTGAAAACTATACAAATACATGGAAATTAAACAATATGCTGCTGATGACTAGTCAGTCAATGAAGAAATTAAGAAAACTGAAAAATTTCCAGAAACAAATGATAATGTAAACACAACATACTGAAACCTATAGGATACAGTCAAAGCAATACTAAGAAAGAAGATTATAAGTACCTACATCAAAACATAAGAAAAACTTTAGAAAACAACCTAATAATGCATCTTAAAGAACTAGAAAAGCAAGAGCAAAACAAAATCCAAAATTAGGAGAAGACAAGAAATAGTAAATATCAAAGCAGAAATAAATGAATTTAAAATGAAGAAAGTAATACAAAAGATAAGCAAAAGTTGGTTTATAAACAAGTTAAACAAAACTGACAAACCTTTAGCCAGACTAAGAAAAAAAGAGAGAAGACCTAAATAAATAAAATCATAGCAAATAAAGGGCGCATTACAACTGGCATAGCAGTATTTGAAAAGATTATTAGAGGCTACTATAAGCAACTACATGCCAACAAGTTGGAAAATCTAGAAGAAATCAATACATTCACAGACACATACACTCTACAAGATTAAAATATGAGGGAATTAAAAAATACAAATAGGCCAATGAAAAGTAACAAGATCAAAATCATAACAAAGTCTCCCAGTAAAGAAAAACGCAGGACCCAATGGCTTCAATACTAGATTCTATGAGACATATTAAAAAGAATCAATACCAGTCCTACTCAAGCTATTTCAAAAAATACAGGAGGAGGAAATACTTTGACATTCATTCTATGAGGCCAGTGTTTCCCTGATACCAAAACCAAAGACAAATCAAAAAAATAAAACTTCAGGCCAATATCTCTGATCAATATTGATGCAAAAATCCTCAACAAAATACTTGCAAGCTGAATTTCACAATAAATTGGAAAGATCATTCATCATAATCAAGTGAATTTGTCCCTGGGACGCAAGGATGGTTCAATATATGCAAATTAATCCATGTGATACATCATATCAACACAATGAAGGGCAAAAACATATGACCATTTCAACTGATGTTAAAAAAAATAAAGCATTTGATAAAATTAAACATCACTTCATGATAAAAAAAAAAAAAACTTGAAAAAACTGGGCATAGAAGAAACACACCTCAACATAATAAAAGCCATAAATATCAGACCCACATGTAGCATGATACTGAATGAGGAGAAACTAAAATTCTTTCCTCTAATATCTGGAACAAGACAAGGATTCCCACTTTCACAGTTGTTATTCAACATAGTGCTGGATATCCTACCTAAAGCAATCAGACTAAAGGAAGGAATAAGAAGAATCCAAATTGGAAAGGAAGAAGTCAAATTATCCTTTTTTTTTTTTTTTTTTTTGCAGAATATAGTCCCTTACAATTTAAAAATTACCTAAAGACACCACCAGAAAACTACTAGAGCTAATAAACAAATTCAGTAAATTTGCAGGACACAAAATCAAAATGTAAAAAAGAGTAGTATTTCTATGTGCCAACATCAAACAATCTTAACAAGAAAACAGATGTAATCCCATTTATAGTAGCCACAAATAAAATTAAATACCTAGGAATAATTTACTTAAAGAAGTAAAAGATCTCTATAATGAAAACTGTAAAACATTGATGAAAGAAATTAAAAAGGACACCAAAAAAATGGAACAAAATATTCCATGTTCATGGATTGGAAGAAATAATATTGTTACAATGTGCGTTCTACCCAAAGCAATCTAAAGATTCAATACAATCACTAGCAAAATACCAATGACATTCTTCACAGATAGAAAAAAAAAATTCCAAAATTTATGTGGAATCACAAAAGACCCAGAATAGCCAAAGCTATCTGAACAAAAAGAACAACACTGAAAGAATCACATTACCTGAATTCAAATTATACTACAGAGCTATAGTGACCAAAACACCATGGTACTGGTATAAAAACAGGCACACAGACCAATGGAACAGAATAGGAAACTCAAAAACATATCCACACATCAACAGGGAACTCATTTTTGACAAACGTGCCAAGAACATGCATTAAGGAAAAGACAGTCTCCTCAATAAATGGTGCTGGGAAAATGGATACCCATATGCAGAAGGATGAAACTAGACCCCTATCTCTCACCATATACAATAATCAAATCAAAATGGACTAAAGACTTAAATCTAAAGCCTCAACTTACGAAACTACTACAAGAAATCATTGGGGAAAATCTCCAGGACATTGGTTGGGGCAAAAATTGATTGAGTAATACCTCACAAGCACAGGCAACTAAAGCAACAATAGACAAATGGGATCACATCAAGTTAAAAAACTTTTGCACAGCAAAGGATACAATCAACAAAGTGAAGAGATAACTCACAGAATGAGAAAAACTATTTGCAAACTACCCATCTGACAAGGGATTAATATCTTGAATAATCTGATTTAAAATGGGCAAAGGATTTGAATAGACATAAAATAAGCCATATAAATGGCAAACAGGTATATGAACAGGTGCTCAATATCATTGATCATCAGACAAATTCAAATCAAAATCAAAATGAGATGTCATCTCACCACAGTTAAAATGGTTTATATTCAAAAGATAGGCAATAACAAATGCTGGCCAAAAGGTGGAGAAAAGGGAGCAATCATAAACTGTTGGTGGAATTTAAATTGGTAGAATCACTATAGAGAACAGTTTGGAGGTTCCTCAATAAACTAAAAATAGAGCTACTATTTGATCCAGCAATCTTACTGCTGGGTATATACCCAGAAGAAAGGAAATCAGTACATTAAAGAGATATCTGCACTCCCATGTATGTTGCGGCACTGTTCACAACACACAAGATGTGGTGGCAGCAAGCTAAGTGTCCATTAACAGATGAATGGATGAAGAAAATGTGGTACTTATACACAATGGTGTACTATTCAGCCATAAAAAGAATGAATTCCTCTCATTTGCAGCAACAGAACTGGAAGTCTTTATGTTAAGTGAAATAAGCCAGGTGCAGAAAGAGACACATTACAAGTTCTCACTTGCTTGTGGGATCTAAAAATCATAACTATTGAACTCACGGAGATAGAGTAGAACGATGGTTACAAGTAGGGTAGTAGGGAATTGAGTGAGAGGTGGGGATGGTTAATAGTACAAAAAATAGAAGGAATGAATAAAATCTAGTTTTTGATAGCACAACAGGGTGGCTATGCTCAATAATAATTCAATTTAATTGTACAGTTTAAAATAACTAAGAGTATAATTTGAACACATTTGAACACAAAGGATCAATGCTTGAGGAGATGGATGTGCCATTTTCCATCATGTGATTATTATACATTGCATACCTGTATCAAAATATCTCAGGTACCTCATAAATATATACTATGTACTCACAAAAATTAAATTTTAAAAATTAAAAAAAATTAAGACAAAACTTTCGTAGATTTTACAAGAGAACTAATTGTCAATGGTATGAAGTGAGCAAGGAGAGGTTATTAAACCTTGTCTTTTATCAGCTCCTCGTAGCTGAAAGGCAGTTTCTATAAAATGGCATGACACGTCATGTCAAGGTAATTCAGCCACACCCCCGAAGGGGATGGGGAGAACTCTGCTTCTCTAGTCCTTCTTTCCATGTTGCTCTTTCACTGGTCTTACAGCCCCACAGAACTTCTCTCTCTAGAAAAGAACCCTCTGATGTGTTCACAGAACTTTTGGAAACATATCTACATTTAAATACATATATTTTGTACACATATGTGATTGAAGGTCATGAAAGAAGAGATTAAAAACTCCCACCCCAATCCTGTTATAGTTATTTGGTCTGCTCTTCTCTTCTTCTTCTTTTTTTTAAATCTCAAATTGTATTTTAGGTTCAGAGAGTACATGTGCAAGCTTGTTACATGGTTTTATGCTCACAACCTGTGTGACAGGATTATTCATATCCCAAACCTCAGTGTCACGCAATTTACCCATGCTCTTCTCTTAGTACCTGTATCATGAAACTAGTAGAGAGAATAAGAGAATTCTGAATATCTTGCATCTTTGCAGATTGGATTTTGATGTACCACCTGTGCCAAAGAAAAAAAACAAAAAGAGGCTATTCAATCTACCTTTTGCCTTTGGGCTAAATTTCAACTAAAGAATCAACGATAGCCTAGGTCTCTTATTTATAATCACCAGGATAGAAAACTATATAACCACTGGGCTACGATATGAGTTTATTTAGAAGCATATTCTTAATATTTATGTAAGCAAACATGTTTTGAAAGTAGACATGATGTCTTAATGTACTACTTGAAATTTAAAAAATAAAATTAATTTTTAAACCCAAAATTTTAGTTAAATTTTGTTACTATACACTATCTCACCAAATACTGTAATAATTGGATCAATTTTTGATTAATGAATTATTGGAATCCAAATATTTTTAAATTTATATATGATTATATTTATGAGTTCAAAAATGTCTATCTTATCTATAAATATAGTACTACTCTTACACACATGAATACATTTGTATTCCTAATGACAATGTATTTGTAACCATAGTTTGAAGAAATGAACATATTAGAAAAATTAAAATCATGTGTAATGAGTAAATGTTATGTAAATATATAGATTTTCATTTTACTCTAACATTAAATATTACTCATTTTTAAATTTAATAGTATTTTGGAGGGAACTTCTTGTTTAAATATAACTGTTTCCTTTCTTTTTTTTAATTTTACTTTAAGTTCTAGGGTATATGTGCACAACGTGCAGGTTTGTTACATAGGTATACATGTGCCATGCTGGTTTGCTGTACCCATCAACTTGTCATTTACATTAGGTATTTCTCCTAATGCTATCTCTCCCCCTGCCCCCTACCCCTCGACAGGCTCTGGTGTGTGATGTTCTCCACCCTGTGTCCAAGTGTTCTCATGGTTCAATTCCCGCCTATGAGTGAGAATATGTGGTGTTTGGTTTTCTGTCCTTGTGATAGTTTGCTTAGAATGATGGCTTCCAATTTCATCCATGTCCCTGAAAAGAGCATGAACTCATCCCTTTTTTATGACTGCATAGTATTCCATGGTGTATATGTACCACATTTTCTTAATTCAATCTATCGTTGAGGGACATTTGGGTTGGTTCCAAGTCTTTGCTATTGTGAATAGTGCTGCATAGCCAAGACAATCCTAAGCAAAAAGAACAAAGTTGGAGGCATCATGCTACCTGACTTCAAACTATACTACAAGGCTACAGTAACCAAAACAGCATGATACTGGTACCAAACAGATATATAGACCAATGGAACAGAACAGAGGCCTCAGAAATAACACCACACATCTATAACTGTTTCCTTTCTAAAGGACATTAGATTATACAACTAGAAGATCTGGGGTGTCTCTCTAATACAATTCTGTACAGATCTTAAATTACATAATTTCAAAAGATTTTCTGTTAGCTAACATGAGACTGTAAATGTTTAATATTTGAATATTATCACAAAATTTATGATTGATAGTTCCTATCAATTAAATACCAAATTGTTTTTCTTAAAATATTTTTAATCATATAATTGAGAGTACAACATAACCTTTAAGTAACAGAGCAATTGTAACACATTTTGGCACTTTTCTTTTTTTAATGCTTTATTAAGATTGTTAGCCCATTTTGCACTGCTGTAAAGGAATACCTGAGACTAGAAAATTTATAAGGAAAAAATGTTTATTTGGCTCACAATTCTGCAGGTCATACAAGCATGACACTAGTATCTGGTCAGCTTTTGGTGAGGCTTCTTGTAGCTTCTACCATGGCAGATGACAAAGGGAGAACATATGTGTCACATGGCAAGAGAGGCAGCAAGAGAAACAGGTGGAGGAGGAGCCAGCCTCTTTTAAACAATCAGTTCTCTTGCAAACTAATAGAGCAAGAACTCTTTACCATGAGGAGTGCACCAAGCCATACATGAGAGATCTGCCCCCATGACACAAACACCTCCCAGCCAGGCCCCATGAATATTGGGGGTCACATTTCAACATGAGATTTGGAGGGTACAAATACCCAAACTATATCCAAAGTTAATTTATGTTATTCTTAAAGGGAAAAGAAAGTAACTAGAATACGCCGGGCGCAGTGGCTCACGCCTGTAATCCCAGCACTTTGGGAGGCCAACGCGGGTGGATCACCCGAGGTCAGGAGTCCGAGACCAGCCAGGCCAACATGGTGAAACCCCATCTCTACTAAAAATACAAAAATTAGCTGGGTGTGTTGGTGGGTGCCTCTAATCCCAGCTACTTGGGAGGCTGAGGCAGGACAATCACTTGAACCCAGGAGGCAGAGGTTGCAGTGAGCTGAGATCGTGCCATTGCACTCCAGCCTAGGCGACAAAAGCGAGACTCTGTCTCAAAAAAATAAAAATAAAAATAAAAAGTAAATAACTAGAATAAATAGATCTAAAGTGAATTAAAATTGCAATTATGAAGATTGTGAGAACCCTAGGTTAGATCTGGCTGATTTTTACTTCATTGTATTCAAAAATCCAATGATATTTTGAATTTTTAGAATAGAGTCCAGCAGGATTTAAAATATAGACCAGGTCATTTTAGTTTGAGCGGATATACGTATATATACACACATATATTCATATACACATGTTTATATATATTCTATCTGCACATTTTCAGAGTTTTAATAGAAATTTAGTCTTCAAAAGTGAATAAGCAAAAGTTGTGTTCTTCTTCTCTGTTTATGTAATGCTTACATTTTTCCTCAACAGGGTTCTGCCAATGTATGTGCTTTTCATTGTGTAAGGGCAATGTTTAGATGCCTGGCGCTCTCTGTCCACGGAGTAAGAGGCTGAGGAATAGTAAAAGAACTGCCTGCTCTTCATTAGGACAAATACCTAATGCATGTGGGGCTGAAAACCTAGATGATGGGTTCATAGGAGCAGGAAATCACCATGGCCCATGTATACCTATGTAACAAACCTGCACATTCTGCACATGTATCCCAGAACTTAAAGTAAAATAACATTTTAAAAAAAAGCAAACTGCCTACTCATATATATAAACAATCACTATCAGTCTACCAGAGTGTTTAAAATTTCATCTATTATTTAGGATATTATATCTCCTATTAATGTGAATGCATTAACCAGAATGGATAATGCAAGAATTTATTAAGTGTTTTGTAAAGTATAAGACCTAAACAAATGCAAGCTAACAATAGTGCATAAGACACACTTTGACATGGATTATTTCTATCAGGTATCCACCCAGAAAACAGAAACTTCAGTGATAGAAAATTCAAAACAATTCTATTAGTCATCTTAAAAGGTGTTAAAAGAGAACAGTTGCTCATTTAAAGATAGGAAAACTATCTCTAACAAGAAAGTGTTATGCATATCATAAAAAAACAATTTATAGTCTATTTTGATAAGTAGCTTGCCAATAAAAGTTGTCATACATTTTTATAAGCTTTCTAATAGCATTTCAATGTATTATACTTTAATTGGGGGAGTTTTGGAAATTTATAAGTACTAAATTATATTACTAGTTTCTTTCGTGTTTTAATATAAATAAAATTCCAATATGTTAAAATTCATTTTATATAGGTATAGTTTTCATAATTAAAGGCATGGAGCAGTCATATGCTTTTAGTATGTCACAGATTAGTATGCAATGAAGAACAATATAATCTCTTAGTCTTTTTGTGTAAAGTTCCATCGATAATACATTTCAGAACACTGTAATATAAAATGAACAAGAAAAAAATGCCATCATCATCTCTTGGGTATTGTACAATGCAAATTTTATCAGGTCTTTTCTAAGGCAAAACACAAACCTCTCACCTATTAAACATGATAAATTAACATAAAAGATACACTGGAGTCCAAAGACAAAAATGGAAGAGATAGTATTACTCAGTGGGAAGTACAAACACAATGGAAGAACTTGAATTATTTTTGCTCTGTTGTTCCTGCACAATAAAAGAACCATGGCAGACATTGCAAATTCATCATACACATTCACTCTATTTGTACTTTCTTTCTGTTATAGAACATGTATTCTTTGATATATTAAATAGATGTGTTCCCTCAGAAATGATAAATTCCATATATTGAGTGCAGTTGTTTTATTAGTATTTAATACAAATATTAATGTAATTTTTTTCAGGAAAGTTTTCCGAAATAACAAAATTGGAAACATATCTAAATCCCAAAAAACAAAAGGGTCAGAAACAACAATTGGAAGATAAGTGGCTCTTTACAATGAAAAGTCATGAGAAAAAATGGTTTTATACATATAACTGTGGGCCCAAGGAGGGCAGGTGAGATGTCTCCCATCACGAAGAAATGCAGACCAATAAGGTCCAAAATTTCTATAAACCTAAACCTCAGATAAGTTTATGCTCTAATTTAATAATCCCATCTCAAAAGATCTCTGCAGAAGAGGCAGTCATGTTTCTATTTTAAGTAGAATCCCAAACTACACATTGTGGTAAAAATTTCCGATATGGAACACAAAAATACGCTGGATAAAATGTTAACATTCATTTTAAAAAAATAGTCAAGTACTTGTGGAGGAATAGTCAAGTACTTGTGGAGCTTTCTCTTCATTTGGATTACTCTTCCAACTTAGTATAGTTTTAAACTCAAATTGCATTTAACCAACTTACATTGACCTGACACCTACTGGGTTACAGGCATTGTGCTGGATCTGTTCTAAGCAGGCTAAAACAATGACCAAATATAATAATAATAATAATAATAAGTAGAGTAATAAGAAAATAAGAATCCTCCAAATTAAAAGTAATATGCAATTCAACAGACATTAAGCAAGCACTAAATTGCTCTAGAAGCATCTGCTGACTTCTGGTCTGAGGTGGCCTGGAACTTTGGCTTAATGGTCTGTGCACTATAAACAGGGCAAAGTCTGGACAGGGGTTTGGATCAAAAGATCTTTATAAAGTTGGAACTCTGGGAAGGCTTTACGTTCAACTGAGTATGTCTCAAAAAATCCTAAAATACAGAAGGAGATGTTTGGAACACTTTCTTGAAAAATATATATATATAAATATGTCTCCTGGGATTTTTCTTCTCTTTTCTTTTATTTTTTTTTTTTGAGATGGAGTCTCGCTCTGTCTCCCAGGCTGCAGTGAGTGGCGCCATCTTGGCTCACTGCAAGCTCCGCCTCCCAGGTTCCCGCCATTCTCCTGCCTCCGCCTCCTGAGTAGCTGGGACCACAGGCGCCGCCACCACGCCCAGCTAGTTTTTGTATTTTTAGTAGAGACGGGGTTTCACCATGTTAACCAGGATGAACTCGATCTCCTGACCTCGTGATCTGCCTGCCTTGGCCTCCCAAAGTACTGGGATTACAGGCGTGAGCCACCGCGCCTGGCCCTGGGATTTCTTAACTGCATTCTGCTTCCAGAGGTGCTTGACACCAGAATTTCTGAAGTAGGGTTGAAATAACAGGCTGAAGATTGAGCTCGAAGTGGCCTTAGGCCCTTGCTATCCTTACCTGAGAGAAACAACAGAAGCAGGCTCAAAAACAAACAAAAACCCCCAAAACCTACAAAACTTTAAGTCAAGCCTTCAAATAATCTCCAAGATTTATTTTCCAAAATAGAATATTAACAAAAAATTAAGTTGACAAGAAAATACATATCCTGAGTGAGAGTTTCTGACATGAAAGAGACTATCAGAATGATCTACGTACCTCTGAGTAAGAAGCAAATCTATAAACACACAGGTCACCTAGAAGTAAAAAACATATTAACTAAAATTAAAATAATGCAGACTGGTTTTACAACTATTTAGAGAAAACTGTAAACACAATTAGTAAGCTGAAAAAAAGTCAGTGAAATTTATTCCAAATTGAAACACGGATTTAAACATGTGAAAAACCGGTAGGAATAGGCCAGGTGCGGTGGCTCATGCCTGTAATCCCAGCACTTTGGGAGGCTGAGGTGGGCTTATCAGGAGGTCAGGAGTTTGAGACCAGCCTGGCCAATATGGTGAAAACCCGTCTCTACTAAAAAAAATACAAAAATTAGCTGAACATGGTGGCATGTGCTTGTAGTCCCAGCTACTCGGGAGGCTGAGGCAGGAGACTCTCTTGAGCTCGCGGCGGAGGTTGCAGTGAGCCAAGATCGAGACACTGCACTCCAGCCTGGGTGACGGAGTGAGATTCTGTCTCAAAAAAAAAAAAAAAAAAAAAAAAGGAAAAGAAAAGAAAAAGAAAAAAAAAACAGTAGGAATAGGAATCATCTACTATGCATTTGTACAGAATACATAAGAAGAGAGAAATGATGAGAAATAAACAATATGTGAAAAACAATGGCTATTTTCAGAACTGATGAAAACTATTATGCTATAGAATCAAAGATCCCAATTTATTGTAAACAGGAACAATTAGAAATCTATGCATAGACATTTGTAATAATAATATTGCAGAAAATAAAAGACAATGACAAATTCTTAAAAGGAGCAGAATTCTGGGTGAGGGGAGAGACCATCTTAAAAGCAATCTTGAAAGGATTGCATTAGGTGGACAGATTATTTATAACAGCAACAATGTAAACTAAAAAATACCACTATGCTAAAAAAGAATAACTGCCATCCTAGGAAGCCACGCTCTACACCTAAAAATTTTAATCACTATTATGAATATTGAGATATATTTTAGTGACACTGTTGGAAAATAAAGATAAACAATAATTTCTTGGACATCCTGACAAAGAGTCATTTACAAAAGGCAGAAAATTATAATAGAGTTTCATTAGACTTCTAAAACCAATAGAGAAACTTTTAAAAATGATTTCAAAACCAGAAAGCATATCACAGACACTGTAGCCAGCCAAATTCTCCTTCAAGTAAAATGGCTGTGAAAATGCAAGGACTTGGGAATAATTGTTCCCATAAGAACTTCTTGAGAAACTCTTAGAGAATGACCTTCAGACAAGAAAAAATGATTTGAGAAGCTTCAGCATAAGGTTTGTGGATAATCACTAAATATATTTAATTGTTGGATTTAGACTAAATAAGAGAGGTAAAGTGCCAGAATAGTATGTAAATGTTACATAATTGGACAAGTGCATCACTCCTCTCTGAACTGTGGAAGGGAAAAAGCCACGAGAACTATAAAGTAACAACTTCTTTTTAACCCATAACAGAGCTGATATCACAGAACAACAATACAACCTGAAAGCTGAGGAGAGACCAACTGGAGATATATGTGACCACCACCAAGTGCATAAGAATAAAAGAACCAATACTTCAATGAATTGCTAAAAGCTGAGTAAGTGTTCACATGGCAAAGTGATCACATGGCAAGGATCTCTGGATGGGAAATTGAAGATGGTCTCCCTCTGTGGTTGCAGGTATGAAAGGGACAGTCACCACTGCAGGAAAGATGAACCAGTAAAACTGGGAAATAATGTAAACAAAGCTGTCTTTTCCGTAGATGATATTAACATTCACACTTCTCAAATGACCTGTGGTAAACGGCCAGAAGTTTTTTGAAAAACCATTTATGACCTTTTTTTTTTTTTTGTAAAATATAGTAATAATACAGTAATAACACACTAAGATGCTGTGACAATTCTATGTTTCTATGAAAATTTTGCTATGCCTATTCTGAATGTCTTCACATACTTCCTTGCAGATGAGTAGTGAACACTGGGTGGAACAGCCTTAGTCTACAAGTCACATTTTGAGTAGATCTGAAACTATACATTTAAAAAAAGTCCCTATCATTTATATTTTGTTTCATAGGATGTTAAGGGCTGGGCACAGTGACTCATACCTGTAATTCCAGTGCTTTCAGGGGATGAGGAGGGAGGTTTGCTTGAGGCCAGAAGTTCAAGACCCGCCTGGGCAAATTAGAGAGACTTGGTCTCTACAAAATTTACCTGGGTGTGGTGGCCTATTTCCAGTACTGCTAGCTACATAGGAGGCTGTGGTAGGAGGATAGCTTGAGCCCAGGAGTTTCAGACTGCAGTAGACTATGATCCCACCACTTCACTCAAGCCTGGATGATGGAACAACGTCGACTTAAAAAAAAAAAAAAAAGGTGTTAAGCAAGGTATTTGTTATAAGGGCCCTAAATACGTGTCAACTCCATTTCTTTTTACCAAAAAAAATTGAAAACAACTTAAAGTACTCATATCATATGCTCACAAATAGATACTTTTAAGAAATAAATCCAACAAAGATATGCAAGGGCTCTATTGTAAGGAATTAAAGATTATATAAACATCTTATTGGGAAATTCAGTACTATGACAATATCTGCATTCCACATATTGATTTGGGTTTTCAGCTTAATTTTAGTCAAATCATAACTGGGTATTATTTGGAAGTTGGCAGGCTAATTCTGTATTTTAAGTGCTGGAACAAAGAGCCAAGTATAAGCAATTTTTTACATGAAAGAAGTACAAGGAGTGAGATGATCTATTATAAAATTTTATTAAATAAAACATTATTGTGTTTATGCTCAAGTACAAATAAATGGACTTATTTATGAAAGTAGGACAGAAATGGCATTGCAGATTATGCAGGAAAAGGTGAGGTATTATAATAGTTCTGGTTTTTATTGAAGAGTCAGCACTTAGCTTTAGTCTTGCTTTTTTATTCTTTGGTTATTTTAAATCCTTTTCCCCGTTTGTTTGTGATTTTGCTTTGTTTTGCTTTCTTTTATGTTTTAGAGGGAAGGATGATTTCAACAGAATTACTATGCTTGGCCTAGATATGCCTTGCTGTATGTTTATCCAGCTTGCCTTGATTCCATAGCGTTATTGCTGAATATCTCCAACCAAAATTTTGAAAATTCTCAACCATAATGTCATCAAACATTGCTTCTGTTTTATTTTCTATCTCCTTCAAATACTTCAATTACAAGTATGATAAACCTATCATAGTTACCAAACCTATCATACTTATATCTTCTACGTCTCTTGTACATTTTTAATGTATTCTTTCATTTAACCTATTCATAGTTCATTATGAGTATTTCTTCTGACCCATATTCCTATTTGCATTTTTCCCAGCTCTGACTAATGTATAAATCTCACCTTTCAGATTGTTAATTTCTGTTATGTATAATTTTCAGCTCTAGAATTTCCATTTGGTTGCTTTTGAAAGAAAGATATCTATCAAATTTCTCAAACTCATCTCGTATTTTCTTTACCATATTACCATAGTCTTATCTTTTTTTTTTTTTTTTTTTTTTGAGACGGATTCTCGCTCTGTCGCCCAGGCTGGAGTGCAGTGACGCAATCTCAGCTCACTGCAAGCTCCGCCTCCCGGGTTCACGCCATTCTCCTGCCTCAGCCTCTTGAGTAGCTGAGACTACAGGCGTCTGCCACCACGCCCGGCTAATTTTTTATATTTTTAGTAGAGATGGGGTTTCAATGTGGTCTCAATCTCCTGACCTTGTGATCCACCCACCTCGGCCTCCCAAAGTGCTGGAATTACGGGCATGAGCCACCATGCCCGGCCTCCATAGTCTTATCTTTTTAAATTCTGATCTGATTTTTTAAAGTCTAGATTCCCTTGGAGTCTGTCTCTAATATTACATTTGCTTGCTCAATAGGCATGATTATTTTTGATTAAGTGCTAGGCATTGTAGAAAAAATAGTAGAGATATTTTCAGCTCTGGAGGAAATGTTCTTCACAGAGCATTTGTATTTTCTTCTGCCAGGGGTCTAAGGCAAGAGCAATTCCAAGTCAATTTACTCATTCTACATTTGTGACAATTTGAAGCTGTGTTTCTCTCAGTAAGGGTTTGTTTATCTGAATATCTTCTACTAAGCTATACTTCTTTGGGTGACCTCTGTAATACTAGTCAGGTCCATCAGGGCTCCCAATCCCTGGTAGATCCTAAATTCCAACTTTTGTCCCCCTAGCCTTGTGTGTCTGTTCAAATTTCCTCTAAAATTTCAAGCCTGCTAAGTAAATTAGGGCCTCAAATACTTAGAAAAAAGTTTTGTTTAGTTTTTCCTCACAGATCCAGACTTGTATAACCTTGGTAGCTCTATATCTTACAACATATATTTTCAGCATATACTCTCCAGTTTTTCTATTTGTCCTCATCATGTGTGCTTGTTCAAGTACCTAATTCACTGTTATGGGAAAAAGAAATCTGATAACTTACCTCTGGACCTTACTTATACTAAAAATTGGCACTAATAACATTTATGACACCTGAAGTCTGTTCTTTATAACTATATTTTAAGGCATTAAGTGTGTGTGTAAGCTAAGAGCTATCCATATTTTTAGTATAAGTAAGTTTATTTTTGTTACTACATGGGAACCCAAACAATATTGCTGCTAATATAAATTGGTGATTGAGTTGAAAAATGGGCAAGTTCTACTAATTTTAACCATTGACATTGCTGTTCAATTCTACTGATTTGTTTCAACAGAAAAATGTGTATTCCAACATCTTCTGCTGACCTCTTCATTTTCTGAAAAACCAATTTACCTGCAGATAGGAACAGAAAGGCAGGGTGTGCATACTGGTGAGAATTATGAAACAAAGATTAATGAATGGTGCTTGTCAAAGATTTGCTGAAGTCAAGTATTTTGCACAGGTTGCCTGATATAGCAGTCATGCATTCATTCAGTCTAGAGAGTTTAGGACATAAAAATGGAATCATGCCAGATGAGTGAGCTAACGAAATGTGAGTGCCTGAATGGTAGCAATGCACCCCACATACTTCAACTTAATAAATTCTGGCAATTCTCCCTTCTTAGACCTCGTTTTTCCCTCTGTTGGTTGAATATGGATAACATTTCTAAAAGATAAAGGACAGGAGTAGGGATATGCAAACTATTTACATCCTTAATTTACTCTTAATTCTATTGGACTTTCCAAGCACGCTAGCCATGGTCCCAACAGGCAATTTAAGGTAAACTGATCTGTGTTTAAAAGAAGATTAACCATAGATAAATTTAAAATGGTAATATAAACTGTAGTCACAATTCACAGCACCAGTATAATAGATTTCTAATATCATTGGAAATTAGATTTATTATTGTGAGGACATTGGAAAGCAATATTTTGTTTTCCTTGTAGTAGTTTGTTCTCTATTTTACATACGTAGAGAGAATTGTATCCTAATTAACTTCTAACTTAAATACTGGGAGCTTAGTTTGGATGTCAAGTCCCTACATTAATTGATAACCAATTATTACTCAAATGTGCAGGCCCTGAGATATTTATAATATGTCCTGTGATACTGTTTCCTTTTATTAGTTGATATGATTTGTCTCTGTGTCCCCATACAAATCTCACTTCAAATTGTAATCCCCATAATCACCACATGTCAAGGGCGGGAGAAAGTGGAGGTAATTAAATCATGGGGGTGTTTTCCCCCATGCTGTTCTTGTGATAGTGAGTTCTCAAGGGATCTGATGGTTTTATAAGCATCTGTCATTTCCCCAGCTTGCACTAACTCTGTCCTTCTGCCTTGTGAAGAAGGTGCCTGCTTCTCCTTTGCCTTCTGCCATGATTGTAAGTTTCCTGAGGCCTCCCCAGCAATGCAGAACTGAGGGTCAGCTAAACCTCTTTCCTTTATAAATGACCCAGTCTTAGATGTTTTTTCAAAGCAGTGTGAGAATGAAGTAACACAATAGTCAAAAAGAATAGCAAGAATATAAGGCAGTAACAAAAATCTTCCTTTACAGAGAAAGACACTTGTTTATCTAGAGAAAAAACTCAGTTTCAAGATAAAAATCTAGTTCTCTAGGTAAAAATTATCTCTGCTTTAAGGTTATTCTATTTAGAAATATTTACTCGCTATGTATAGAGAAACATTCCATTTCTGTTTAGATATTTTATTTAAATCAAAGTGAACGAGCATGTTCTTGAATAAAATTATGTCACTCATCATTCTGATAAATTAATAGTTTGTTTCAATGTCATATGTTTTAGACATTTAAATATTTAAAGTTAAATTTAAATCAAGTTAGAAGTATTTGTGAGGAGATGAGAATAATTGTCCCTGAGAACATTTTAAATCACTATTTATAGATTTTCAAAATCAAATTTTTTTGTCTTGTGCCATAAGTTGATGAAGCAATGACAAATTCAGTGGTTAGAAAAAAAGGCATAAAAAAATAAAATTGAGAGAAAAAATCTATGAAAACAATAATGGCACGGAGTTATTTCTAAGTTATGGCTGCAGGGGGATTAGAAAGCTGCACAAGAAGTTTTGGGACATTTTATTTCATTTTATTTTATTTTATTTTATTTTATTTTATTTTATTTTTGCACAATAAGAGATACCTTTTATCCTGGATTCCAAGAAATAAATATCTCCCTAATAATGATAATAAAATAATAATAATTTAATTTTCCCCACTTTCTTAACCACTCATACACATGGCTTCAGCAAATAGAAAGTTGATCTAGAGAAGATGTTCCCACTGCCCACCTAGTGGGTGATAAAGACATGTTTTAATAGGTGAATGAAACAAAAGAATGGTGGTCACAAATAAATCTAACATAGTTTCTTTACTATAGAACTTCTGAAAGCATGTAATAAATACATAAATGTAGAATATGAATCAACTTGGAAAGAGTATGGTATATGAACAATATTTAATACTTTTTATGACCACAGTGTGATAAGAAGACTTATAAGATGGCTCCCCAAGATTCCGGGACCCTGGTGTACACACACCTTCTTCCAGTTATTAAATGAAATACTAATCTACGTACTGCTGTGAAGGACTTTTGCAGTTGCATTTAGGGTTCCAAATCTGTTGTTTTAAGGTTGGGGAAATAATCCAGAGACCCTGACTTAGTTAGGAGAGGCCTTTAAAACATGTTTAAAATGTGTTTTCTCCAGCTGTTTGCAAAAATGGAATTCAGGGATTTGAGGCACAAGTAGGAAATAATGTGTCATTGTTTACGTGGATAGAAGTAGCCACATGGCAAGGAATGTGTGTGACCTGTGGGTGCTGACAGTGGTCTCTGGCTGACAGTCAGAACATAAATAGAGCCCTCAGTCCTTCAACAACAAGAAACCAAATTTTGGCACAAATAATAAACTTGGAAACATTTTTCCCATCTAGAGCATCCAGATGAGAACTCAGTCTGGAGAATGCTTTTATTCCAGTCTTATAACAATACCCTGAGCGGAGAATAAGAATGCAGTCATGCCGTGGTGAACTGACTTACTGAACTATGAGCTAATAAATGGGTGCTGTTTATTCAGCTGCTCTGTCAGTGATAGTGTATCACACAATAAGAAAAACTAACACCCAAACACAAAAATATACCTCACTTTTTAAAATTTGATGAACTTCCTAACTTCTGTCTTTCATTTTTTCCCAAAGCCCAGTATAATTACTATGTATAAAAATAATATGGACATGCAGTTTCAGAGAGCAATGCCTGATATTTTGTAAAACATCTTGCAAGACTGAAATCTATTTTCAAATTTATTATTTACTTTTTGACAGCTGTCTTTTCCAATCCTCTAAGGCCCTTCATTTCTGGATTCTTCTGTTTCCTTCCTTCTTGGCCAATTCTTGTCGAGCTCATTTCTTTTAGTTTATACCAATATTAAAACTATTTTGGCACCCTGGGCATATGGAATAAATGGAGCCCTTGGGTGGGCATAAACTGTAGGCTTACAATGCACAGTATAGCTCTGGTCCCTTATTTGCTATACCTGTCTCTATCCTCCCACCCCATCTCTTACAGTGTAGTCTATAAAACGTTTTGCCATATCTTAGACATGTTAGATTATTTTATAATCATAGAGCTTGGCTCGATTTACTCCTCATTGTATAAAATCAACTCTCCCCAGTTGAAGTCTGACTATCATTGAAGACCCAGCTCAAATATAACCTCCTTGTTATAGCATTCCTTGTAAGGCCCAGGCAATACTGATTTTCTTTTCTCTGTGCTACCTTAGAATTGTGTATAAATATACTCATATATATTAAGTACAAATGTATGTTATATCTGGGTGTATGTATATTCCAACAAAATCATTTTTATAGTGTATTATAATTATTTAGTGCATAGGTTTTCTTCTACCTTACTATACTAGGCTAAATAAATTTAAGTTTCATTACCATTTATCTTTTTATTCTTAACATCTATAATAGCATATTTCCTAAATGACAGTAACAAATGTTTGTTAAATAAATAAATACATCTGATGGAAATGATGGTGTAATAAAAATAAGGCTTTATACATAAACTATATATTTCATATTTGCTTTTTTGTTTATTAATCAAGCATAATTTTATTTTCTATTGTTAAGTGTGGTAGGAAGAGAAAGGGTTAAGTTTTGTGAATTAAATTTGTTCATAGTCAATACATTTTCTCAACAAAGGATGGAATTTTGCCTGTTGAAGTAAAATATTTTCTCCTCTCCCATCAGTTCTGATTTATGCCCTCTTAGTATGCCAATATAAGTTCAAAGTTTACATATATGTTCTATATTTTTACCCTTGAGACAACGCTTTTTTAAAAATCTATGTTTTTGTGAGAAAATCTCTACATAAGATCAAAATAAACTCAGAAATTGGTAAAATATAAAAATCACAATTTTTTTTCTAGGAAGTCTTTCAGACTTCCAAAACTTATATAATTAGAAACTTTTTATAGACTTTCCTATTTATATTATATAATACATTTGAACAACATTTCTCTGGTTGTGAAGATTGTGAGAGATATTTATTTAAAATTCATGGAACACTGTACGATTTAGTAAACTATTTCTGAACTTCATTATTATTAATACCAGTATTCTTCAGCAATGTTCTAGAAATGTAATTTAACCTCTGCCCAAGAAAAAACAATTTTTTCACTTTTTAGTCTAAAAATTTACATATGAAATCTGAGTCTACACTATATGGAGTAAGGTGGTGGATAATGGAGTGAAGAAAAAAGAAAAAATATCATTTATTTTTCTTACCTTCTACTCTTTTTTTCTAAACCAAATCCTTTTAAATATGAAGTTAGAAAACCAAAGTTAGGGGACAAAACAGTAAGATGAGATATTAGGAAAGAAAAATAAATAAATGAGAGACATGGTGTGAGAATTTATGGAGTCTATTCTGGAGTGGTTGTGTAACTTCAGAATCTTTTCAGAATGAAAAGAAATATTTCTAAAACTAGAGCTCTCTTTAACTTCATTATGCATGACTCAAACATTTCATTAGCTGTCTTTCCTTTTTGATTCCAAAAAGTGTTTGTGGTATACATTATAATCTGTTCAATGAATACAGAATTATATATGTATTATTCACCATTATAAATTATTATTTGCAGTGTTCTTCCCCAGATTTCTAAATGATAGCGATTTTTAAATTTTGAATACTAACAATATATAGAACACAAAAGTGTACCTGTAAGACTAAACAGATTTTACCTTCTACCAATTCTTCTCTCTACAATTAAATGCCATCAAATAACTAAGCTGATGAAACTTTCTAATGTCCTTTAGTTTTGGAAAATGTTAAGAAAATAATATAATAACATTAAAATAAAACTTTGAAGAAAAGGCTATTGTTCAAAAATTTTAATGAAACATTTTCAGTTCTTATTCATGTGTGCACATATATTACCGTAAGTATAATCATATTGCCAACTTTTGTTGCTTAAGTTAGCATTATACTCCTGCATTTTCCATGCAGCCATACATGATGAATCATTTATTATATGTATCACTTAAGTATTCTCAATTAAAATATATTTTAATTTTCAATTATTGCAGATAATGCCTCATAAATGTAGAAATTTGTTCTTGAAATAGTTTTTTAGGTTCCAAAATGAAGTTGAAGGAAAAATAACAATATACCTAGGAAGAGAACAGATTTCAAATATGTTTGGTTTTGAATGATTTATAAACAGTAATATGTATAGATCTTGATACTTTAAGGTTTTTAGAACTTACACATGGAAGTATATATTCATTTGGGAAAAGAAAGTGATTGAAAACCACAAAGAACTTTTTCTGCTATCCTGGGTAAGTTATTTAAGACTTCTAAAACATCCTGGTCTCCTTTGTATACAAAGATGATGATTCGACTTTTCAAAAAAATTTTTTTGAGGATTGAATAATTATATATATATATAATAATTACCACTACACCCAGCTAAGTTTTGTATTTTTAGTAGAGACCGACTTTCACCATGTTGGGCAGGCTGGTCTCGAACTCCTGACCTCATGATTCACCCATCTCGGCCTCCGAAAGTGCTGGGATTACAGGCGTGAGTCACTGTGTCCAACCCCAACATTTGTTATTGTTACTCCTTTTATTTTAGCTGCTGTAATAGACATATAGTTGTGCAGAGGGGTTAACGTAGCAAACCTGAGATTGCTAACCTTAAAGCGCCCTGCTCACAAGGCTGGCTCTTGGTTGGCATTTTGAAACATGGATTTTGAAAGGGTCTCCACTCTCTGTTAAAAATGGCTTACCTGTACTTAAACTGTTTGTACAAAAATTTGGTTTATGTTGAGCATCTATGTTCAGTCTGGGAGTCTGGGATTTTGATATATGTTAGTCAGTGAGTGCCTACATGACCAGCCCTCAGTAAAATTCCTGAGAAATTAGTTTAATGAGCTTCCTTGATAGACAACATTTCATATTTGTTGTTACAACTTATTGCTGGAGAAAGTGTGTCCTGTGTGACGATACTTGGAGAGAAATGTTGGCAATTTCTGCCTAATTTCTACTGGAATTCTCTCTGTGTAGTTTTCCTTTATTAATGTTGCTTTGCATTATTTCACTATAATAAATAATGGCCATTGGTATTACAATATGCTAAGTCCTGTGAGTCCTCCTAGTGAATCAGCAACCTGGTGGTGCTTTTTTGGATCCCCTGACAAAGTAATAATATTTTACATTAGTCTCAATTTGTATTTTCCCACTGGCTAGTGATATTGAACAAATGTGCTCATTTGCTATGTGTGTGTGTTACCTCTGGTAAAATGTCTCTTCCTGTTTCGTGTATTTGTTTATTTTCTAGTTAGGCTTTTTTTAACAGTTGAATTTTGAGAGTTGCTCATAGTCTATATATGAGTTCTTTATCAGATATTTCATTTACAGACATTTTTCTTCCAGTGTATAATTTTTCTTTACATCCTCTTGATGGGGTATTCAAGAGACAAAATATTTTAATTTTGATGAAATTATATTTATTGATTTTTTGTTTATGGATCATGTCTTTTATGTTATATTTAAGAATACAGCATCAAGTCCTATGTCCCAAGGATGCTTTTGTTTGTTTTCTAAAGAGTTATAGTTTTCACTTTTTATATTTAAATATCTAATCCATCTTAAGTTATTTTGTATAAGATATAAAGCTTAGAACAAGATTTCTGGTTTGTGCATGTCTGATATTTCCATCTCCGATTGTTGAAAACACTATTTTTTTCCTCCACTTAATTATTTTTGCACCTTAAAAATACCCATTAGTTATGCTGTCATAGGGATAATTCTGGGTTCTCTATCCTGCTCTATTTGTCTATGAGTTTTTCTCTTCACCAACACCATGCGGCCTTGATTACTGTAGTTATATAATAAGTCTTTATATCAGGTAAAGTAATTTTTTTTCCATTTTCTTATTCTTTTATCAAAATTGTTTAGGTATTCTAGTTCCATTGCCTTGAAATATAACTTTAAGGATAATCCTGCCTATATCTGTAAGATAATCTTGCTGTGATATTGAAAAGAATTGGGTGAAATCTGTATAACAATTTAGGGAGAATTTTCATCTTTATTACGTTTAGTCTTTCAATCCATGTACATAGTATATCTCTTCACTTTTTTGTATCTTCTTTGATTTCTTATATTAGAATTTTGTAGTTTTCAGTAAAAAAAAGTCTTGTGCATGTTTTGTTATATTTACATCTAAATATTTCTCTTTTGGGGTATTTCTAAATAGTGTTGTATATTTAATTCTTTTGTATATGTATTTACCACTAGTATACAGAAATTATATTTTTAACATATTTAAGTTGTATCCTGAAAACTTGCTAGACTAGTTGTAGGACTTTTGTGTGTGTGTGTGTGTGTAGATATTTGTAGATATTTTGGTCTTTTTTTGACTAGTTCTAGGAATTTTTTTTTTTTTTTTGAGACGGAGTCTCGCTCTGTTGCCCAGGCTCCGCCTCCCAAGTTCACTCCATTCTCCTGCCTCAGCCAAGTAGCTGGGACTACAGGCACCCGCCACCAGACCTGGCTAATTTTTTTTTTTTTTTTTTTGGTATTTTCAGTAGAAACGGGATTGCACCATGTTTGCCAGGATGGTCTCAAAAAGCTAAGCAAAACCCAGACAATACAAGCCTAAAGAAATCTGCCAAAACACGCGTAATCAAACTTCTGAATATTAAAGATAATAAGAAAAGTAAAAAGCAGTAAGCTTTTGACAGATTTCTTTAGGCTTGTATTGCCTGGGTTTTGCTCAGCTTTTTGAATCTGTTGGCTTGCATCTTTTGCAAAATTTGGAAAATTACGAGTCATTATTTCTTTGAAAACATTTTCAACCACACTTCCTTTCTCCTCTCCTTATGGGTTGTGATCATATTAATTGCCATATATTTTTAAATTGTCCCATAAGTTTTTGAGGTTCTGCTCATCTTCATTTCAGTTCATTTTCTTTTGTGGTTAAGGTTGGATGATTTCTACTGTTTTATCCTCATGTTCATTGATTCTTTCCTCTGTCCCCTCCATTCTGTTGTAAACCTACCCAGTGAGTTATTTTCTTTTTCTTAGTTGTTTTTTCTTACTATATTTTTAGTCACAAAGTTTATATTTGGCTTTGCATATTTACTTTTTCTTTACTCACATTTCCTATTTCATGGAAGACATGTTCTATTTCTTAAGTTAGTTTTAAGCTTGCTTGTAATTGCCTATTAAAACATTTGTTTGGTGTCTGCTTTACAATCCTCGTCAGATAATTCTGTCATATTTGTCATATAGTGTTGGTATCTACTGATTGCCTTTTTTCATTCAATCTAAAATTTTCCCACTTCTTTGTATTAAAAGACCCAGCAATCCCATTACTGGGTATATGCCCAAAGGATTATAAATCATTCTACTATAAAGACACTTGAACACATATGTTTATTGCAGCGCTATTTACAATAGCAAAGAGTTGGAACCAACCCAAATGCCCATCAATGATAGACAGAATAAAGAAAATGTGGCACATATACACCATGGAATACCGTGCAGCCATAAAAAAGAATGCGTTCATATCCTTTTCAGGGACGTGGTCGAAGCTGGAAACCATCATCCTTAGCAAACTAACACAGGAACAGAAAACCAAACACCACATGTTCTCACTCATAAGTGGGAGTTGAACAATGAGAACACATGGACACAGGGAGAGGAACATCACACACTGGGGCCTGTCGGGGTGGGGGGCAAGGGGAGGGAGAGCATTAGGACAAATATCTAATGCATGTGGGATTTAAAACCTAGATGACGAGTTGATAGGTGAAGCAAACCATGGCAAATATATACTTAAGTAACAAACCTGCATGTTCAGGACATGTTTCACTGAACTTAAAGTAAAATAAAATAAAACAAAAAGTGATTTTCAATGGAAAAAAATGACCATTTGTTTTATTATATTATAAGACTCTAGACCTTATTTATTTTTCTTTCTTTAGTTTAGCCAGTGTCTTCTGACATCATTTCAGAAGGGGATGTGGAGAAGTACTGTCTCATTACTGCCAAGCGGATGCATAGAAACCCAGATTTCCCTCTTGACCTCCAATGTTACCTTTAGGAGTGAAGAAAGGGCTTCTCATTACTATTGAGTAGAGATGGAATTTCCAGTTCCTGGTCTGCCTCTGCTGAAACCAACCTAGCTGGGAGGGGCAAGGCTCTTGGTACCTTTCCCCACATGGCCTTCAGTGACACTGCTGGGAGAGGAAAGTTCAGCACTGTTGAGTGGTGGTCAAAGCCTTCTTTCTCTGTTAGGCCTCTACTGGTGCCACTCCGGTGGAAAGGTAAGGCACCTCATTTTCAGAGGGTAAGGGTGGAAGTGCAGGCTCCCCCTCTGGTGTGCATTCACACTACTGGTGGGAGTGGGGTAGATAAAACACTTTCTTTGTTATAACTTTAGCAGCAGTGTTAGGGTAATTCCTTATAGCCAGGTGGGATTGTTACCCTAAGTACTCCACTTGGTACTCCAAGTCTTTGAAGTATCTAGGTACGAGGTACTCCAAGTCTTTGCTGCTGGATGTGGAACTGGTATTATGCTTTTGATCTGTGTGTTTGGTTGGAATAGCGGGGTTTTCTTTTGTCTAAAATATTTGTCTTGTTAGACACCTTTCTTTCACTGTCACTTCGCTGATGAGAGCAAGCATTTGTTTGTTTATTTTCGTCTGCAATTGGCATTTCTGGTTTGCTAGCTTCTCTATCACTGAATCTGGGAAAATTAGGAAAAAAAACCCAGTAACTTGCCATGTTATTCTTCAGGTCTCAAGCCTCTTAACTAGTCTACCTCCTTTTCCTTATCTTTCAGAGCCTTATGTCTACTTTTTATATAATGGTCAGAGTTTTTAGTTCTATGTAGCTGGAGAAATATGAAAAAGTACTTCTGCTCCTTCTTTCCAGAAGCAGAAGTACCCACAGGGTTTCAGCGAAGAATAAATGAGATAGTTTTTTCAAAGAGCTAAACACTGACTTTTAGGGACATTTAATAATCATTAATATTCTACTCTGGTATATGGAAAAGTATTCTGAAAATTGATTAAAAGAGTGGTTACATAAAATGATGAATTAAGTTTTCTCATTGATAATGTACATTAAGTTTACATATTGGTTAATACTCTTATCAATAACTTGTATAGAGTTTGTTAGAAAAAGTGAAGATTTTTAGGATGAAATCTATCTACTAAATGACAGTAATATTTCTTCTACACAGCAGTTGCATAAGATTTAATTATTTTGAAATCTGGTACATCGTCCCAATTTATGCTCCTTAGACATAATTACTAAAAAGGAATTGCATCAACTGGTCTTACTGCCCTATTGCTTTCCCATCTCTCCTTGACATTTAAATGGATTTTCTGAGGATGAAAGAACATCATAAGAGAGAGAAAGAAAGTGGTAAGAGCATAAATGGAAAGAAGTCAAATCCTGAATTTTTTCTCCCATTTAGCAGCTTGAAACCTTAGAGAGTCTACAGTCTGCAGATACACTTGCTAGTTAAGCTGTTCCACATCAAGTTTTACTTATAATGGTGCAAAATAAAGAACTGGATAGTAAAGCATGCCCAATTTAACAGTCTTTATCCATTTCTCTCCTTACTGTGGAGACGTACAGATTAGTACTTCTATTATCTTTCAAAGACTTGGCACAAACATCCTTGTCTGAGAATTTGCAAATTTGTTGTTTCCTAGTTTTCCTACTGTTTTATCCTAACCCTACTGCCTACACACCACCTTCTCATTTTTATTTTTATGTTTTTTTTACTTCTATTATATTAAATGTTATGATTTCCAAAGCCTTTGCACAGAGCGCTGTGTTCTTAGAAGAAAGAGCACTATATAAGCCTAACAAGCAAAACTAAGATTGAAATCCAATAAAGGCGAATCTCTAGAAATTATTAGACTCCACTGACAAAGAAATTAAACCTTTCATCCCATTTCCTTATCTTTTCACTGCTGTAGAATTACTGAAATCAATATATCTGAAATGAAGTGCAAACTGTCCATTCAGAAGAAAGGCACTGGCACAGAAATGAGTGGCTTCCAAACTTGCCAAGACTTCTTTTTCCTTGAAACAATGTGCATAGAGAGTTTTAGCAAGGTGGTTTTTTTTTTTTTCTCCAAGTTATCTGCACTGTTAAAGTGAATTCCAGTGCTTTTGACCCCAATATTAAAGAACTGAACATCTCATAACATAGTCAGGATATAATAAAAGGTCATCCCATTTTCACATTTGAAACTCAGGAGCATCAGGATAAAACTAATGTTTATAGATATGATAGATAAGCAAATAGCTTGAAATTTAACTAGGAGGCACTAGTACCTAATCTAGAAAGAGTGCAACAAACATTTAGATCAGCTTTGCAGAGGACATATGCCATCCAAGCGTGTTTCAGATAACAGGAAACACAGATGCTTTGCTCTTTTGTATTTTTTCTATGCTAGCTAGTCATATATATATTCAAATAATGTATAGGTTAAGCATGGTGGCTTTCACCTGTAATCCCAACACTTTGGGAGGTAGAGGTGGGAAGATCACTAAGTCCAGGAATTCGAGGCCATCCTGGACAACATAAGGAGACCCTATCTCTAGAATAAATACAAAGATTAGCCAGGCATGATGGCATACACCTGTGGTTCTAGTTACTTGGGAGGCTTGAGCAGGAGGATGGTTTGAATCCAGCAGTTGGAGGTTGCAGTGAGTTATGATCATGCCACTATATTCCAGCCTGGGCAATGGAGTGAGACTCTGGCTTTAAAATTTGTGTGTGTGTGTGTGTGTATGTGTGTGGACAGTGAAGAAAAACCTAAGAGGTAAAAGAGTCCAAAAATAATACACTAAATAAACATCAGGTACTGGACAAGGCACTTGTACATACACCGTCTCATTTAATACCCCAATTTTCACTACCAGTGAGGAAGCAATACCTTATTCTAGACTTGCAAATCACAGTCCCCGATATGCCCCTAGCTTCTTGGGAAATGCTCTGGCTACAGGCCTGAGGGGATAATGAATTTTATTAGGTGACTTTTACTGTATTACTCTTTTTTATATTTGATTTGCTTGGAAGTTGGCCCCTAGTCCAAGATCAGTCAAAATGTATGTTGCCAGAATTAAAACTATATTTTAGGCAAAATAAATTCTTTCTTACAGGAACTTCAACTGAATGAATGGAAAGTATCCATCAATGAATACCTGTATCAATCAAGATTCAGTCAAAAGGCAGAAACCTCACCACTTAATTGGATAGAGAGAAATTAGTGTAGAGAATTTTTACCTAGGTGACTTAGAGGCAATAAGAGCATAACAAATTTATTATTCCTAAAATGAAATTTCTACCTCTCCTACAGCTGGAGAATATAAGGAAGAAGTTAAAATTATTGAGATTTAGAGGCTTTGACAAGTAGCCTCCAAGGGAAAGGGCTTTTTTTTGAGACTGGCTGTTAAGAAAGAGGTGCTGGTCCACTCATGCTAAAGTTTCTGACCTTGGAGGAGGAAACTTAATGGTCTGGGAGCCAGATCTTTAAGATGGGAGCTTGAGCCTCTGGTATTGGTGTCTTAGAATGGGACACAATCAGCCTGGTATTGCATATGCTGAAAAAAGTCCCGAAAACTTCATTCATCATCTTGCTGCAAAGAGAAACTGCAGCCTGTTGGGTTAAAGATTGCTAGGGTAATGCTCACAGAACCAAGAAGTAGATAGAAAGCCACCAATAAGAAACAAGCTCCATCTTTCTGCTATAGCCTTCCTCTCTTTCTCTAACACTCTGTACAGACAGAGACCAACAGGGAGCCAGCTGTCAAAACAGATACATAGTTTTTAGAATTGCAGCTCCAGTATCAAAAAGCAGATCATGGGTTTGGCTCTGAGAGACAAAACCTTATTAACTGTCACACTCTCTTTTGGGCACTTGGCTTTCACACATGCTGTTCTGTACATATTTGAACTTCCATAAAACAACAAAAATCTGTGTTTACCCTTAATAAGATGCTACTATCTTTCATTCAAGTGAAGATGTTCTTACACTCTGCTGAAAAAAATCATGTAAAATTCTAACCATCATTGTATCTGACTCTGGGAGACTGTCATATTTTCTCTCTCTGATCTATGTTAATTCACCCTCAAATTCAGTCACAGTCATGTCTACATATTCTATTCCCTGAATTATAAGTACTGTTACCTGGGAAGTAAAGTTTTTACTGAATGACTAATGTCACCTTCTATAAAATTTGAATAAAATAAGAAGTAGTAGGGATGAAAGGGAAAAAAATTACAAACACAACAAATAAGGAAGAAAATGTATAAATATATAAAGCATAAATTATTTCTTAAACTGGTCTTGAGGGCATAACTGATATTTATAACTTTTCTATCTTACATGATTTATTCCACTTTTCTTTGCCCTTAAGACATAGGCTTTAGACCATAGTTAATGTCTATAATTTCTTTTTTTCCAGAACTCCTTCCATGCTTTCATTGCTTTCAATTGCTCAGGTCATGTTCCTTTTCTTAGTATAGTACCTTCAATCCTTCAATATTGAAAGGCCTGAAGCATGAGTGGTTACTCTTTTGTCGATTGCTACATTTTCCTATTCATTTATATTGTGATACAGAGAAGACTATAAGATGCCTCAAATAATTATCTGGGCTTCATACATACCCTTTCCTGTTCTCATTTTACAGTAGCAACCAACCTTCCCCTTGGTAGTCTGAATCAGTTATCCCAGTGAGCAGAGTATCCCCTTTATTTAACTGTTGTTTCCATAGTATGGAGGGCAAAAAAAAAAAGGCCACATGACATTCTCAAGTAGCAATTTAATGGAACTGCAGCCGTTTCTTAGGTGAGAACATACCTCTCTTGGAAGCAGCACTTCCAAAAAAGCAGAGATAAAAATGGAGCAGATGAGAAGCAGTAACTCTGTTATTGAGCCTGTTTTCATAATGAGAAGAGCCACTTCAACTTCTGCTACTTGGTTCTCTTATGCAGAAGGCTTCCTATCAGTTTTACTTCCAGGAACACCGTCATTAATTGGCCAATGCCAGAGCTCTGCACGAGTCAGACTGTTCTGATTGCTGTTTTGCCTTTGATGTCCATGACGGTAGCTATATCCACCTTACCTTTGACAGTTGAGTGCTGCCACTGGCCCTTGCCACCTCGAGATCCAATTACTCCCATTGTATTTAAATTTTGTAGTTGAGTGACTGCGCTTCCCACATTAGATCTGACATACAGAGAAGAGAAATTACAGGGCTCTTAAAAAATGCAGGTGATGCCCTCATCAATCTATTTCACAAAGCACTGGGCAAGGATATATTTTCTGGACTTTCCCAGCTGGGATAAGTAGGTCTAAAGTGACTAATCCACTCTACCATCTCAGTCTCCCTAAGTCTTTGGATTCCTTCCTCTACATTAAACCAAGAGAGATCAGGCATTTTCAGCTTGCTCACAGTGGGCTATCTTTTAATTCATATTTCAGAGAACCAAGCAATAAACTATTACAACCTTTTTAAACTCCCTGAGCTGCAACATTAAATGCAGAATTCCTGCTTAGTTGCCCAAAATCAATACATTCAGCCTGATACAACTCTATGTTCTTTCTACCATTATCCCACACCCCTAACATCCACCTGTTTTCCAGATTTCTGCTCATATAAATTAGAAACTCAGGCAGTTCTTTTCAGGTGTAGTGTACCTCCTTATGGGTCACACTCTGAACCTCACCTCTAGGGGCCTGCTGGGACTTTAGTCAAGTTATAGGTCTAGAAGCAAACAGAGGTGTTGGAAGTGGGTCCTGAGGAGAACCAACTTTGTCTTGCCTGGCAACTGCCTCAGGGGAGGCCATGACTGTGTCTTCAGGCAGCACAGAGTTTTTCTCCTTAGACAAAGGTAGAAATGCTGTAGGCAGCATTGATCAGGAAGGGGATATTGCCACTATGGGAATGGGGAAGCTGCTTCTTCTGGCAAAAAAGGTACATCAGAGTTTACAAATGCATTGTCCCCAGCTTCATCAGGGTCCTCCCACAAGTCCCCATTCTAAGTTGCAGGGTCCCATTCTTTCCCAACCAGTGCCCTCATTTTAACAGTAGACACCTGGTGAGGCTGTGCATGAACCTTTCATTGTAGATCGGCCACTTGCATGATAAGAGCTTGTGTTAGATTTTCCACAATTTCAGCTCTTTCTCTGCAGGACACAAGACTCTCACTCAGGGCAATCTTAGAAGAATTGAGGCTCAGTGTCTGCTTCTGAAGCTGGGCGTTGGAATCCTTGAGTTCATCCTTTTGTTTCATCACTTTGTCCAGTGAACTTAGGAACAACCAACCAACTTCATTATGTTCCTTGGTTATCAGGGGAACCAGCCCCCAATATTTCAACATAGGTTCTTTTCTATTTTCCCTAAGTGTTGGCCAGTCTGAGAAATAAAGAGAAAGAGTACAAAAGGGAGAAATTTTATAGCTGGGCCTCTGGGGGTGACATCACATGTCAGCAGGTTCCGTGATGCCCCCTGAAACACAAAACCAGCAAGTTTTTATTAGGGATTTCAAACGAGGAGGAGTGTTAGAATAGGGAGTGGGTCACAGAGAGCACATGCTTCAAATGGCAATAAAAGATCACAAGGGCAGAAGGGCAGAGCAAGGTCACAAGGTCAGGGCAAAATTAGAATTACTAATGAGGTTCCACATCCTGCTGTGCACACATGTCATTGATAAACATCTTAACAGGAAACAGAGTTCAAGAGCAGGGAACCTGTCTGACTACAATTCACCAGGCTGGAATTTCCTAGCAAGCCTGAGGGTGCTGCAGGAGACCAGGGCATATTTCATCCCTTATCTTCAACTGCATAAGGCAGACACCCCCAGAGGCAGAATGCATTCCCTTCCCAGGGTTATTCCTTACTGGGAAAAGAGTTCAGTAATATTTCTCCTACTCATTTTCTGCAATAAGAAAAATATGACTCGGTTCTGCCCAGCCCTGTTCTTCTGCCATGGCTTCAGCCAATGCCTCTGTTCAGCATCCCTGACTTCCCGCAACATCTCTCCCTTTCCTTTTATATAAATATGCCATGGCGATGAAGGTTTGTTCATTCTCTTGATTTTGACGCAGGGTTCTTTGACTGTTCCGGCACACTAAAGACAAGCCTATTAAACAGAGAAACATAATTCCAAAATTTACTACAGTGGAGCCCCCAATAGACTTAATCCAAGTTGTGGGGTTTACTCCATAAACATTGTCTGCCACCTGATCTAATGCCTCAGCTCCAGGAACAATGGATAAGTGAGCTTGAGAAGCTTCTAAATTTGTTTCTTTAATTTAGTTATGTCCAATGATAAATTATCTTCCCTACCTAGAAGGTGTCTTTTTTCCTTTTTCCCACTAATAATCAGTCTCATTATAGGAATAAAGGGTGATACAGAAATCAGAAGTGTTCCAATCACACTGCATTTGCATGTGATGTTTGAGACTCTCTATCCAATCTCCAAGCCAAATAACAGACTGTCTTAAATCATTAATTTGATTAACCAATTTTTGATCAATGCCTTGCTGAGAATTCCACATTTGGGTGGAATTGGCTTGCCAATCATTAACAAAATGAGCTGTTTGAATAGATTGATGTAATGCCATTCCGGCAGTGGTGGCCATTGCAGTGACTGTAATTAGGCCCATGATCACAGTGATTAAAGTGAAAACAAATCTCTTAGATCTTTTCAGAATTCACTGTAACACTTCATTAATTAAATGTATCAAGGGGGAGGATTCCCAAGGTCTGGGCAAACTTACCAGAATCCAGATTCCTTCTTGAGCTCGAACCAACATTACATTTTTCCTGGAGTCAAAATGGGAGTTAATATAAGTGTATAAATGACAATTAATGCACTGGACAGTTTGATTGTGTGTCCGAATTTTGGTATTTCCCACTAGCAGCATGTAAGGAGGCTTAACACAACTCTGTATGGGAACAGTCAGGTTGGAGGTAAGTAAAGCAGAATGTCTGGATCTACGTTGATGCTGAGAGATGGGGGCAGTAGCGGGGACAACAGACAAAATAGTTTCCCCTTCCCATACTCATAGTGCAGACATAGCAATAGCCAATTTCCAAAGTTCTGGGTGTTCTGGGCTCAGAATGGGGAGTATCATACAAGATCTTGGGAGGCGGGGTAATGCCCTTATCTTCCTATTTTAAGGGAAAGAATGAGTTAAACTTCCTACACAAAGTAGACTGATGATTCTCGTTCTCCCTATAAGAAATAAAATAAGTGCCCTCCAGGCATTCCCTTCTGCCAGAGGAGCAATTATTTTTTAAATAGCCTTTTGGTGCCCAGTCCATTAATAAGCCATATGAGTCATTTTTTAATATTACTGCATGTGAGTTAACACAATCTGCTAAAATTAAAGTTTTAGATGAGCCTTCAAAATTTTTAGGGCATAGGTTTCCTGCAGGTTTATATTGAAAGTATGGGATATCTCCCATTATTCCCCGTTTCATTTGTTTTAAAGGAGAAAGGGAGAGGCCTGAGACCAAATGTCCTGGTTCCTCTATAGCTGATATCTCTGGAAGATAAGCAGCCCAGCCTTGGGTTTCTAAATGGATGTATAATCCAGCCTCTGTAATACGGTGGCTCAAAATTTGATAACAGTCAATTAATTCTTTATCAATGGGGGCAACAATTAAAATATCATCAATACAATGAAAAATATAGGCCTGGGGAAATTGGACTCAAACTGGTGAAAGCACTTGTCCAACATAAAGCTGGCAGACTGTAGGGCTCTTCAGCATTTCCTGAGGAAGTCCTTTCCGTTGATAATGAGCTGCAGGTTCCTGATTATTGATAGATGCTACAGTAAAAGCAAATTTTTCACAATCCAATTTCTGTAAAGCAATATGAAAAAAACAATCTTTAAGATAAATAACTATGAAAGGCCAATTTTTAGGTATTAAAGCAGGGGCAGGTGTGCTGGGTTGGATGACCCCCATAGGTTGAATTACAGCATTAATGGCCCTTAAATTGGTTACCGTCCACCACTTGCCTGATTTCTTTTTTACTAGAAACACAGGACAATTCCAGGGGGAAAGAGAAGGCTCCACATATCCAAGTTATAACTGTTAAGAAACCAAGTGAGATAAAGCCTCCAGTTTTTCTTTAGAAAGCAGCCGCTGCTCAATCCACACAGATGTGTCAGATTTCCATTGTAAAGGGATAGGATCAGGAGGTGTGGCAGGAGCCACCATTAAAAAGGATAACCTAAACCAGCCCTGTCTTCTTTTACAGTACTTGGGAGGGGTTTAGTAATCCCTTCATGTTTTGGACCAAGATCATGTCCAGAAACAAACCCCATGTTTTCCATCATATGCTGACTGGGAGCACTATAGGAATTATGTGGAATATTAATTTCAGACCCCCCGATTGTGCTGGTAAATCTCTACTCTAAAGATTAATGGGGATTGGCATGATATAAGGCTGAATTGTACCCTTTTGACCATCAGGGCCAGTGCAAGGCAAGATAAATGTGCTCTCGTAAACTTCATTGGCTTTTCCAACACCTGCTCGTCCCATGTTAGCAGGATGTTTAAGCCAGGAGGAAGGCCATAAACTAGAGAAAATAATAGAAACATCAGCCCCAGTATCTACTAGGTCTGCAAACTTTTTTCCTTGAATGCACATAGTGCAGGTGGGCCATTGTTTAGAAATTACATTAATCCAATAAGTGGCCTTTTCACTCCCGGAGCCCATCCCAGGGCCACGTGCCTTACCTGCTTTGTTTAAAACAATATTAGGTAGTAAAAGCAATTGAGCAATTGACTCATTGGCTGGAATGGAAACAGGAACCTTGGCAGACACAATTAGTTTAATCTCGTCAACAGAATCAGAATTAATGAGACCAGTATGAATGGTGATTCCTTTAGCAGAGGTGGATGCCCTACCTAACACCAGGCCCACTGAATCTTGAGGTAAAAAGCCAGTGACCACTGTGGGGACAATTAAAGGCAAAGAGTTAGGTAGTAAATTTAGAGGAATAGTACTACAGAGATTGACTGCCCTGCCCCCTACTGTGGAGGTGGACAAGCATTATACTGAGACAAAAGAAGAAGCTGGGACCCATCTGGGTTGACTGTAGGTAAATTTATTTGTGCAGGGGTCTGTGTTGGGACCACCTGAAGCAGAAACACAACGTTGGTCTGAGTCTGAACCATCCCATTGATATTGGCTGAACTAGTTCAGTCGGTAGAGCATGATACTCTTAATCTCAGGGTTGTGGATTTGAGCCCCATGTCAGGTGCCAGATATCGGGGGAACCAGCCCCCAATATTTCAATATAGGTTCTTTTCTATTTTCCCTAAGTTTTGGCCGGTCTGAGAAATAAAGAGAAAGAGTACAAAAGAGAGAAATTTTACAACTGGGCCTCCGGGGGTGACATCACATGTCGGCAGGTTCCATGGTGCCCCCTGAAATGCAAAACCAGCAAGTTTTTATTAGGGATTTCAAACAGGGAGGAGGGTACAAATAGGGTGTGGGTCACAGAGATTACATGCTTCAAATGGCAATAAAAGATCACAAGGGCAGAGCAAGGTCACAAGGCCAGGGAGAAATTAGAATTACTAATGAGGTTCCATGTCCCACTGTGCACTCCTTGTCATTGATAAACATCTTAACAAGAAACAGGGTTCAAGAGCAGAGAACTTGTCTGACTAAAATTCGCCAGGCTTGAATTTCCTAATCCCAGCAAGCCTGAGGGCACTGTAGGAGACCAGGGCATATTTTATCCCTTATCTTCAACTGCATAAGGCAGACACCCCCAAAGCAGCCATCCATAGGTCCCCCCTGGGAATGCATTCCCTTCCCAGGGTTATTCCTTACTGGGAAAATAATTCGGCAATATTTTTCCTACTCATTTTCTGAAATAAGAAAAATACGACTCTGTTCTGCCTGACCCCACAGGCAGTCAGATCTTATGGTTATCTCCCTTGTTCCCTGAACATTGCTGTTATCCTGTTCTTTTTCAGGGTGCCCAGATTTCATATTGTTCAAACACAGATGTTTTACAAACAATCTGTGCAGTTAACATAATCATCACAGGGTCCATCACAGGCAACATACATCCTCAGCTTATGAAGATGATGGGATTAAGAGATTAAAGTAAAGACAGGCATAGGAAATTATAAGAGTATTGATTAGGGAAGTGATAAATGTCCATGAAATCTTCACAATTTATGTTCAGAGATTGCAGTAAAGACAAGTGTAAGAAATTATAAAAGTATTAATTTGGGGAACTAATAAATGTCCATAAAATCTTCACAATTTATGTTCTTCTGCTGTGGCTTCAGCCAGTCCCTCCGTTCAGCGTCCCTGACTTCCCACAACACTTGGTTCTCCACATATAGTCAAAGTATTATGTATAGAGTCACTAAACGCATGCCTCTCATGAGCAGTGAATCAGGAGTGTCAAGTACATTTATCTTGCATAGCTCTCTAACCAGTTTATGCCAAGGACTATCAGCATTCTCCATACTATTAGAAGTAGAGTCCTTAGAATTTTGGAGTCTAATCATATTAATCAACCAACTCCAGAATCCCCAAAACCAATGGAAGAATTCCATCCTCAATATTCGGTTCATCTAGAACCGCTTCTGGTACCAAAATCTGTATTAGGATTCTGTAGAGAAACAGAACTAACAGAATATATATATGTACCAGAGTTTATTAAGAAGTATTAAACCACATGATCACAAAGTCCCACAATAGGTCATCTGCTAGCTGAGGAGTAAGGAAGCCAGACTGAGTTCCAAAGCTGAAGAACTTGGAGTCTGATGCTTGAGGGCAGGAAGCATCCAGCACAGGAGAAGGATGTAGACTGGGAGGATAAGTCAGTCTAGTCTTCCCACGTTTCTCTGCCTACCTTATATTCTGGCCATGCTGGCAACGGATTAGATGCTGCCCATCCAGATTAAGGATGAGTCTACCTTTCCCAGCCCACTGATTTAAATGTTACTGTCCTTTGGCAATACCCTCACAGACACACCCAGGATCAATAGTTTGCATCCTTCAATCCAATCAAGTTGATATTCAGTATTAACCATCACAGACCCTGTCTCAAAATAAAAAAAAAAAAAAAATTTAAAAAGAGCAAGAGAGCGAGTGAGGTTTTTTGCAGAAGAGGGCAAGGGTTTCTCAAAAACTGTATATGACTTCACTATGATTCTTCTATTGTTCCTTGGTAATGGCTTCATATTACTCCCTATTTGTCACAGACACTTTGAACATTATTGGCTGCTCTTGTTCATAGGCAAAGTAGAAGAGTAGCTGGACTTCAGCCTAGAATTACTGCTGAGCCATCTTTTGCTCCGATTCTCACTAAAAACTAGTAGAATTACAGGTTATTTTGTTAAGGGTTTGAATAAGCACACTTAAGTAGGACATATGATGCTCCCAAATTCAAAAAGACCCTTCAAGCATTGTGTCTTGTCTGTGATAGCAGTAGTGCAAAGTATGGCAACTTGTCTTTCTGTCCAAAGATAATATTATGATATGCTCCATCCCTTTGTATTCTCTGATACTTCCCAGTGTTTGCGGGCCCTTAAATATTCTTGGGGTTTGCATACTATCTTCTGATTCACAAATGTCTTACTAAGGAGTCTAAAGTACCTGCCACTTCTTCTTCATTAAGTCTAATAAGCCATAATGTTACTGGAAGAATGTGAGGGCATATGAAATATTAAAACTATTAAGATCCCTGCAGACTATATTATTGCAGTATGCAGGAAAGTAGATATAGTCCTGAGGCAAAATTTTTTGTTGATCCTATCAGGTAAAAGCAACAGCTTTTGATAGACTTTTCAAATTGATATGTAACCTGAACATGAATTACTCAGGTTAATAGTTACAAGTACCCAGGGATGTGTCACTTTACTCCAAAATATGTACTGTTCCTGGAACAGCAGAGGCAACTTGAGTCCCTACTTCACAATCATTTTTATTCTCCCAAAAAAAAAAAAAAAAAGAAAGAAAACATTTTATTCTCTAAGATTTACCCACCTTGTGCACAGGCAGAAGAGGCAAGTTAAATAGTGCTGTCATAGGATTGTTCACACATCTTTCAAGATTGTGATAGTCACGCTAACATTTGCAATACCCTAGGAATGTGTTACTGCTGCTGGTACAATCTTGGAAGAGAAGAAAGGTGTAGGGGCTTCCACTTCACCTCTTCTACCATAATGTCTCCGTACCATCACTTGGAGGGCAAATGTGGGGATGTTGTTAGTTGCTGTTCATGAGTGTATCTAGCACATATTCGGGAATGGAGAGATAACCACAAGACAAGACTTCAAAGATATTGGGCTCAGTGTGATGTAAACTTAAGCCAAAGCCCTATTTAACACCTGAATCAAATAAAATATTCCCTTAGCTGTCAGATCATGAACAATCATGGAATTTTATATTGTCACGATTTGCCATCAATTCAGAGATAGTGTCTGGTAATTTCGCAAGGCTTAGATATTTGTTTTTCTAAAATGTGCAGTTACTCTAGTAAATGGCTGCAATTCCCTTTGGAATGTGCTTGTATGAAAGAGATACTTAGAGTATATACTTACACCAATGTTGCAGGGCCCTTCCTCAAAGGAATCCTAATTCTTCCTCAATCTGCATTCTTTGGGTCTATAAACGGCTTAGTCCTAGAAACTGGGTAAGCAGCAATAATTCCTTATTGCGTTTTTTGTCCACTACACCTGGACTTATTTTTAATAACCTGACTATATATAGATAAGTAAATATGTAATAATAAGACTATATAGTCATTCTTAGAGACACCGTGATCCATTGACTAACTACCAACAAAAATTCATATGGATCAAAACTTTCTAATTACCACTTTTTTTTAACCTAATGCACTTTTTAGTTAAAAAAAGAAGAAAAAAAAGTGATTAAATCCTGCTACCGCTGCTACCTAACATCTGTTTTTCTGGAATCCAGTAATCCCCACTAAAATCAGAAAACTCATTTCCATTGTATAATCTTTACCATGATATCTGTCCTACAAAGGACATTTAACACAAATTTGTTAAAGATACTGATGTTCAATTTACTAATTTATTTTTTGATATCTTTATAAATGGAGAGTTATCTGGGTCCTAGGAGGGCACATATTGGTAAGGTAGGTGTATATATTACCTAGGAAATGTCCATTACAATACTCTGTACCCTTTAATTCTTTGAACGTCTTTCTTTAAATTATGCCAGGAAAGTTCTGGCATCTCAACATGATTGAATGAAGATCACAACTGAGTGCAATCCTCCGTCAACCAGCCACGGAAACTATTACAGTCACTTGCAGGCGCCCAAATTATCTGATTCATCTGTACATCACATCAGTAAAACTGACTTAGTGTTTTGTTCCATTTTTCTTCATCTACTGTCCTTAGACTATATCTTCATACATATTTCACATGTTGCCTCTGATAGAAATGAACAAAATCTTAAAATTATTTTAGTATATCAGCTGTTTTCTCCTGGGGCAGTTTTTGTACTCGCCTGTCTGAAGCATGCTGTAATATGTCCCTATTTATGAGCCTAGTGACAATAAGCTATTTTGGGGGTTATTCTTTTAAAAAATGGCATTTCTTTGCAATAAAACTGCTACAAATAATGTTATTATAGATTTTTCAAGCAAGGAAAGACTTCTAATACTATTGAAGAGAAACTGCTTCTATTGGCAAGAAAAATTGAGTAACTTGAAAGTTCAAGGTCCTTGGTTTCATGTGGGTTCAAATAGACTTCTCCATTGTAAGTTTTAGATGCTCAGTCTTTCACAGTCATTATCATAGCATTCCTGTGAAAGAGTTGAAAGGCAATGAATTCACCTCACATTGCAATTCTGGAATGGAAAGAAACTTTTTGTTTAGTTTTAGCTATATTTTTCCTGATTATGTTATGGCAATCGTTGAGGCTCTATATGCTTCCTGAGGGTGACTTAACCTCAGAAATTAAAGATGTATTTCATTTAATTTCTATAAGCACTTAAGTGTACTCAGAGAATCTACATCACAGAACGTGAAGTTAACATTACTGCCAAATTGAAAATGCGGCAGCTATTTGGTCTGAGGAGGCATTTGCTTCAGTAAGCATTTCAAGATCAGACCTAATAACATGATGATAATGTATGTCAGGAAATACTAGCCTTTTATTACCTATTGTCAAAAGAATCTGCCACTGCATTGGAGACCAAAAACCTCACCAATACAATTCTCAAATAATGTCTGATTATTTCTTTGCTGCAACAAATTTCTTATCCGTCAAGAGACAGAAACTATATGAATGAAAAAAAGCATAATATAAGGATTTGATAGAGTAGGTGTAAAATTGTTCATTAGCTAACTGAAAAGATATAAAGAACAGTAAGTTCTTACAAAGGTTACAATTGTAGAAAGTAGCTACTACTTCTAGGAAGTTAAGAACAAAAGAAAGACATTGTCGTGATTAAAGGTAGAAGGTTTGAAGCGAGGCCTCATGGAGCTAGTGCCCCTTCTATAAGGAGGTAATGCCAGCCACTAGGATACTCTTGTCTTTCAGTGAGAGTAATTAATCTGGTTGTTCAAGGGCTGGAAAATCTTCATGTTGGGTTCACTTGCTGCTAACAGAAGGAACACTGCTGGCCTCCTCAACAAGCATGTTATGATGACACAGGAATAGGAAGCAGAAAGAAAATAGAAAGCCAAACGGAAGGGGCAAGAAAATAAAGCGTTTTAAAGAGTTTAAGCCTAAGTAACACAAACTGTAACTAGAGATGGTTCATTGGAGCTGAGAGACAGTAAGTTGAAAAGTGACATAGTAGCTGAAAAGAAAAATAAAATTGGAACACCCAAATCAATGGTAGAGGACTACAGAGAAGATAGTGAACTTTCTCTAACATTGATATTTTTTCTGGGTCACTTGCACATAGTTTGCTAATTTCATAGGCATATATATCCTTAGAAAAATCTCTGTACCCATACTTAAGAACATTTGAGGAAGTCTAATTCTTCTTAACTAAATAAAATATACTTAAACAATTCTTCAATTTAAAGATGACGAAACGACAAAAACTAAGTGAACTGCTCACAGGTAATTTGGCAAAAATAAAAGTTTAATAAAGTTCTACATATTTAACACTAGAAATGGCACATCCTCATTATTTTTAAAATTTTGTCAACTACTACAAATACATTCGTTTGGTAGTCTTGTAACTTTTGGCACAATAATTTAGCAGTGGTCACATTCTATTTTCTGATTAAATTATTCATATATGTAACAGTGTCACCTTTTTTTTTTTTTTCAATTTTATGTTTAACATATGGAATGGAGATTTTGAGACCAAAGCCTCATGACTAATTCAAAATAATTGTACTGGATTATTCCTTTTGGGAATTTGCATGTCCAATCCACTTAGAATTACATTTCACCTGAGGCAGGGATAACCCTCACTAGAAATTAATTGACTTTAGCTACAAAACTTTTACTTGTGAATTTGGTTTCTGTAAGTGTGTCTGCCAATGACTGATTATCTCAGGGTCTGTTGGCAACTGAGCTTTCCAAATCACGAGGCAAGGAACCAAATCCCTGAAGAAGAAGTGATCAACCTGAGGCAGAATGTTATTCTCAACAACCTATCACTATTCCTGACAAGCAACCATAACTTCATTCTATTTGCAACAAAGTATTAATGAGGTAATAAAGTAGAATTTCAGATGATTTCATTTTTAATATTTAACTTTTTTTTGTTTTCTACAGTGAAATAATTACAGACTCCATATATATCATCATGCATTTAAACTTTTAAAAGCTAGAATGCATTTAATTGTACGGTGGCACTGAATAAGACATTTGATGTTAACATTGCTAAATAAATGTTTCTAGATAAAATTACAAAATAATAGTATAGTATCTTGTCACCATTCATAATGCTTTATGCCAATATGTCACTCTATTTTATCCCAAAATGCAACTCACTTATCATTTTTATTTTTGTTTTTTGTTTTGTTTTTTGAGATGGAGTTTTGCTCTTGTCACCCAGGCTGGAGTGCAATGACAGGGTCTTGGCTCACTGCAACCTCTGCCTTCTATGTTCAAGTGATTCTCCTGCCTCAGACTCCTGAGTGGCTGGGATCACAGGTGCCCGCCACCATGCCCAGCTAATTTTTGTATTTTTAAAAGAGACGGGGTTTCGCCATGTTGGCCTGTCTAGTCTCAAACTCCTGACCTCAGGTGATCCACCCACCTCGGCCTCCCAAAGTGCTGGGATTACAGGAATGAGCCACTGCGCTTGGCCCTCACTCATCATCTTTATAATAAAATTCGTGTCTAAGCAGTGCATTTACTTTACTCACCTATCACACATTCAGGTTCCATTTAAATTGTAACAAAAACTTTTCCATAAGTTAATGCATCGTTTACTCTATTAATAGTCAGAGGGGTCAAACCCTCTTTTAAAATATGTTTATAAGAGAATGTAGTTATTTCTTCATAATTCCTTATTTTTTTGACTACCTACTTAAAAATAGCATTCCATATAACTGTAAATATTGTATGTGTGCGTATAAAGTTACAAGCAATATAACTATGTCGCAGAACCAAAAAACACTTTAAAAATAGTCATAAACATCATACTCCATATAGAATATAATAAAAAATTGAATAGTATTACAGTAAATAATACAGGAAAGAATATTCTTAATGCTTAATGTAAGCCTAAGGCTTCTCCATGTTTTACGTAGATAGAGATAATTTTAGCTTCTATTGATTAATTGTAATACTCTTATTTTTCCAATAGAATAAAACCTAATAATCTTAAATTTGTCACTGTAACCCATGTGCATTTACAGTGATAATTCTATATCTGAGTTTTTCAGATAGAAAATAATTATATTCTTCTAGATTATTCCTTACCTTATGATTCTGGAGAAATTAATGTTTCTGTAAGAACAACAGGCTAAATCACAGAGCAGCCAGAATTTTAATACAGAGAATCATGAAAAGACAAAGCTAAGAAGAGCCCTCCTGGGGTTAGAACAAATCTCAAAGTCTGGCCTCAAAGACTACTGCTGCAAAGGGATCAGAATTTAATTGGATCAGACTTTGGATCAATTTATTCCCTGAGCATCATGGAAAAGAATAGAGCATTTAAGCTAGCAGTTAGTAGAGGCTAACGGCTGGGTGCGAAGCAAATGGATGCAGCTACTTAAGAAAGATCATGGAAAAGACAGTCAAAGGAAACCAGGCTAAAATCATTGTCAACCCAGAATTATTGTGAATATGGCCAAAGCCGTGCCTTATGAAAAGTGACATCAAAGACTACATGCTATGGGGAAAATAAACTTTACTAAAATAGTCCAGGCAAAGAATTAAACAAGTAAATAAGCAAACAATAGTAACAAAAAATCCTGAAGAGGAAGGATGTGTCAGTATCCAGATTTACCATAATATATTATGTAAAATATTCAGCATTCAACTCAGTAACAAAAAATATGAGACAAACGAAAAATAGGAAAATGTGACCCATACAGACAGAGTAGTGAGGAAGTGGGAACCAGGTGATAGAAACTGCTTTTGAGAGGGCCTGAATGGCAAATTAGAAGAGAAAGACTTTGGCCAGGCCTGGTGGCTCACGCCTGTAATTCCAGCACTTTGGGAGGCCGAGACAGTTGGATCACCTGAGGTCACTAGTTCGAGACCAGCCTGGCCAACATGGTGAAATCCCATCTCTACTAAATATACAAACAATTAGCCGGGCATGGTGCCTTGTGTCTGTAATCCCAGCTACTCACGAGGGAAGCTGAGGCAGGAGAATTGCTTGAACCTGGGAAGCAGAAGTTGCAGTGAGCAGAGATAATGTCACTGCCCTCCAACCTGGGCAAGTGAGACTCCATGAAAAAAACAAAACAAAACAAAAACAAACAAACAAACAAAAAAACAGACAAAGACGTCAAAGCAGCTGTTATAAATGTGTTCAGAAAACTAAAATAAATTATACTCAAAGAAATAGAGTTAGACAACAAGGAGTCATCAACTAGAGAACACCAATAAAAACATAAATATTATTAAAAAGAATCAAATGGAAAGGCTGGTGTTGAAAAACACAATAAATAAAGTAAAAAAAAAAAACTCACTAAAGGATCTTAACTGTAAACATTAATTGGTAGGAAAAAAAAAAAAAAAAAGCTTACCTTGAAGATTGATGTAGATTATGCAGCATAAGGAACAAAGAGAAAAGAAAAATGAACAATGTACTAAAGATCTTTGGGATGCCAGAAAAAGTAGTAACATATTTGCAATGAGAGTACAATAAGAGAAAGAAGAGAAAGAAGAGAAATAAGTAGAAAAAAACTGAAGAAATAATGTCTGAAATATATCCTATGATTCAAACATTTCACACCAGGTCCCTCCTAGAACATATGGAAATTTTGGGAGCTACAATTCAAGGTGACATCTCGGAGGTGACACAGCCAAACCATATCATAGTTCATCAAAATGCAAAGTATGGAGCTAACTTATTACTCAGTAATTCCACTCCCAGGTACATGCCCAAGAGAAATGAAAATATACATTCACAAAAAGTGTCTACACAAATGTTCATGGCAGCGTGACTCATAAGAGCCAAATCATAAAACAATACAAGTATCCACAAACTAACGAATGGAGAAACAAAATGTGGTATATCCATACAATGTAATATTATTTGGCAATAAATAGGAATGAAGTTCAGGTACATTCTACAACATGACTGAATCTTAAAACATATGAAAATGAAAAAAGCCAGAAATAAAAACAACCATATTGTATGACTTCATTTGTATGAAACTTTCAGAATAGACAATTCTTCAGAGGTTAAAATTAGATTAGTGGTTGCCTATGGCATGAGAAATTGTAGAAAATGGGAAAAATTGCTAATGTATAGTTTCTTTTCTTAGTAACAGTTACCCAATTCTATGCACTTACTAAAAGCCATTAAACTGTATAGATTAAATAGAGAAAATGTATTTGAGCTATATCTCAAACTGTTTAGAAATTTCATCTGCCCTTCTAATTATAGAATGATAAAAATATCACTTCAACTCTCCAAATAACATAAATAAAGACATTTTCTAGAGTATAGTGTCAATGTATCAAAAATAGTTGGTGTTCTATCTATGTGTTTGGTTTTAGACATTATGTTTCTTCAATAACTGAATTATCTTTCTGCATGAAACTAGAAAGAAAAACGATCGTTCCATGATTCTTTCTAGTTATTAGATTTATTTGCTGGGCTCTTTAACATATTTATATCATGTTAAGAAGATTTTGATACTTTGGTTCTGTTACCCCGAGTCTCTAGTATTTTGAAATATGTTAGAATTAAGGTTTAAATTTTCAGAGAGAGAGAGAGAGAGTTTCAAAACTTAGATTATCATTTTGGTAATACAATAAATATTCATTGAGAAACAAATGATAATTAATAATGTTTTAAATCTGTAAAGTTTAAAATTATATTAACTCATATTGAATGTCTTTCAAAAGTAAGGCCATTATATATTAAGGTATTACATTGCATTTTGATTTTAGAGAAGCAAACTTGCAATTCTGAATGTCTTCTAAGAGTAAATCTAATATTTTAATCCTTTAAAAGAATCTAGAAGGCAAAACTGATGTTGATAATTATTGCTTGAAAGTTTAGAAATTATTAAGAAAATTTGTTTTGTCAGAAAAAGAGAAAAGTGCTTCTGACTCTTCCATTAAGGTTGGAAATACCGTATTTAGTTATTTTACAAACATCCAAGTAGTGCACATGGGAAATGCCAACTGATAAGATGATATTTCTGAAGTATTACTTTTTTTCTAATTAAAAGAGAAATTACTTAATAAACTGGTTTACAGATGATTATAAAGCATCAGTAAAGACAATTATCTTCTCCCATTGAATATTAAGTTTAAAATTAAAGTTCATTTTAAATTCAAAGTTATTAAGGGAGATACATAGTAAAAATAATTTTATTCTGTAAAAAGGCAATAATCAGAAATAGAACTCCATAAATCAATTGCCTAACCAAAATTAATTCTTTTTAAATTATTTTAATTCCCTTAAAGGAAGATTAGATTAAGATTTAAATAAAACCAATATACTATATTTTCTACACTCATCAAAATAATTATCTAATAACAGTGACAGTTTGTAGAATTGAATGTAAATTAATATTGAATTTTAAAAAGAGGGGGTCTTTCAAATCTGTTTAATTAATCAAACCTTAGTGAACAATTGATTAGTCCATTATTAAAAGTAATGTATCCTGAAAATTTAAAAGGAGGTTTAGTGTATAAAATTTATATGAATCAGCCAAACAGAAACTACTTTACAAATGTCTCTCTAAAGTCAAAATTGTTCAAGGTCTAAATTTATGAAAAAATATTCATAACTGAGTAATTGAAAAAAAATCAAATGTAAAACGTATATACAAAATGTGTTATTTATGTATATCCAAAATGTAAAATGTATGTGTTAAAATGAATTAAAATAACATCTGTGAAGATTTTAAAATATAGGAAAATAGAGGTGAAATTTAACTCTCAAGTGTGGTACATTGGAATAAGATGTGTTTTGTATGTTATACATCCACATTCTAAACAATCTTTTTGTAAAAAATTAAATGTACTTTTTCTCAATGAAAAGTATTATTTTAATTATGTAATGTTAGTATTGCATGTCAATAATAGTTTCAATTATTGACATATTTGTCTATACTGCAGCTTTTATGCAATTGTATTTATACATTCTTTTAGATAACTATTCTATGATATTAATCATATTGATGTCAGTGATAATAAATATAGGTCTCAAAATATTGATCCAGAGTGGATTACAAATAACCTGCTTGAAACAAAGCTGGAGACTTAGTATTATCATTCAGTACTAAGATTTGCATTACTGTGACGGTATTATTTTTTTTTTAAGAAAATGCATAAAACCAGCAGTTGAGTTGAAGATAAGTGTCACATTCCCCTTTCTTTTTGTATCTTTCTCTGCTATTACAACATCTGTTTCAAAGAAAAAAATACTACTTAAAAAATGAAATGTGCTATTTTTCATTGTTGTGTAGATACTATCCTTTTTAGAGCAATACGTTTTGTTTTAAATAAAGGTGGAACTGTCCATTAAATAAAATAGATTCTGAAATCTAATTCCAGAATCCAATACATTATGCTACATTTTGTAAAAGTAAACAAACCTTTACTTTTTTAGTTATACATATTTATACATATCTATCTATCTATCTATCTATCTATCTATCTATCTATCTATCTATCTAATCTATTTTTNCTATCTATCTATCTATCTATCTATCTATCTATCTATCTATCTATCTAATCTATTTTTTGAGACAGGTTCTCACTCTGTCACCCAGGCTGGAGTACAATGTCACAATCATAGCACATTGCAACCTCAATATCCCAAGCTCAAGTGATTCTCCAACCTCAGCTTCCTGAGTAGGTGGATCTATAGGTCTGCACCACCACAACCAGCTAATATTTTTTATGTTTTAGTAAAGACAATGTCTTGCTATGTCACCCAGTCTGGTCTTGAACTCCTGAACTCAAACGATGTATTTTCTTAAATTATAAGGAAAATACTAAATGCTGATATACATATATTTTACTGAATGTATAAAATCTATAGCTTTCATAAAAATCTCCAAGAGACCAACAAAGGTAAAAACATTTTTCTCTATAAGCAGTTAACATTTATTGAGTATATATGGTAAATTAAGTGCAGTAATGAGTATTTGCATGCTCTATTTAATTTAATATTGCTATGGTCAGAATGTGTTGCTCAAAATTCTGTGCTGAAATCCTTAATCTTCAAGGTGATAGTGTAGGAGGTGGGGCCTTTGGAAGATGATTAGATCATGAAAGAGGCACCCTCATTATGGGGTTTAGTGCCTTTTTAAGAGTCTCCAAAGAGCCATCTTGCCTGTTGCCCTTTCTGTCACATGAAGATACAGTTAAAAGGTGCCACTTATGAACTGAGAAGTGGTCCTCACCAGACATCAATTCTGCTGGTACTTGATCATAGATTTCCCAGCCTCCACAACTAAAAGAAATAAATTTCTATTGTTTATAAGCCATCCGATACTATAGAATTTTGTTATAGCATCCTGAACAGGTTGAGACAAATATTGACAGATATTTTATTTTTCTTTTTCAACTCTTATTTTCATTTCAACAGGTACATATGGAGGGTTGCCACATTAGTAAATTGTGTGTCTCTGAAGTTTGGTGTACAAATGATTCTGTCATCCAGGTAATAAGCAAAGTGCCCAAGTAGTTTCCAGCGTCTATTGTTCCCATGTTTATGTCTCTATGTACTCAGTGTTTAGCTCCCACCTACAGAGAGAACATGTGGTTTTCTGTTTCTGCATTCATTGTCTTAGGATAATGGCCTCCAGCTCCATCATGTTGTTTCAAATGACATAGTTCCATTCTTTTTTTTATGGTGTAAGCACTCCATAGTATACATATACCACATCTTCTTTATCCAGTCCACCATTGATGGGCATCTAGGTTTCTTCCGTGTCTTTGCTATTGTGAATAGTACTGTCATAAACATACAAGTGCATGTGTCTTTTTGGTATAACAATTTATTTTCCTTTGGGTATCTACACAATAATGGGATTGCTGGGTCAAAAGGCAGTTCTAAGTTCTTTGAGAAATGTCCCACTGCTCTCTACATGGCTGAAATAATTGACATTCCCACCAACAGTGTCTAAACATTCCCTTTTCTCTACAACCTCACCACCATCTGTTATATTTTGCTTTCTAATAATTGCCATTCTGACAGGTGTGAAATGATATCTCATTATGGTTTTGATTTACATCAAATGAGTCATAATATTAAGCATTTTTTCATATATTTGTTGGCCACATATATGTTTTATTTTGAGAAGTCTCTCTCCATGTCATTTGCTCATTTTTTAGTGGGGTTATTTGTTTTATGCTTGTTGAGTTATTATAGATTCTGGATATTAGACCATTGTCAGATGCATAGTTTGTTAATATTTTTTCCCATTCTATAAGTTGTTTGATTACTGTGTTAACAATTTCTTTTGCTGTGCAGAAGCTCTTTAGTTTAAATTTACTTATCAATTTTTGTTTTTGTTGAAATTCTTTTGGGGACTTAGTCATAAATACTTTGTCAAGGCTGTTGTCTAGAATGGTATTTTCTAGATTTTCTTCTAGGATTTTTATAGTTTTAGGTTCTACATTTAAGTTTCTAATCCTTGGTGAAGATTCATAAAGGACAAATGCTTTGTGAATCCTTATATTTGGATCCTTAGCTTTTTAAAATTTTTATTATTTTAATTTTAAATTTTATTTTAGAGACAGTGTATTACTGCATTTCTCAGGCTGAACTCAAACTCCTGGTTCAAGATATGTTACCCTGGCTGGACTCCTGGCCCAAGTGATCCTCCTGCCTCCGCCACCTGTTTAGCTGGAACAGGAGCACACTATCATGCCTGGCTTGACCCTTTACTTTTATCAAGCATTTAATTGGTGTTTCAATAAATAACTCTTTAATAAATTATGAAAGTATACGGAGCCTGTTTATATATCATAGAGTGTTTGTACATGGTTCTACAACTATCTCTAAAAAGCAGAGAAATGGCATCATCAATGCCACATCTTGCTGTCAAGAAAAATTCTCTACCATCAATCGTCATTTTAGAAATCATATTATAACCTATTATAATCTTTTTAGAGAAATGGAATCAGTTCATTAAAAAGTGATTAAATATCAATATGACATTGGTTCTTCGTTAACTTTTCTTTACACTTTTTGTCTATTAATTTTTCTGCAAAGATATTCATATATTTTAAGTGTTGTAGGTTGATTAGTTTTAAGAAATGTGTACAACTGGGCAGTCGATACTCATACCAAGATAAAGAACATTTTCTTTTCCAAATTTCTCAGCAGCATATACTCTAATTTCTGTTATCATTGAGTGATATTGATGTCTAGAACTTCGTATAAATGAAAACATACCATATATACTAAATAAATGTTAATTGCATATAGAACAAAATATGTTTACCTTTTTTGGTCTCTTGGAGATATTTTTGAAAGGTATAGATATTCAGTAAAAAAAAGTAAAGAGGCATTTATTATTTTCCTTATAATTTAAGAAAATACATATTCTGAAATTGTTTTATAAGGTCTAAGGCCAGTGCGTAGACATCTTTATTATATGGGAGACATGTGAACAAGAAATGTGTGTGTATAAACATTCTAAGCAAAACAATGTGTTTGGTCCTTTTAAGGGAGCAGCTGATTAAGATAAATACCTTCAGAAAAAGAAAATCACTGCTAAGGTGCATTGGATAATCAAAATCATACTTATTGTCAAACTTGGAGTGATTGGCATAGAAAGTATTTTGTTTCACTTAAAACATGGGTTGGGTGTGGTGGCTCATGCCTATAATTCCAACACTTTGGGAGGCCAAGGAAGGAGGATTGTTTGAGTTCAGGAGTTCAAGGCCAGCCTAGGTGGCATAGCAAGATATTGTCTCTACTGAAACATCAAAAATATTAGCTGATTGTGGTGGTGCAGACCTCTAGTCCCAGCTACTCAGGAGGCTGAGGTTGAAGGATTGTTTGAGCCTGGGATATTGAGGCTGCAATAAGCTATGATTGTGCCACTGCACTCCAGCCTGGGTGACAGAGTGAGACCCTGTCTCAAAACATAGGCAAATAGAAAGATAGGTATATACATGTGTAACTAAAAAATTAAAGGTTTACTTTTTCAAAAAGTAGAATATATTGGATTCTGGAATTAGATTTCTTCCATTTTAGTAATTCTTGGCTCTCAGTCTTGAGTTTCTTTCTCAGTAAAATGGGACCAGTAGGAGAACCTACCTCAAGGTGATTTTTAAGTATTAAATTTGCTAATATTGTAAAACACTGTGAATGACATGTGGACATGCAGATGTAGGATGTATAAAGGAATAGCAACTAAAATTTTACTGACTTTGGAACTATGTAAAAAAAAAATAGGCTGTAGAGATTTTTGAGAAACAGTGAAAAGAGTTAGGTAAAATTATTGAGACAGGAAAGAAAGTACATCACAAGTTAGTTCCAGATACTATTTTCACAGCCACAAAAATAGCTTCAATTAGCCGTTAAAAGTAAAAGGAAAGTTTTTAAAAATCTCTTTGTATTTAAATCCCTGTGCTTGTACAAATGACTTCTGAACTACTAAAACAAACACTTTAAGAACAGCTCGCTAGATGCCCGATATGATTTGGCTCTTTGTACCCACCAAAATCTTATGTGGAATTGTAATCCCCATGTATTGAACGTGGGGCCTTTTGGGAGTTGATTGGATCATGAGGGTGGTTTCTAATGGTTTAGCACCATCTCCCTAATGGTGTCTCGGGATAGAGCTCTCATGAGATCTTATGGTTTACAAGTGTGTGGCACATACTTACAAAATTTCCTGTGTGTAAATTTCCTGAGGCCTCCCATTGGTGCTTCCTATTAAGACTGCGGAACTGTGAGTCAATTAAACCTCTTTTCTTCATAAATTACCCAAGTCTTAGGTAGTTTTTATGACATTGTGAAAACGGACTAACACACTGTCTTTTATAAATGTCTAAATTATGAATTATGGAAGGGTAGAGGAAATTTACATATGCCCATTTCTAGGCCATGGTAAAGCTAGAAAGAGACAACAGAATAAAGGTTGAAATAAGAAAAAATAATTAAAAAGAAGAAAAACAAGCAAAAGTGCTTATAGAGATTCTCCATGGTTCATACACAAAGCTAAGTGGACCTAGTACTTGTTGTAGGCGGATCAGAGCACAAAATGTTTGCTGTCCATGAAACTTTGAATCTCAACTGCACTCACTGCAATTAAATTCCCCTTTACACAGTTATTTTCTACACCCAGTAATTTCCTTTCTCTCTTTCTCTCCATTTTTCAACAAGTGTTTATTATGTATTTAATATATACCAGGCACTGTAGAAAAAACAAGTATACAAAAACGCATTGCATTCTGTCCCTGACCCAGGGTTGCCTATAGGCTAAAGGAAGAGAAGTTCGTGTAAGCAGAGTTGTAAAGATATAAATGCTGTATTAGTCAGGGTTCTCTAGACAGACAGAATAGGAAAGATACATATATAAAGGGGAGTTTATTAAGTATTATCTCACACTATCACATGGTCTCACAATAGGCCGTCTGCAAGCTGAGGAGCAAGGAGAGCCAGTCCGAGTCCCAAAGCTAAAGAACTTGGAGTTTGATGTTCAAGGGCAGGAAGCATCCAGCATGGGAGAAAGATGTAGGCTGGGAGGCTACGCCAATGTCGCCTTTTCATGTTTTTCTGCCTGCTTTATATTTGCTGGCAACTGATTAGATGGTGCCCAACTGATTAAAGGTGGATCTGCCTTCCCCAGCCTACTGACTCAAAGGTTAATCTCCTTTGGCAACACCCTCAGAGACACACTCAGGATCGATACTTTTCATCCTTCAATCCAATCAAATTGACACTCAGTGTTAACCATTACAAGTGCTATAGCAAAGTCTGGAACAAATTTGCAAGGAAGCAGAGAAGTATAAACAGGTTAAGTGATCATCAAAAAGCAGAATTAGAAATATATTGTTGCTATTTATCATCATTTGTTGCTTTTGTTGCACTTTTTTCTAGGTAGACATACTCTACACTTTGTGTGTGTGTGTGTGTGTGTGTGTGTGTGTGTGTGTTTATGTATGTAGACACATCTTGCCATCTTACCCAAGCTGATTTGAAACTCCTGGACTCAAGCGACTCTCCTGACTCAGCCTCTTGAAGTGCTGAGATTGCAGGCATGAGCCACTGCACCCAGCCTAATTTTTATTTCCATGTTTTTACCCTTTTATAGGAATATCTTCTATATTTTATCACCATTGGGATACTATTCCAGAAACTTTGTTCATTATTCTCTCTCTACGTATTTGCAAATTTTTCCTTTTATCATTAAATTATAACACATGTATATTAATCACTAAGAATTTTTCCTTTCTACATAAAATTATTTTCAGCATTGAATTAGAATTCTTTTGTACAATATACACAAAGACGTTAACCTACCTCCAATTAAAACATTGAATAGCGATATTACAAATATAAAAGTCACCTGAAGTAAAATATAATTTATGTAAGACGAAGCTCTAAACAGACCAAATGTCTCAAATAGGATTTTTTAGATTAACACATTTGGATGCATCTCTCTAAATATGCAAGAAAAAATTATTACTTCAGCTTCACTGTTGCAATAGCATTGGATACAAGAAAATATAAATTCAGGTATTTAGTAGTCCCGAACAAAAGTAGATAATAATCTTTTTGCATTTGAATTATCCTGCTATATGCAGCTATAAATGATTCTATGCACACACACATACAGCCACAAATGTGAAAAAAATTAAAAACCTGAATAGAATAAATCACATTGAACTTGTTTCTTCTTACGCATGTTTTCTATGTGAAGGCGTTCTTCTGATATTTGGACTACTTATTCATGTTAGCTGCTTCTTACCTTGCCCATTTCAAAGTCTGGATTAAAAGTTCTTAACTATGTCACACACATCATGAGGATTGATGATTCCAAGAAGCTTTCAGGATGAAATTTATCTCAAGTATAAAGCATCATTAATAATTAAAAAAACAGGAAATTAAACTTTAGCATAAATATCCTTGCATATGATGACACATTGTGTCCTGATGTACATAATTGGCATTTCACATTCCTGACCATAAGGCAGACTTTTCAGTGGAGCATAATTCTATTCAGGTGCACAAATGACACACATAATGAAACGTACACATCCCATACCTAAACATATGTGCCTAGAACACAAATAGAAGTCTCACATGCTCTTCACAAGTTCACCAGTAAGATAATTTAATATCATTAATGAATTATAATTAATGTGATAATGCTTCTGGGTTTTTATAATAAAAAGAACAAGTTAAATTGATCATAAGTATTACACATGCATTTTTTGATACAGCTAATATTTTAATGTCTCTCAAAAATTTTTTAAGGGTTAATCTGAAGTAAATAACTATTTTGTAAAACCATGAAGTATCATATTCTGATATTATAAGATATTAGCTAGAATATTTAATTTAAAATTCAATATCCTCAGAAAAATATGCAATACTAGTTTTGCTGATAAGAGAATTAGCTACATGTTTCAAATCAGGCCCACTTCCACGGTCACCTAAGATGAGAGTTTTTAATTATTGTCAGCATATAAGCTAACATGCAACACCACGTGCAGCTATTTTATGAGAAGCAAAATTAATTTTGATATGTTTAAATAAGATGGTATTTCATTCAAAACATGTATTTCAAAACAATTCTCTGTGATGCTTTTGATTCAGAAGTTTAGAGATGATAACACTGATGAGAATGTGGATAGTAAAATATCAGAACTGGCAGCACACAACTCCACTTTAGAAAAGAAATTAGATTTCCTTGCAAAATAGATTAGGAGGGGAAGTGGAGACAAAGTGCAATAGAACACAAAGACAGTTCAAGCAACTATTTCGAGACTGGTAAGATGGAGTTGCATTTCTGCTTAACGAAGTGGATGATTTAGAAACTGACTCCTCAGGTTTTAAGCGGAAGCGGAAAAGAGACAAATGTAAAAGAGTTACTGGGCAACCAGCTTTGAGATGTAAAGTATTTATGCTCAATATTGCATACTACCCTTGCATTTCTCTATTTCTATAGCTCTAAAATATTTCATTGCTCTAAAAATGAAGACTATCTCAATTTTAAAAATGTATACAGACATGTAATTAACAGCTATTCCCGTGCTAAGAATAAAGACAATATAACATTGGTAAGTTAAAGTGACTCTAGTGGAGGCACAGTGTACCTCACTCTCCCATTTGTAATCATGTATTAAATATTCACTGAGTTCCTATTAATTGCCAAGCCTTTTTCTAGGCTGTGGGGATAATCTTTTTGAGTCTGGCATTCTAGAGGAGGACTGACAAAAAAAAAAAAAATCGTAAAAAAGTTACATATAAGAGACTGCTGGTATTAAAGAGAGAATAAAACAGGGAAGGGGCTAGTGAATGAAGGAAGCATGAAGGAGATGAGGGTGCAAGACTCATAGGTGTCTGGGGAAATTGTTTCCAGCTAGAGTTTGCCAGTACAAATCTCTGGAAGTCATAGTGTCTCAACTACTTTAAGAACAGTAAGAGGTACTCTGGATGATAGCGAATGAGAGAGGGAGCAGTAGGAGATGGATGCAAAAGAAAAGGAATCAGATCAGAGAGTCTCACAGGCCACTGGAAACCTTCGCTTTCAGTCTGAGTGAAATAGGGGGCACTGGATGCTTTTGACCAAGAGGTTACATGGTTGAACTGAAAGAATCACAAAAGAGTGTGTGTGTGTGTGTTATTTTGTATACATTAAACAGAGTATAATGACTAAAATTATGCTTATTTCCTTGCTATTTTTAAAAGTACGAAATTACTTTCATTATGCTTTAGGTAAAATGGCCGTATTTCATATAATACATATCTTCTTTATTTACTAATACGAGTTTTCATTGACAATCACAGTTGTACACGGATAGACAGGACGTATCTTACATTCTTAATTTGATCTTTTGTTTAAAACAATTTCTGTAGAACAATCTATTTACGAACTGGAATACAGGGCTCTAGCAGAAGTCTCTAATCTCCCTGAATCCGTTCTACCCTTGACTCATAGTAGTTAAATAAGTAGATGTGCACTGCCACCCAAAATATAATTATATTCTATTTATATTATTTATATAATATATATTTAATTATTATATAATTTATAATTATAAAGTCCCCTTTACAGATATGTGAGTAATTTCTGGCCAATAATATATAAGTGGTAACGTCCTATCACTGTTCCTGTGCTGTGATCCATTATAAAGACAGAAAGAGCTGGCATATATGATTTGTCTATTTCCCTGCTCCTTTATTCTATTAAGTAACATCAACATTTCATAATTGCCCTCCAAGCGGAAATGTATAGCTGTACCTTTTGGAATACTTAAAAGTGTAATGACAGTACTGTGGTTAACAGCGTGTGCTGCCATGGTAACGTTCACCTATACAACAAACCTGCACATCCTGCACACATGCCCCGGAACTTAAAAGAAAATAAAAAGATAACATTTCTACAGAAGAAAACAGTGTGTGCTGTAATTCAGAATGCCATTTTTAAATCCCAGTGTTTTAACTTGATATGGCTTGGTTGTGTCCCCACCCAAATCTCATCTTGAATTAACGCATGTTGTGGGAGGGGCCCAGTGGGAGGTAAATGAATCATGGAGGCAGATCTTTCCCATGCTGTTCTCATGATAGTGAGTAAGTCTCATGAGATCTGGTGGTTATTATAAAAGGGAGTTTCCCTGCACAATCTGCCTTTGCTTGCTGCCATCCATATAAGGTGTGACTTACTCCTCCTTGCTTTCCACCATGATTGTGAGGCTTCCCCAGCCACGTGGAACTGTAAGTCCAATTAAACCTCTTTCTATTGTAAATTGCCCAGTCTTGGGTATGCCTTTATCAGCAGTGTGAAAACAGACAAATACAGTGAATTAGTTCTGGTAGAGTGGGGTGCTGCTGAAAAGATAGCCAAAAATGTGTAAGCGACTTTGGAAGGGGTAACAGGCAGAGATTAGAACAGTTTGGAGGGCTCAGAAGAAGGCAGGAAAATATGGGAAAGGTTGGAACTTCCTAGAGACTTGTTGCATGGCTTTGACCAAATCCTGATAGTGATATGGACAATAAAGTCCAGGCTGAGGTGGTCTCAGATGGAGATGAGGAACTCATTGGGAACTGGTGTAAAGGTAACTCTTGTTATGTTTTAACAAAGACTGATGGCATTTTTGCCCCTGCCCTAGAGATTTGTGAAACTTTCAACTTCAGAGAGATGATATGAGGTATCTGGCAGAAAGAAATTTGTAGCAGCAAAGTATTCAAGAGGTGACTTGGGTGCTGTTAAAGGCATTCAGTTTTATAGGAAAAGCAGAGACTAGAAGTACAGAAAATGTGCAGCCTGACAATGTGATAGAAAAGAAAAAATCCATTTCCTGAGAAGAAGGAAATGGGCTGAGCTGGCTGCAGAAATTTGCATAAATAACCAGGAGTCAAATGTTAATCCTTAAGACAATGAAGAAAATATCTCCAGGGCATGTCAGAGGTATTCACAGCAGCCTCTCTCATCATAGGCCCAGAGACCTAGGAGGAAATAGTTTCATGGGCTGAGCCCAGGGTCCTCGTGCTGTGTGCAATCTAGGGACTAGGTTCCCTGGTTCCCAACCACTCCAGCCATGACTAAAAGGGGCCAAGGTGCAGCTTGAGCTGTTGCTTCAGAGGGTGGAAGTCCCAAGGCTTGGCAGGTTCCATATGGTGCTGAGCCTGTGGGTGCATGGAAGTCAAGAATTGGGGTTTGGGAACCTCCACCTAGACTTCAGAAATTGTATGGAAAAGCCTGGATGCCCAGGCAAAAGTTTGTTGCAGGGCATGTTGAGGTTTGTTGAGACCCTCATGGAGAACCTCTGCTAGGGCAGTGCACAAGAAAAATGTGGGGTGAGAACCCCCACACAGTGTCCCTACTGGGACACCACCTAGTGGAGTTGTAAGAAGAGGGCCATCATCCTCCAGATCCCAGAATGGTAGATCTAGCAACAGCTTGCACTGTGCACCTGGAAAAGCCACAGACTCTCAATGCCAGCCCATAAAAGCAGCCAGCAGGGGGGCTATATCCTGCAAAGCCACGGGGTGGAGCTGCCCAATACCACTGGAACCCACCTCTTGCATCAGTGTCACTTGAATGTGAGACATGAAGTCAAAGGAGACCATTTTGGAGCTTTAAGATTTGACTGCCCTGCTGGATTTTGGACATGCATGGGGCTGGTAGTCCCTTTGTTTTGGCCAGGGTCTCACATTTGGAATGGCTGTATTTATCCAATGCCTATACCCTCATTGTATCTAGGAAGCAACTGACTTGCTTTTGATTTTACGGTTCATAGGCGGAAGGGACTTACCTTGTCTCAGGTGAGATTTTGGCCTGTGGACTTTTGAGTTAATGCTGAAATGAGTTAAGACTTTGGGGGACTGTTGGGAAGACATGATTGCTTTTGAAATGTGAGGACATGAGATTTGAGAGGGACTGGGGCATGTCCCTATGATATGCTTTGGCTCTGTCCCCACCCAAATCTCATTTTGAATTCACACATGCGTGTTGTTGGGGGGACCTGGTAGGAGGTAATTGAATCATGGGGGCAGATCTTTCCCATGCTGTTCTCATGATAGTAAGTTGTGCGAGATCTGATGGTTATTATAAAAGGGAGTTTTCCTGCACAAGCTCTTTGTTTGCTGCCATCCATGTGACTTGCTCCTCCTTGCCTTCCACCATGATTATGAGGCTTCCCCAGTCATGTGGAATTGTAAGTCCAATTAACCCTCCTTCTTTTGTAAAGTACCCAGTCTTGGGTATATCTTTATCAGCACCATGAAAACGGACTAATACACAACTGGTTTGGCTGTGTGATCTTTGGCAAGCTATTTCATTTCTCTGTGCTTAACTTTTATCATCTATAAAATAGGGTTGTTCTGAGAATTAAATGAGTTATTCATATAAGATATATGGATGTCTGCCCATAGTATGCTCACAATGTCATTTTAGCTACTTTTATCATCTGCTTTATTAGCAAATAAATTCATTCATTTTAATATAGTGAGTCCCAAATGTGAACAATTTGAGAATCACAGAGACTTAATGTCACACTTTCCTTTCTAAGAAGTGGGGAAGAGAAAGGTTTACCTAAAATACTCTTTTCATTTCCTTCCAAATCCAGATTACCCAGATATAACCAAGTTCTAAAAAACAAAACAAAACAAACAAACAAAAAAAGCCTGTCTGTTTAACCTTGTTACCCACCACCACAGTAGTGCCAAGCACAAAACAGTTGCTCAATAAGTTTTCATTGAGTAAATACATGAAATTATACAGAGGTTAGGATTCTTAAGACCTCAAGGACTTAAAGTCTTCAACTCCAGTCTTTGTTTTCAGATCATTACATAAAGTCCTCTCCAAAGCCAAACCTAGTAAAATTTAGATTGAATGACTTCCAGGAAGCGTTCTTTAATAGTAGAGGTAGGCTGTTCCTGAAATTAACCAGTAAAATGAATAAATAAGTATGAAGAGAAAATAAGTAATGTTATTATATCTTAATTCAAAGATTATTACTTGTAGCATCCTATGGTAAGGCTACTATTCAAACACAGACATAGACTTGGAAAAACACAAGCAAAAATATTTTATTTTAATACCACTGGATTGTAAGTGTCAATTAATGTGCCTAGACAATGTTGCTGTCAAGGTATGACCAACCTGGTGGAACAGAACTTAGAAGTCTCCATTTTCATGTGTGTTTTTAAGTGATGTTCGAGAAGGAAAGTTTTGGTGCATAGGAGAATATGACGACTGTTCATAAACTGACCTTTTAGAAGAAGTCCTTAATCTCTGGAGGAAAAAATTAAATTAACTTTTTTTTTAATACAAAGAACGGAGAAATGCTACATCTGGGTGAAAAGGTGTTATGTGGTTTCTTTCATTTGTTTTTATCTTTGTACAGTGGAATTATGGCCATTTTTTCTCCTTTAGTGAAGTTTCCTGTAGCTTCCAAACTTTCTATATGGGTATTAGTCTTTAAAAATAGTAATCAGAAACAAACAATACTAGCTTCCAAATTTTGTATATGGGTATAAGTGTTTAAAAATAGTAATCAGAAACAAATAAATACTAAATAAGAAAGTGAGTGAGCAGAAACCTAACATTTTCACTCGATAGGTAACAGTCTCTGAAACAGACATGGAAGAAATAATATCTTTTAAAATAATTTAAGAATAAAAAACGATTGATAGGGAAAAGAAATAGATTGCATGAGTTAGTAAAATACTGGGCTGGTATTGTAAATATTACAGAAGGACTAAACACCTAGAAGGTAGATGGAATAGAGTCAAAAATTAATGATGAAGGAAAATCTTCCTGGCAGAAACAAACAAACAAAAAGATGATACACTTGGGCCTGTGAAATAGGATATGGAGCTTGAAATTGTGGAGTTATTAATGATGGAGCTTCAAATTACAAATCAAAGGATACTGAAAGGATCAAAAGTGACCGATATATACAAGTAGTTTGTCCTTGGACCAACTACCTAATCTCAGCTATTCCATCTTTAAACAAGGATTCTGTTTACATCTAAGAAAGTTTATGATAATTTAATTTGGTAATATATGACAATGTTCATCAAATTTCTCTTGTATCTGGTGATGTAGGAAAGGAAGAAACATAATACAAATCAATTTCCACCTCTCCTAAAGGAAGACATTTCGGAATTATTTAGTTAGCACTAGAAACTAAAAGGACAAAAAATATGAGAGTCCAAAACCTGCTTGATTTTTTTTTTTCAAATAGGTATGTATTGATATGCAAGGAAGTGCTGGGAAGGGAAGAGTGTGGTCCCGTTAAATGATACTGAAGCGGGGAATGGAAGTGCTGGGTAGAGGACAGTGTGGTCCCTGGCGAGGGCTCCACCTCCACGAACCTAGGCGAGGACAGGCATTTTTGTTTTCCTGCCCAAACGTTGTGTTTTTCACGACCACCCTGACCTGCCACGCCCCGATCCTGTGCCTATAACAACCCTTAGACCCTAGCAGGTAGACGCACAGGTGACTGGACGTCGAGAGTAGCATATCAGTTGAGGAACACAGGAGTGGCTGAATGTCAACAGGAAGGTACCGACAGGCACCAGCACGCCTGCAGGCCACCAATCGGCAGAAGCAAAATGACACAGAATTTGGCTGGGGCCATCAGGAGAGCCCAGGTCGCTAAGTGGCTTACTCCAGGGGAAAATCTTCCCACTCCATCTCCCTCTCCCTTCTGGCTTCTCCCATCTGCTGAGTGCTGTCTCCCCTCAATAAAATCTTGCACTCATTCTCCAAGCCCGGGTGTGATCTGATTCTTCCAGTTCACCAAGGCAAGAACCCGGGATACAGAAAGTCCTCTGTCCTTGTGACAAGGTGGAGGGTCTAACTGAACTGGTTAACATAAGCCGCCTATAGACGGCAAAATTAAAAGAGCACATTGTAGCCCACGTCCACTGGGGCTTCAGGAGCTGCAAACATCCACACGAGACAATGCCCTGGGGTGGGAGCGCCACAACCTGCATGTCTGTATGCTCCCCTAGAGGTTTGGGCAGCGGGGCACTGAAGCAGCAAGCCATTCCCCCATCACACACCCTGGGACGGGGACAAGGGAACTTTTCCCATTTCAGTATGATTATCTTCTAACTTTAATTACTAACCATTTTTTTTTTTTTTTTTTTTTGAGACAGAGTTTAGCTCTTGCTGCCCAGGCTGGAGTGCAGTGGCGCAACCTGGGCTCACTGCAACCTCCGCCTCCTGAATTCAAGTGATTCTCCTGCCTCAGCCTCCTGAGTAGCTGGGATTACAGGCATGTGCCACCAAGTCTAGCTAATGTTTTGTATTTTTAGTAGAGACGGGGTTTCACCATGTTGACCAGGCTGGTCGCGAACTCCTGACCACTGGTGATCCACCCACCTCAGCCTCCCAAAGTGCTGGGATTACAGGCATGACCCACTGCACCCAGCCTAATTACTAACTTCTACTAAACCATACAATGACGTGAATGCAATGATTAACAATAAAAACATATTTACGCTGAGGTACACAGCATTACAAAAGCAGCTATTATAACACTAAACATAAGTCTGCAAATCCCCTTTAGTGAATACAGAAACAAACTAATATTGAAGAGTATATAACATGTCCTCTGAGAGTTAAACTCTAAAATCAACAGATCATGGATCCTAACTGGGATAGCCAACATCACCTAAAGGAGATAGGATAAAAACGAACACAAAGAAATGCCATTCCCAGGTGAAAAGTAGGCCTCCAAGCACTATCTGGGAAGACAGTAAGCTTTCAGACGAAGTCAAGTGTTCAATCTTTGTGGCAATCTGTCTGTTAGCAGAGATGTGAACATCAGAGTCTGGGACCAGGAAACCTATTACGATGGGTGGTCTTCCTCTGATTTCCAGCTCAGCCAGCAACATTCTGTCTATTGGCTTTGCATGAAGGTTACCTAAATGGAATAGATATGCTGGTCTGCAAACCACAGCTATTTTTTCTTCCCTTGGCACTTATATTTATCATTTAAACTAAGAAATTGGCATTTTGCTTTTTCAGATGAGTCTCTTGCCATCTTTTCTATTTTGGCATTCATCATTCTAATAAATTGTGAGACAAAGACAAGGTCAGGTTTTAAATCCAAAAGATGGAGGGCTGAGCCCTTGATCATGCCAGACCAAATTCCCCAAGTTTCTCCCTAACTACCTACTTTAATTTTGAAGAGAGACACATTATTAAAAATAAGTCTCAATTATTCTTTTTTAACATTAATCTTTTATTCCCTGCATGTTTTTACAACCAAAAGACCAACAATATTTGTTCCAAGTTGATTTTCACAACAAATACAAGAAAAAAAAAAGATAGTTTTAGTGAAGTGATTAAAATAGGTCAGCCATATCATACTGTAATTGTAACAGATATGTTAAATCAAAAAATATTAGCATAAGTTTCATATTTAGAAAATTTGCTGATATGATTTATTGCAGAAGAGGAAGATCATTGAGAGAAGATCAGTCAGAAGATAATTAAGAGTAATAAGGACCTGATCATTAGCAGAGAGGGGAAAAATGATTGTATTTAGGAACTCTTCGTGTGTGTTCAATATTGCAAGTACAAAAGCTGACTGGCAGATTAAGCAGAACATTAGTTTATTAACAGAATATTAAGTAGTTCAAAGAACTACAGAGAAAGCTAGATAACTATTCACAGGTTCCCGGCTGGGGTTCTGGTAACAATGCTACAAACCTGGCTACCAAATTAACTTGGTAAGAAAATGTAGCCAAACACAAGTCCAGCTGCTTGCCATCTGAGAAACTGAAAACATAAGAAACGAGGTGTGGTGGAAGGAAGGCAGCTTATTAATCAAAGGCTGGCACTTGAGGAATGGCTGGGCTCATGCTTCTATAAAACCATTTCAAATTTTTGGGCTGAGCGAAGGGGTTTAAAGGGGAAACTTGGTGTGAGAAACATACAAGAGTGTTTCAGGCTGCGGAGACTGTGTGCCTTCTTCCGATGGCTAACTTGAGTAATTACACATCTGGAGGTCTGGTTGACATCATCTTGACCTCAGCATAGCGGTGGTCCCCTAATTGTTTGTGACTCCCCTTAAGCGAGAGGATTCCACACCTGAGCCTCCATGCCTGGTTTGTTTCAAAATTAGCCCTTGGAATTTCTAAGCATGCGCATAGTCAGATAAGCATGCGTGGCACAAGGGAGTGTCTGGTAGGAAAGCAAGAGAAACAGAGTTTTAAAGTACATTTCAAGGCTGCATTCTGAGTTGAGGGGAAACAAAGTTTTAAGTTGTATTTTAAAGCTAGGCTACTGGATTACAAAACACACCTCTCCCACTCTATCCACCAAGTGGTAGGTGGTAGACAGCAAGCATTATTGCCAGATTCAAGGGTAATGCCACCACTACCTGTTTGCCAGGATCTTGACCTTATTTTTGTTTCATTTTGTTTTGTTTTGTCGGTTTGTTGTTGTTGTTGGGATCTTGACCTTCCAATTATTACCAAGCACCTCTGCCATCACTCATAAACAATACAACGAATTCTGTATGTGGTCTCCTAACTCAGTTTGCTTATTTTTTTAATCAGACCCTCAAGACTATTTATTTAATTGTTATAGACTAGGTCCTGAATACAAAGAAGATAAGAAAAGCTGGATATTTTTACTTCTATCTGATAGAGGCAAGAAACAAAGGAGGGAAATTTCCCCCCAAATATAAACAATGTGTTAAAAATGGCAGATATTCCAGAAATGAATGATAAATTATACTATCAAGAGACATTTCAGAATTCGAATTGCTATATTGATTGGAAGTGGTTGGTAAGATGTAGCAAAGGAGAAGGTACGGGGAAGGAGAGGGAGAATAAAAGATCAAAGATGACTTCAAGGTTTTATATTTTGATGTGTTTGTTAAAATTTCAGCTGTATTTTACACTTTGTGAACTATTTAGCAAATAAAAATTTAAACAGTACACTATTATATAAGAGACTTGAATTAACATATTTTAAAATTAATTAATGAACCATAAATATTCATTGGGCATATAAAAAGCACTTCCTGTGGAAAAAAAATATACATTAGATTTTGGCCTTAAGAAGTAGGCCAGTTGTGATGTCTCAGGTCTGTAATCTCAGCACTTTCAAAGGCTGAGGCAGGAGTAATGCTTGAGGTCAGGAGTTCACGACCAGTCTGGGCAACAGAGCAAGACTCCGTACGTACAAAAAATTTAAAAATTTGCTAGGCATAATGATGCATACCTGTAATCCTAGCAACTTGGGAGGCTGAGACAGGCAGTTAGCTTGAGCCCAGGAGTACAATGTTGCAGTGAGCTAAGATCAGAATATTGCACTCTAACCTGGGTGACAGAATGAAACCCAGGCTCGAGAAAAAAAAAAAAAAAACAGTTTAGTTTTTTGAGGAATCTCCTCCATAGTGGCTGTACTAATTTACATTCCCACAACAGTGTACAAGTGCTCCCTTTTCTCACATCCTCACCAGCATTTGTTATTGCCACGTCTTTTGGATATAAGCCATTTTAACTGGGATGAGATGATACCTCATGGTTTTGATTTTCATTTCTCTGATGATCCGTGATATTGAGCACTTTTTCATATGCCTGTTTGGCATTTGTTTAAGAATGTAATTGGATTCTTTGTAACTCAAAGGATAAATCTTGAGGGGATGGTTACCCCATCTTCCATGATGTGCTTATTTCACATTGCAAACCTGTATCAAGACATGTACCCCATAAACATACACACCTACTTTGTACCCCCAAAAACTTTAAATAATGAAATAAAATAAACACATAAGTAAAAATTTTAAAAATGAGAAACAAAAAGTTTAAAAAGTATAAAATAGAAGACAACAGGCATTTGAAAGCTATTAGTTTAGACTACGTGACCAGGTAGCATAATATGTGCTATTGACTTAGGTTGGCAGGCTAGCAGTAGCTGAAATCAAGATGAAGATTCCTCAGTGGTGCTTTCTTTACCTGAGTTATGGAAGCATGCATGAGGTAAGTGTTTGTTTGTGTGCGCCAAGTACGTGCATTTTCATTTCCAATGTTCAATGTACTGAGGACAGAGGCCAAGTAATTCTTCAGTAAACACATATTTATGCAAGATTCATCATACACCAGGAATCATGCAAGGCACAAATGATTCAGAGAAAAATAAAACAAGACCTCTATTCTACAAGAGCCCAAAACTTGATAAATGTTATGATAAAATTAAACTTTGATAGTAAGAAAGGAGATACAAAGGTAGTCATTATAAAACAGATGTTAAGGAGGAAATCTCTGGAAAATGTAATACCAGAGGACACTTTTTATATTTATTTATTTGAGACATAGTTTCTCTCTGTCGCCCAGGCTGGAGTGTAGTGGTGAGATCTCGGCTCATTGCAACCTCTGCCTTCAGGGTTCAAGCGATTCTTCTGCCTCAGCCGATGAGTAGCTGGGATTAAGGCACCTGCCACCATGCTCTGCTAATTTTTTACATTTTTAGTAGAGACTGGGTTTCACCGTATTGGCCAGGCTGTTCTCAAACTCCTGACCTCAGGTGATCTGCCTGCCTCAGTCTCCCAAAGTTCTGGGATTACAAGGACGAGTCACAGTGCCCAGCCCCTGAAGGACATTTTTTTAAAATGATGTAATCAAATGAGGAATTGGAGAAGTATCATTAGTTCATGACTTGCAGCTACAAATGACTTTATTTTAATTAGCATCACCACTTTTGAATGTTGTATATTTTTCAAAAAATAGAGAAGAATAGGTTTACCAACTTTGCTTTTTTTCTTTTCTTTTTTTGTTAAAGGCAACCACAGACATCGTTTTCTTCCCATAACCTTGTAAGGAAAATGCAAAAGTAAAAATTATAAACCACTAAACATAGATACAAATTATTATACAAGAATGGAGTATCATGTATATACATTGAATTTAAATACTGGCCTGATCAGATAGTGTTCACTGAACCCAGGAATGTCTAATGTTGAAGAAGACAATAAAACATTTAACATAATAACACACAACAATCTAGTTATCAAAGTAATACATCTCATGCTTATTATTTCATGATGCCTTTAAAAAATTATAGATCTCTATTAGTTCCAAAATAAAACAGATTAACAAGACAATAGAACCGCTTTACATTTACGCATTTTTTAAGACCATCTTTTTCAACCTCATAAGTTGTATGATTAAAAAGTAATGATTGCTTTTTCATGGAACTCAGTTCAAGTGTTCAGGAATGGCACTGGACTGTGTCTTTGGGGTCTTGTTGCTACACTCCCCACTTGAATATTTTTTGGATGTGCGAATGTGGTATCTCCTTTCCCCACAACCCCAGCCCTCTTGCTTATGACTGGATTCCACCATTAATTGTGGCAATAATGGGCCAATTATTCCACACCCCAAACTGTCCTCATAGCCATTTTAAGGGTCTTTCAAAAGCAATGCCTCTGATATCTGTCAGAACTTTCCCATACTCCTTGGAAATACTTGTGTAAATCAATCTAGATCCAAACCTTCGATTACAAATAAATGAATTCAAAAGTACCACTCTACCAGGTAAATTATTTTACAGCATAGAACAGTGCAAGTGTATGACCTGAGAATCTTGAGATATTTGAAGGCTTGAGAATTACCTTTATCAGTTTTACAGGATAAAAACGGGCCAACAGCAGTTCAGGGCTGGGAATAAGATGTCATGAGTGATGGTGTTGGTGACTATCTGGGAGTTAGAGACAGAAGGGAAAAATGTCGCCCACTACGAGATGATGATAAGAGGAAAGTCACATGGCTGAGAGTTGACATCTTTAAGAAAACATCTTGCAAAGCTCTTGCTTCAAATATATTTCTAGGGCTACTAATACAGAAAACAAGCATACCATTTATATTAAATTTAACTTAAATTATTAAATAATCAAATGCTAATAAAATATCTTGTAACCTTGGATAATCACATCAGCTGTTGGAAAGCAATAGTACCATTTTTAAGTCCGGTTTAAAAGAAACAAGAATAAAAATATTAAAAACACAACACTGATCTAGACATGTTGAAATTCAGTAGGTTAGACATAAACAGAAGTAGAATACTGAAAAGAACAAATGCAAGTGAAATCTAGTTTCTTAGATTTTTTTTTTTTTTTTTAGTTTCTCATTTAACATTACAAATTTCAGACACTTATTTAAAAATTAGTTAGTGCCATAAGGGTAACCTTGGTGTTATCTTCAAAGTAGGTTGAATTTAACTGCCGAATCCACTATCCTATTCTCAAAATACAGTGTGTATTTCTTCTCCGTAGATGGCTCACTTTATATTCTTCATTCACTTTGAAATAAAAGAATTCAAAAGGATTGAATTTGGTTAACCTGCAAATGTGAGTGACAGTGTCAAGGTGCAACTCAATAATTAATACAATTAACTAATCATTGAAACAGTGGAGGTATCCGTTCGACATTAATAAACCACTTTCTTTTTAGGATCTGTTTATCTCTCTCAAAATACCGGTGGAAATGTGTGTATTTAAGTCACTTTTAACACACAATTTAAGTGATCATTAACTTAAAGGATAATGTATATAAATTTTCTCATAAAGTGAGGAAAAATTAACTTGATTTTTAAAATAAGAGGACACAATTTCTGTCTGAGTTTTGCTCCAAGGGGCAAACTAATTCTCCCAATTTAGCTATTGTTATCTAGGTATTAGGAGGGTAACAATCTGATTTAATCGCATTAAGAAGTGAATAGGAGAGAGTTCTACCCACTATGCCTAGAGAAAATTCAATGGGAAATTTTAAACTGATGACTTTTCAGGGAATATGACATTGCAAAGTGGGGCAAAAAAAAAGTCAAATTATGATGAGACGTTTTTGAGCTAGGATACACTTTTTTGACTTTTAAATTTTCCTTAAGCCTCAGACTCTATTTTCCTGATTACCCTAGCTCTGAGTAGGGCCTTTTTGTTCACATTTTCCTTATATATATGGGCTTGCTTATGGCAAAATATGATTTCAGAAAAATTTTCTGAAGCCACAGGAATTTAAGAGAATGAAGGATTTCCTTCTACTACAAACAATTCATAGATAATTATTTGGGCTAATTTCTGATTTTTAAATAAAAAATGAAGGAAAATTTAATTTTATTAAAGATTGGCATTTTATATTGTTCATTTGAAAACAAATAGTTCATATCTTATTTAACTTGACAGTTACTCTGATGACTAAGTAAATGGAAATATTTCTTCTCTTGGTCCCATACTCTTTCACTTCATTATGTGATACTGATGACAAGGTTTTCACCTAGATTGCAGCTAGCAGGCTTGAACATCGCCTGCCAGAAGTGATTAATACCAATCAAACAGAGTTTGTTCAGTTGGAAAGACTGGCAGAAAACATTTATCATCTTCTAAAGGAATTAGAGTTCCAGATTGGCTCTGTGCTTGAGATAAACAGGATATAAATGCCTGTGCTCCAATGTTCACTTTGTTATCACAGTTACTGAGCCTATTTATCGAAGCAATGAAAGTAAGCGTGCCCACACTTTCCAATGGTCTTTGTGCTTAAATTGCAAACATAAAATCCTTCTGTAATAACTGAAGTTATAATGTCTGAATCTTACAATCATGGGACAAAACACCGCCCTCAAACTCTTCTGAGATCTCTCCCTAGATAATAAAGCATAAAACGGGAGAAGTCAGACGTTACCAATCTCACATGTTGAGAAATGTGTTTACGCTTTCCTATTGTTGCTTTTTATTGTCAAACCAGTACATTTTATGGTTTTTAGTCATTTCCAGGGAAAGGCGCTCAGAGAGCTCCTGCCAGTATTAACCCCTGCCTCCTTTTCGAGGAGATGAAACCGGGTAGCTGAGAAGACCCAGAAAGGACAAAAATGGGACCAATGAGAAGAGCAATCATGTAACATTTGCTAATCTCTTTTTAAAATGGATGTATTGAAATATAATTTTTTTAGATTAAAATTTACTCACTAAAATTATAATTTAGATTTTTAGTATATTCAGAGTTATACAATTATCAGCACGGTCTAATTTTGTGTCCAAAAAAGAAACTTGGTACGTGTTATCCGTCACTCCCCATTTTCTCTGGGTTCTCCTCCTCCACACTCCTAGGCAAATACTAGTCTACTTTCTCTCTCTGTAGATTTGCCTATTCTGGACATGAATCCTGCATGTTCATTAGCCTATAAAAACAGGATTATGAACATTATTAATTTTTTAGGGTCTTTCATGATTGACTTCTTTCACTGAGCACAAGTTTTCAGGTTTCCTCTATGTTGTAGATTGTATCAGTACTTCACTCCCACATTTACTAATCTCTTAAGGTTGCCTCTGTCTCTCCAGTGCTACCGCCCTTTCCCCTGACCACTGCAACTGGACTTTTCAAAGCCAGTCACTTTCCCGTACCAGCTCCAAGTTCCTCAAAGTTCACACCTGGGGCTGGGTGCAGTGGCTCACACATGTAATCCCAACACTCTAGGAGGCCAAGATGGATCACTTGAGGCCAGTAATTCGAGACCAACCTGGCCAACACAGTGAAACTCCATCTTTACTAAAAATAGAAAGAATTAGCCAGGCATGGTGGCATGGACCTGTAATCCCAGCTACTCAGGAGGCTGAGGCTGGAGAATCTCTTGAGCCCAGGAGGCAGGGATTGTAGTGAGCTGAGATCATGTTACTGCACTCCAGCCTGGGGAGACAAAGCCAGACTCTGTCTTAAAAAAAATAAAAATAATAAAGTAAAAAATGTGCGCACCCCATCAACCTTCTCTGTGCACCTTCCAAAGCTAACGCTGGTTACTTACATGCTACCATTTTGTCACCAGCCAGTCTTTGTTCTTAAAGCTCCCAAGATGGTGGCAGCAGCTCCCAAGATGGCGGCAAGCCTTTGTTCTCTGACCTGGGGTTCTTGGCCCCATGGATTCCAAGGAATGGAATCTTGGGCCATGCTGTGAGTGTTATAGCTCTATTAGAAGCAGCGGGTCTCAGAAGAGAACCGTGGACCGTGGAACCCAGCAACTAGTGTTCAGCTCGATTAGGACTAACCGGGCACTTAGCCATGCAGGAACAGTGGTGAGCCTTTAGCCGATTGGGAGCAGCAATGGGCGCCTCCCTGGATCAGGAGCACAGGGAACACCCTGCCAGATCCCGAGGGGTGGAAGTCAGTGGTGGCCTGCTATGGTGGCCTTCAGCAGGGGTGGACAGCCAGCAAAAGCTCAGCTCCAGCCCTAACAAACACGGACCAGAAAAGTGTGCCCTTGCAAGATTTAATAGAGTGAAAACAGAGATCCCATGCAACAGGAGGGGAACCAAAGTTGCCCACTCCCGGCTCGAATGCCTGAGGTTTATATCCCAATCATTGTCCCTCCTCTTGTGCTCTCAGGCAATATATGATTTGACTATTTCTTTACCTCCTGATTTTAGCCTAATTTGTATTTTTAGTGAGCCCTCTTTACTATCTGATTGGTCAGATGTCAGCTGAGTTACAAGTCCCGTGTTTAAAGGTGGGTGTAGTCACCTTCCCCATCTAAGCTTAGGAATTCCTAGTCAGCCTAGGAAATCCAGCTAGTCCTGTCTCTCAATTTCAGGGTCTAGGAATGCTGCAGTTTATCTCCTCCTCTAATGTCTTTCCAGTCTGTTTCAGTGGAAACTCTGTCAGGCATTCCTTAAAACATTTCTTATTTATTTGCTTAATATTTATTGATTTGGCAAACACAGCTTCTGCTATAAGAAGCAGTGTGACATTGGCTGGACTCCCTAGAATCTTAGGAGCTCTAGAAAAGGATATGTCAGAGGGAAAAATGTATGCCTTCCACCACAAAAAAAAGCATTAATGGCACCAATTAAACTGAAATGCACACCATTCTTACAAGCTTAAAGAATGGAGAAAACAGATACTACAAAACTGAATGTGAACAAAGTATTTTAGAACTCATTTCTCCTTAAACAATACACAGTAAGATATGTGGCAATAAAAAGTAATAGGTGATACACATTATAATACTCAAAAGTGTGGAGATCAAAATATCCTAACCTCTATTACATTCAATAAAGGAATTATATTGTAAATATTTTCTATAACAGTTATGTTAGATCATTGTTTTTAAGAGTCTATATTGAAGCTAAAAATAAACAGAGAAATCAGCATTTCTGCTATAAGTACTCAAATTTCCTAAACGCAATTGTGTGGCTTCTCACTGATTAGGGAAACATCATGGAAAACAAAAGCACCTGAGGAGAGCACACAACGATTATCTCATGGTTTGTTGTTTCCTTTACTTAACAAACACTTACCCAGCATTCACCACACATGACCAGACCCCCGAGTAGCTCATTGACTAATGGGCTAGAAGGAGCGCAAAATCAATCCTCACAATACCTCACAAGAAATGTGTGTACCCAGTAAATGTTTTGCATCTCTAAGAGGCCCACATAGGGATTTGGAAGGACACTTGATCTGATTATTAGAGCACAACAGTTAAGACAATCTCATTTACACCAACAGAACAATGGGAACAAAGGCACAGGGGCATGGATGAGCAAGACAAATTAGGAGGAAGAAAAACACTTCAATTTGCCCACTGATGACAGATGATGAGAGGCAAAGAGTGACCAGAATTCATATCAGAAAGGGTCCTGTTTTGTCATCATAAACAGTTTGAACATTAACTAAAGCTATTGAAGCCATTGTCAAATCCCAGGAAGTTTTCTAGCAAGAGGTAATAGAAGTCACAACGTTAATTACAGAATCACAATGTTAATTACAGAAAATTTAAGTGAAGCTTGCAGGAAGAAGAAACAGAAGGCAAGTTACTGCCATTATCCAAGGGAGAAATTATGAGAGCTTTAAGGCATTGGAAGCAGAAATTTTGAGTTTAGATTGTCAATACAGAAGCCCAATCAACCAATATTTATACACACTATTGTTTCTTTCTTTAAATTAGCTATTGCATAGATATGTTCAATGTGGTCACCATCAAGTAATGTTGCTCTCTTGAAACTTCTGCTTTGGAAGACATGGTGGTTCCAACGTGGGGAAATATCCTGTCTCCTCCGGGAGAAGGGGTGGGCATGTACTGACATAAAGGCCAAGAAAAAAAACGGCAATTAATTAAGAAGTTCAAGCTAAATCTTATTTTATTCTTTGATTCTTTGGCATTAAAATATCAAAATTCCTAACAAATAATTTTATCGAAATAATTTGTTTTTGATTTGATAATTGTAACTTAAGAAAAAAAAAACAGACTGGAAGTAGCTAGAAAGTACCTATGTAATCCAATTCATCAATCCAGACATGTAAAATAATCTTAGAAACAAGGTTATGCCCTTCCAATGAGCTTGAAATTTCTTCTTGTGGCAAAAGCAATAAACAGTTTCTTACTAATAAAATTGGAGAAAAAAGACACGGGTAGGAGTCTGTGAAGGTGGAAGGTCAATGTTGGTACTTCAAGTACTTACTGAAAAGCATGTGTTGCCTGAAACTGTTTACTTGAGTCAGAACCTTTATTAACTACATTCTTTTCTTCTGGAAGATGGGATTCTACTATAAATTATTTGGATAGACCACAATCTCCAAATTAATTCACCAAGGCTTTCATCCTCCTACACTGAAGTGTATTTCTTAATACAGCTCAAAAGACATCAAGTACCTCGTCCAACCTATTCACCAGCTCTAAATGGGATTTGACATTACGAGGTCAGCATTGCTTTCCCTCATAGATGACTAACAAATTTACGGAGACATAAGTTCACTGTTCTCGTATGGATCACTGCACAACAGACCACTGTTTTTTGATGGTAACATTTAGGTTTCAGTTATTAAATGAAAGCGGAAACTCAGGCTGTGACAAATTGCTTGGCACCTAAATAATGATCCAGAGAGAGAGTTAGAGGGAAGGTCAACCTGTCTTCAGGTTTCAAGAGGGGAACTTGGTCAATAATAATGGAATTACACCATTTCATGGAATTTTGTGAAAGTCAAATATTAGAAGACATTAAAATATAATTTAGTCTTAACATCTCATTAATGTACATAAAATTCTTTGAAATTACAATGCATTTAAACTTTTCTGAACACTCCTGCAGAGCTAATATTTGTAGTGTAAGAGTAAATAATTATAAAATTACAGTTTGCTTTGTCATGTACTAACCTTTTAATTAAATTCAGCAACCTGAGAGCTTGGGAAACTAATTATCTTATTACTAGAGAAACCAAGTGGGTGAAGAGAAAAATCCATGTGAATCTCCAGTGAAAAGTTGATTCATAGTTTATTGGTTATGTTTACATGAAGTCCAAGGTTTAAATGAATAAATTAGTAATGTATTCCAATGTGCCAAATACAGGCAAGCTTTGACTTAGAGCACATGATTTAAGAATGGCTTGTTCAGAGGAAAAGTTCAGTAGTGCCATATTGTGTTACAAAGCACAATTTCAGCTTTTGCTTTCTATTCAGAGAAAAAGCAAGTAGTTTGACTGATCAGGTGCTTTCTCTTGTTTATGCCTCCATCGTGTTAATTGTACGCCCTCTCTTCACTTAGACAACGAGTTTTCCATGTTTAACAATCAAAGCCTTAACTCTTCTTCACCCCTCACTTCTACTTCATTGCTCTACCATCTTCACAGCAGATGGAAAAAATGTGTTTTCTTTATCTTTAGCTACAAATCAGAAAGCATTTTTCCCACCAAAGCACGGATTCTCATAGAATCGATGTTAAATGCTTGTTGGATAGAGGTGAAAAAGCATGAATGAATTCCCTTCTCCAATGCATAATTCATGTATCAATTTAATAAAGATACATTAAGAACACAGTATATGCCAGTTACTAGGGATAAGAAAAGCAAGAAACAAAACAAAGCTTCCAGAAATGTCCTTCCTAGTAGAGGACAAAGACAAAGTAAATATAATACAGTTAATGGATACTGTAGATTGCTTAACTGACATCCATTCTTTCCTTTCGCTTCTAAATAGACCCTCAATTCTCTTTAATTATCCACAACTTCTTCATGAAGCCATGGCTCTGGAAATATGACTTCATTATTCTAAGCCAGTAGCTCTAAAAATGGGACTAATTTTGCCCTCCAGGACATATTTGGCAATGTCTGAAGACATTGTTCGTTGCTACAACTTGGGGGAATGCCATCTAGTGAGTTGAGGACAAGGATGTTGCTATGTAGTCTGCAATTCACAGAACAAGGAACTATCTGGTTCAAAATGTCAATATCGTTACTATTGAGAACCTGGCCTAAGTTGAGTTAAGTAACCCTATTCCTTCCTGATTTAGGAATGAATCTAGTTGTGAGATTATAGCTTCCTTCTGGCAACTGTCATTGGTCTAGTGGGTTCAATAAAAATAATTGTGGAAAGGCTTTCTCTTTCATCCTTTAGAATGGAATAAGGGGACATTTTGCTCCAATTATTTCTTGCAGTTAGCTTGGCTTATTTGGCATATAGAAAATAAAGCCAACACAATAAAGCGTGCAAAAAACACATTCTTTTGCAGAGAGGAAACAAGAACCTTGATAATGGCATACTTTGTGGCTGTGTGAAATAACCCATTGCTTCATCGTTAAAGTTAGTTTGTGTCAGGCTTTCTATTACTTGCAAAGAAAAGTCTCCTAAGCATAGATAACGTTAAGATATATTTATGTACTGGGATCTAGTGGAGTACAAAATAGAGTCAACCAGCAAAACAAAGAAAAGTCTGGAATGGCTTTTCCAAGGAAAAACTAAGTTGAGTCCCAGCCAGCCAGATGAAAGGGTGGGAGAGGAAAGATAGTTCAGATAAAGTGAGCATCCTGTACAAAAGCCTGGCAAGAAGAGGGCATGGCACACTGGAAGAACTACGTGAACTTCAGTGTGATAGAACAGTGAATGTGTGGTTTGTGGGTGAGGGAGAGTGACAAGAGCATTATCCTCAAGAGTTGGCTCAGGACTGACTCAGAAGACCTTGTGCACCAAGCCAAAGAACTCAAACGGTTTACTAAGACCAGAGAGAACTATTGAAAGATTGTAAGAATTAGAGTGGTAGGATCATATTTATGTTTTTGAATAATCACTATAACTATGCTGTGAAGACTAGAATGCAGAGAGAGAAAATTTAAAAAAAAAAAAAATCAGGGCTGAGCACAGTAGCTCACTCCTGTAATCCCAGCACTTTGAGTTGCCAAGGTGGGCGGATCACGAGGTCAGGAGTTTGAGACCAGCCTGACTAACATGGTGAAACCCCGTCTCTACTAAAAATGCAAACATTAGCCAGATGTGGTGGCACACACCTGTAATCTCAGCTACTCCAGAGGCTGAGGCATGAGAATTGCTTGAACCCAGGTGGTGGAGGTTGCAGTGAGCCGAGATCGCAACATTGAACTCCAGCTTAGGCAACAGAGCAAGACTCCATCTCAAAAAATAAAAAATAAAAAAATAAGCAGAGCATGGTGGCTTCTGCCTGTTATCCCAGCACTTTGGGAGTCTGAGGCTGCCAGATGACTTGAGGCTAGTAGTTGGAGACCAGCCTGTTCAACATGGCAAAACTCCATCCCTACTAAAATACAAAAATTATATCACATGTGGTCCCAGCTGAGTTGTGAGGATGACTTCAGCCTGTGGTGGGCAGGGGTAGGTGGTGGGGGGTGGGGGAAGTGGGGACAGGTTGGAGACCCTGTCTTAAAAAAAAAAATCAAAAGAATTGACCCTATTTGGGACTGTTACAGTCACTTAATAACAAGTACTGAAAGCTGGACCTAAGGTGATTCCAGATGCCAAAAAGAGTAGAGAGGAGGGCATAGAAAACACTAAGCAATATGAAAGAGGCTAGATTTGGCAGGGTTCACTGGTTAACTGGAGGTAGAGATGGGAGATGGGAGAGAGGGAAAAAACAATGAAAATGGGAACCTGCACAATAACAACCAAAAAAACTTAATAAAAGTGGTCAATCCACCCACTGTGGAGTGCAAGAGAACCAAAATGTGAGAAAAGGTGATACATTAATCTATTGACCTACTGAGGTTGAGGTAAGAGAAACCACTGTCTGTAACTGGACCCCAGAGACTGGTAGAGAGAGGCAGGAAGAAGGAGCTGGGGGATGAGAAATAACCATTATTATGTCTGAAAATCAGAAAGGTGTGGTTGAGAAAATAATCCCCCCACCCCAACATGTCCTTATGCTAATCCCAACGATTTGTGAATGCCATGTGGTAAAAGAAATTCTGCAAATTTGATTAAGTTGGGATCTTGAGATATAGGGATTATTCTGAATTATCTGGGTGGGTCAAATATAATCACAAGAGTTCTTGTATGAGGGAAGCAAGAGGATCAAAGTCAGAAAGAAGATGTGACAACAGCAGCACAGTTTGGAATCATGGGCTTTGAAGGTGGAGGAAGGGGCTACAAGCCAAGACATGAAGATAGGCTCTTGAAGCAGAAAGAGACACCTGTGGAGGCTAAAGGAAGTCCATCTTGGAGGCTAATCTCCCATAATACTTCTGATTAACCTCAATTCTAAGAATACCTCTGAGATTTTCAGTTTCTATTTTGTTCTTTATATGACAGCACATGCTTACCATAAATCCTGCCCTTAGATCAAATTTTCACTTACTCCCCCTGAAGCATGTGTACCCTTTCCCTATAGTGCACCATCCCTGGGTCTGAGGGGTAAGGGAGTGGAGAGCTGTCTGTCTTGTAGTAGCCCAAGACCATGCTTCTGTCCAGTAAATTTCCCAATAAAATCACCCTATAATGACAAACTGGATTCTTCCACCGCTTTTGATTTCTTGGCTCTTTCTGCATTAAGAGGCCACTTTGCATGTAAGGCCTTTTTTAATGAAACAGCAAAGAAATGAATTTTTCTCAAAGAGCCTCCAGACTGAAGTGGAAGAAGAAACCCTGTTGACACCGTGATGTTAGGACTTCTGTACTGCAGAACGGTGAGATAATAAACTGGTGTTAAGTCACTACATGTGTGTAATTTGTTAGCCTATCAATGAAAATTAAAACAGGTAGTAAATATGTAGATGAAATAGCCAAAAAAAAAATTTAGCATCTTAATGTGTATATTTATTTAACTACAACAAATTTAATCGCACTTTCAATTATCTTTGTGGAACAGCAGGGAAGACTATAGAAACACTTTGCCAGTGTACTCTCAGTTGATGCTTACACCAGTTTCCTGAATTAGCACTACTTTTCTTCATTGATGAAGAAACTGAAACAGGGAGGTTAAGGAGTTGACACAGTGTCACATGGTTGATCAAAATGGATTCTTCAGGCCGGGCGCAGTGGCTCACGCCTGTAATCCCAGCACTTTGGGAGGCCGAGGCGGGAGGATCACGAGGTCAGAAGATCGAGACCACCCTGGCTAACACGGTGAAACCCCGTCTCTACTAAAAATACAAAAAATTAGCCGGGTGTGCTGGCGGGCGCCAGTAGTCCCAGCTACTCGGGAGGCTGTGGCAGGAGAATGGCGTGAACCCAGGAGGCGGAGCTTGCAGTGAGCCGAGATTGCGCCTCTGCACTCCAGTCTGGGTGACAGAGCGAGACTCCGTCCCCCCTCCCAAAACAAAAAAAAAAATGGATTCTTCAAGAAGAAAACAAAAAACTATTTGTCTTGTGATTTTTAGAGTACTGAGGGGAGGATAAGTTCACATGTTCCTTTCAGTTTATGGTCCAGGCCTTCAGCTAAAATATTATGTTACAACCATATGATAAGAATAATGCAGTAGTTGAGAGAGTTCCAATGTACAGTCTAGGGTCTGCAAGCAGTAAGGGTAAATCCTACAGTGCTAGAGAACTTGTGTTCTTCCAAAGTTGCCTGTTTGCTTTTGTTTTTGTTTGGTTGTTTATTGTTTTAGCTGTTGTAAGATCTCGTTCAAGTATTCTGTCATTTTATGATTTTCCTCCACTCATAGATGTTTTACTGTGGGTACAATGTTAATACATGAGTTTAATTTATAAATTATAGATGATTGATCGAATTTACATTAATTATATGGTTTTTAAGTGAAATGACAGCTATTTCTGAATTTAGTTATTTAGTTGCTGAGTTCTAATTTAAACAACTTTGTGTTGGATCCTAGTGTAATCAGGTTACTGCTGAATTTGGAATAATTACATTTATCTGTGTTGTAACACATGCAACCATCACCTAATGAAGCACGCTTATAAAATTGCTGCTAATGGCAGAGCCCTAACCATAAAATGATGTGTTTCTTGTTTTGCACAGTTTACAGAATGTTTATATTATTCTGTCTTCTTCAATAAATTCTACAGATGAAATGCCTCTCTCCAGGATTTCTGCATTTAAAATCAAAGGATTTTTTGACTTTATAAAGTACCTTATATATTTTGTTCTTCAAAATAAATTTGTGTATATAATGGAATTTATGTGAATTATGTTCAAGTGTAATAATGAACTAACAGACTTTGAAAAACTTCTTCAGTGAAAGACTGAATAGTCACTGTTTCAGCTTTGTATGTCTTAATGGTCTCTGTCACAGCTGTTCATCTCAGTCAATGTAGCATGAAAGCAGCCAATCGCTGATACATAAACCAATGGGTGCAGATAGTAGATGGGTTCCAATAAAACTTTATTCACAAAAATAGGCTGTAGGAAACATTTGTTCTGCTGCCTATAGTGGGCCTACGTCTGTGTCTCAGAACCTCAGATAATAAGATTGAAACGACAGATGCTTTCAATTGGGAGAGGGACACAGGTAATGAAGGGAGCAGACATTTTTCGTTCCAATAGTTGCCTTTATATTGTCTTCCTAGAGTCATTTTTCTTTTGGAGTGCTTCATGTGGTTTAACTCCCTAATCCAGCAGCGGGCAAAGAAATGAATCAAGATATTAAAAACAGGTAGACGGGCGTGGTGGTGGCGCCTGTAGTCGCAGCTACTCGGGAGGCTGAGGCAGGAGAATGGCGTGAACCCAGGAGGCGGAGCTTGCAGTGAGCTGAGATCACCCCACTGCACTCCAGCCTGGGCAACACAGCAAGACTCCATCTCAAAAACAAATAAAAAATACAATTAAATAAATAAATAAATAAAAATGGCAAAGTGAATATATTTAAGAATTCTCCACTTTGGGAGGCTGAGATGGGTGGATCACGAGGTCAGGAGATCGAGACCATCCTGGCTAACACGGTGAAACCCCATCTCTACTAAATATACAAAAAATTAGCCGGGTGTGGTGGCGGGGCCTGTAGTCCCAGCTACTCGGGAGGCTGAGGCAGGAGAATGGCGGGAACCCGGGAGGCGGAGCTTGCAGTGAGCTGAGATCGCGCCTCTGCACTCCAGTCTGGGCGACAGAGCGAGACTCCGTCTCAAAAAACAAACAAACAAACAAACAAACAAAAAAGCACCTCAATATCTGTAGACTTAAAAGAGTTTAGAAGCTCCAAATTTGGAATAAAGAGATCACCTTCTTTCTTCATTTTCCCTCAGTCTAGCCTGAATAATTTTGCTCTGCATTCCACCTCACAAATTAGATTTTTCTATTGCAATAACTAGGACCTCAGAACAAATTTATGTTCACCTTTCCTCTTAGGGAAAATGACTGACTACTACTGTGTGGGTATTGCACACTGACTCTTAAGGGATAAAAAAGACAGGGCCACATTCCGCTTTATTCATTAGGACTAAAGTGCCAACTGTCCTGTTACACAGTCACTCTACAATTCAGTTCTCAGCTGAACAGAATTGCAAAAATGCTGATGGAGCTCTCCAGTATAAAATAGAAAGAAAGAGCAGAAAAGGTAAAGTAACAATGAGACCGTTATTGTAGTATATCATCACTCCAGTCCTCCCAGGCTACCATCTTAAACATAAAACATGTATGATTATTGAGGGCCTTAAAAAATCACTAGAAGGAGATACAAAAATATGCATTCTCAGCACCATTACTTGCAAATGAGTTCAGAAAACAATTTTGCTTTCCATTTGTACTTTTTTTGTTTTACTACAAGGTTGCTTCATTAGCAGTCTTTCTAAGCCAGATAGAGAAATATAATATCAAGTATAATTGTAAGCATAATCAACACTTATATATAATTAAAGAATAAATTTGTAAAGCTTTGGAAAGAAAATCTAATGTAGAATAAACCTACTGTTTAAAATGAAAGACGGGGGGAAAAAGAAAGATTAATAGATATGTGCTCCCATGGAATGAGGGCTCTCATCCATTTAGCGTGAAATTGGTATTCTGCCATTAAAAAAAGAGAGACATTTTAGAGACCTTTTCAGATACAAGAGGAAGTATTCAAACATACACACATACACACACACACACACATTTTTGAGGGGAGTGAAGGAAATGATAACTATAACAAAGAGTTATCAGATATCTTGTTATTCTCACCTGATTTTTAAAAATATGCTAGTATTTATTAATGAGTATAATACAAAAATTTGAATAGAGGCAACTCTCATATGCTTACCATTATCACCTCAGAGGACCGCTAGATCATGTCCTTTCCATTTACCACAGCTTTATTAAATAACTTTCCATTAAATATTAATAAATTTTTGGAGAAAACTTTTTATTAAATGGTATTTTTATATAGTTAGAATGAAAAACTGTAAAAAATTATATACATTTATGTAGGAGAAAATATTTAAGGTACTGCCTAGTACATAGTGCTCAACAAAACTCAATTTTTTATGGACAGAAAGACTATTCCTATGGACATTTGCTTGGGCTAGGAGTCAGGACACTTTCTTTCTCTGCCATAGTAGAAACTTATTACAACTCACACATCTAAGATCTTAATTTTCTCTTCAAAACATGTGGTTTTCAATAGATGATGCTGCTAACAGACAATAGGCATTGCTGCATTTCTTTCTATTTCTCCTATAACTCCTCTACACATGAAAGGCAAACCCACTTTTACCCAACTCCCAGTACAAGTTGTAAGTGTCAGCTTCAGCTCCAGTCCAGCAGGTCAGTCAATGTATTTCTCCAGTGGAATTGAATTGCTTCTCAGGAGTTCTCTTGGTCATTCTTGGACTCTTTTCGTGATTTGAACCTAGATAAATGTAACCTGAAGATCTGAGAAAACCACCTTTCAACAGTGATGTGAAAGTTTGTTTAAAAATGGAATCAACATAGAAGAAGCAGGTTGCTAAGAGGGGAGAGAAGAGAGAAGAGACAGGAGAGAAGGAAAGAGTCTGTTGACACTGGGTTGAGCTCATGTTTTCAGCAGAAGTCAGATATATCCTTGGATTGTTTGGTCATATTAGTTTTTTTTAGCCAAAGTCAGTTCAAATGCAGTGTGTTGCCTGGGCACAGTGGCTCACGCTTGTAATCCCAGCACTTTGGGAGGCTGAGGCAGGAGGATTGCTCGAATATAGGAGTTTGAGACCAGCTTGAGCAATATAATGAGACCCCATCTCTACAAAATAGTTTTTAATAATAAAGACTGAAAAAAAAAAAAAAACAAATGCAGGGGTCATCTTTGCCTAAAAGAAAAAGACCCCTAAAAATTGAATCCTAAAGGTCTACATTACTATAAAGTACAATAAAATTTATGATACTGTACAATAAATTCATGTGTAGAACTTTACATTCAAAGTGCTATTTTGTTATCACTTATCAACTAGGTAAGTATGATACCCAGCTTTCACGTTAGTTAAGCCTGTTTTCTTGTATGTAAAATAATACACTCATATTGGTCTTCAAAGAAGACTTACTCTCTACCGGGTCTGACCCAGTCTACCTTTCAAATATAACTTTTGAGAATCCATTCTCTGAACTCTACTCATTATCCTTATTTTTTTTTAATGCTTCTCAAGTAGAATACTCATTATCCTTAAACATGTTATGCACATTCGCTTTTCATTTCTTTGAACATGAGTTTTTCATTGTCCACAGTGGCCTGCTTACTTTTCTCTATCTGACAAAGGATTCTCCTAGACCCTGCTTAATTGTCAGTCGATGAAATCTCGGTTGACTGTTTCTGGAAATTTACTACATTGCCCTCGTATTAATCCCTGTATGCCTCTATTATGTCTCTCATTATTTTAAATTGCAATCATTTGGTAGTTTTATTTGCGTGATTGTGATTGTGGGAAGTGCTGGGAGGGAATAATTTTTTCTTGGAATCCTTGGTGCGTGCATACATATTTGTGTCCACACACGCACACCAACACACACACACACACACACAGGTACACAAATGATGTTTGGAAATGCTATTTAGGGAAATTTACCCATTGCAAAGGCATTAATGGGAAAGATACGAAATAGTAGAAAATAGGGAGGCAAGTTAGAAAATTACCCAGAATCATTGATTAAAATTCGAATCTTGTGGCTTTGACCTTGTATCTTCAGTGTCTAGTATATAGTTAGTATTCAATAACTATAATTCTTTTGTTTGTGGTTTACAAAAAACAATTATTGAATGGACGGCTCAGCCCAGGGAAACTATGAAAGAAACTGAATATCTTTAACGACATTTTTTATTTACCTATTATTGTTTAACAAGCCACTCCAAGATTTAAAATAAAGTTTTAATTGGCTCAGAATTCTGTATGTCAGCAATTCAGGTGACTGATTTTTCTGTAATCATCTGGATTTTGACTGGCAGGATAGTTGGTCTAAGGTGTTTCTGCTGGGATGGTTTGTCTGTTTTGTGTGATCATTTGTTTAAAGCAGCTAGTGAAAGCTTCCCTAATCATGTACCATTTTCTAAGAGGGTAAGCTATAAGCCTTCTTCAGGCTTTGACTTATAATCCATTCACTTTTGCCACACTCTAGTATTCAAAGCCAAACACAACACACACCTAGACTGAAAGATGTGGAAATGCAAGTAAAATCAAAGGAACGTGCATACAAATTTGCAAAGACTCATTCTGCTTTGAGAAGAACAACCAATGAATATACTAGTGAAAACACATTACTTTTAAAGAATACTGATGGCATCTCCATGTAAAATAGCCATAAAGAAAAGAAAATAAATTCCATTAGACGTAATAGCTAAAATAAGCAATAGCAAAGAAAATAGTTTTTTAAAAAGATCGAAGTTTTACTGACATGAGAACTGTGCTAAGTCTTTAATTTACACCACTATATGTAACCCTCAAGACTATGTTTGGAGATAGGCACTATTATTAATTCTATTTCATAAATTTAAAAAGTAAGCGTTATTGTAGTAACTTGCTATTTATGTTTTTAGAATTGTTAATTTATAAGCTGAAGTATTAGATAATTGATCAAGGTCACTGCATACTTCAGCTATTTAGCATGAATTTCAAGGGTTCTACTAATAGGGGACTTCATTTACTTTGTGTCTTTAAGAGATGGAGAATCACTGTGTTGCACAGATGGGCCTCAAGGGATCCTTTTGCCTCTGCCTCCTGGGTATCTGAGACTACAGGCACGCAACACTGCACCTAGTAATTTCTTTTTGATATTTCTAATGTATTAATTTAATACTGATTACACTAAGATTAATAACACCTTACTTATTCTGCCTTGCATTTAATATCTATTTTATTTTTAAAAGTTTTTTCTTCATGTATCCAGATTTTCTTAAAGAAGCATTCAGTTTTTAGTATTGATCTCCATTGAGTTTTCAGTATCATATATCATAGTTATTTCCTTAACCACATAGGGTTAAAATGTAATTTATTCTGAGCTAGTCAGTGACGATATGTACAAAAGCAAATCTTGTTGTTTTTTTTTTATTACCCACAAACTTGCATTTATTGTAATAAGCACAGAAAAATGTTTCCTGTGATAAGAAATATCCAAAACAACACATGCTTTCTCAGCTCCCCTTCCATCTTTACTAGATTATGTATTACTTTCCAAATCAGTCCTTTCAGAATTCGATGATGTTACAGGAGTTTACATACCTGATTTTAAGAGTTTAAAATACTTAGTTTACGCAAATCTTGTTTTTAAGCATACTTCTAAAACTTAGAAAAGGAAACCATTTGTAAAGAAATTGCATTGAAGAATAGTTGTTACAAAAATGTATTAGATAACAATGTAAATTTAAAGTTTAATATTAATTTATTTAAGTAAATATGCACAAAAACCATAGAACCATGGGATGATATAGCTTAGAACATTCTTAAGAGAAAACAACAGTTAATTTATAACAAGATAAAAAGTACTTAAACAACACACAAACATATAGACAGCTTTCTTCACAATGATGTTGATCACATGGTCATTCATAATAGTAAAGAAGCAAGTGAAGTGAATTATGTTAGAGTCAGGATTCTTTTATTTAAAGAAGAATTTAAATAACAGGCAATTTCATGGGTTCTGATACAGAGAGAAAAATTAGTAGGTAATGCATATGTCTTCAAGATGAGCTCTCTATTGTCCCTCAACACACTAAACCCCAAATCTTGCATTTTCTTAACACAGCAAATATCAAATTTTTATTTATACTATAGATGTAATTGCAGGTCATCAAGGGGGCTTTTAGCTTTTGCATCAGAGACTCCGGCTAAGAGGCTTAACTAAAATCCATTCTTCCTCCAGGTCTGTACCACTGGGAAGGAGACATGATGATCACACAATGGCTTTTAAAACTGAAACCAGACTTGCCTGGGGAATATAGGGAGACCCTGTCTCTACAAAAAATTAAAAACTATATACAGCTGGGTATGGTGGTGCACGCCTGTTGTCTCAGCTACTCGGGAGGCTGAGGTGGGAGAACTGCTTGGGCTCAGGATGTTGACGCTGCAGTGAGCTCATCAGGCTACTATACTCCGTGGAGTCTGAGACACAGAGCAAGACTCTGTCTCAGAAAAGAAAAAAAAAAAAAGAAAAAACACAAGTAAACAAACAAACAAAAATGCACCGGAAAGTAACACACATCCTCTACCTGACATATCATTGCCAAGTCACGGGTCACACCACTTCAAAACATGTAGGGTATTGCAAATTTACCATGTGCCCACAGTCCCATTAAGGAAACAGAAATATAATATTTAATGAACAACTTTATTAACTACTAAAAACATGCTTGCACAGATATACCCAATGGTAATGGCTAAAAAATGAAAATAGTGTACTGTGTATGAAAACAAAGCTAGAAGCTAGATGAAAATCTTCAGAAGTTATGGTAGTGGATGGACTTTAGATGGTGTGTTTATCGTCTATCTACTTGTCTGTATTATCTATAATAATTATTTTCATAATAGAGAAATTTGTAATAAACATGATGTGAATTTTTAGATTAAAAGACTTAACAATTTTTGTTATTACATCTTTTCCATTAAGTAGATTTTCACTTCCCCATTAAACAGATTGTGCTTATCATGAAAAAAATAAATACATATTTTTTCCAAAACATATATGTCTAGAGAAATACCAGTCATTATAAATATTTTTATTATTAATAATACATCAAAACCTGGAAAGTTTTACCATTTTTTTCTCTGACTGTATTTGTCCAGGACAAATGTCAAATTGATTAATGTCCTGAGAATCTATTGTAATTTTTTGCATAACTCTGAAGAGCAGAACTGAGTAAACTGACAAATTAGGATTAAAACTTCACAAGAAGTCCAACGGTACAAATTATACTGTAACCAGTATCATTGAGTGTCAATGTTTTAAGAAAAAAATAGTTACATGTTTTAGGAGTGAAGTCTAAAAAACTGTTTTATATAGTGATAGGTTGAAGACTATCCTTTAAAATAAAAATGTAATATAATATAAAGAGGTATAAAATAATAATGATGATAGCTCAACATGATCATTAGTCAAAGAATATGCCTCTGTAATGCAAACTAACAAAATGTTTACTAATGTATGTATTCAGATAAGATTTGTACCTGATTTCTAACTCTTTATTCAGGAACTTGCACATACTGATACAGTTCTTCAGAATCATGCAAATTTTATGAATTTGCTCAGAAGATTATGAAGCTTTGTATATGAATACAAAAATGGAAAAATCACAAATTTAATCCTGATAATTCAGATTATTTTTATGGATTAATTGACATTCTTTCATTTTGGAAGGGAGCTTGGAGGCACTGCAATTTAGCAGATTATCTATTTGGTTTCTAGCATTATTTTATTGTGCAAAGGAAACCATAACAGGAAGACCAAAATGTAAGAGATGCAATAGTATTATTATGGTAGAAATGGAGTAGGAGAGGTTGTCTTCCTGACCTCCTCCCTTCTTCTCTTTCTCTCTCTAATTCCCTGTTATCAACGGGGAATTAACTCTTGTGATAATTGGGGAAACAAACTCTTGTGTTCATTCAATAATGTTCAATTTCCAAAGAATCTTGTCATATTTAAAGCAATCCAATTAGAGTTTCTCTGTCTTTTTTGTTTTTTAACAATATATATCCATCTTTTAAGAATGAGAACTTTGAATTTTAAATAGGATGTTCTCATTATGTTAATGTTCTCATTATGTTAATACCTATGGCCTTAGCTCTACGTTAGGTCTTGTCAAAATTATATGACCCCATTGTTAGAAATTTTACATCCTAAATCACTGTGGAGAATGCTGCTGTTTGCCTATCCATATATATCCTCTTCTTTCCTCCTAGTGGAAGCAGTGTTGCTATTTTGTCCATCTCTTGCAAGGCCATGAACTCAAAAATGGTGATGCTATTTCAAACCCCATTAAAAAATTGTGTGTGGTTCAATCCAAACATATTGGTCTTATTTCTTTTGTCAGTAGATGTTTTATAAATTGTCATGTGACCTAGTCTTGATCAATGAAGTCTTAGAGAAACTCTGCTGGTTAACTTTGTGGGACAGTTTTTTCACTACAAGAGAGATGCACAGAAGTTTATGTCATCCTTCTTTCTTAAATAATGTTATGTCTGTATGTGATTCTGAAACTGCTCCAGCCATTTTTTTCAATATAGAGATACACTGTAAAACAAAGAAACCATGTCTTTGTTTCGTGTCATTGTAAATAACAGAAACAAAGTTTTAACAGATTTAAATTTTTACTTTTCTCACTCAACAAAAAGTGTGAAAGCTGGTGTTTTCTGGCTTCTGTATAGCAGCTCTAAGGATATCAAAAAAAAAAAGCTTCTCTAATTCTCCCTGTTAGTACAGAATGGCTGTACATCATGGCCTCAGCCAACATATCTATGGTCAAGACAGTCAAAAGAGGAAGAAGAAGGGAAGAGGAAGAAGAAGGGAAGAGGAAGTCAAAATGACTTCATGGAGAAACAAAACATTTTTCCACAGGAGCACTCTTTAAAGGAAAAGAGTCTGGGAAAGTGAAGTGTTTTCTTTCCAGCCTCTGTGGTAGAGGAAGGCGGTATGTGGTGTGTGAAAATGGAGTGAGCGATCTCCTGTATTTGCCACACTCCTTATGAACGACATAAAAGAAAGATAGAAACACCTGGATTGTGGATGATGTTGTTGATTCATTGAATACAATAACATAGAATTGAAGTTCCTGGACTTCTTATATGACAAAATAAAGGTTCTTACTATTTAAAACACCTGTAATTTGGAATGAAATTGTGTAACCCTTGAAAATATCTTTATTAATACAGCTACATAAACATTCAAAATGAACCATAAAGTCTTGTCAATAAAGGTCAAACTGATGGAATAACTAAGTTTTTCTTTTAAACTCAGAAAGAAGGAATAAAACAACACTGAGAAGTTTTATGTTTAAACTTATATATAATCTTTCTTATCCTTAACTTTTAGATAAACAGATTCGTTGTTGCACAAACATAGTTTCTTACAGACTTTACTTAATGTCTCTCTTCATCATTAGAATTTAGTTCTTCTGAGAGCAGATATGTTTTCTGCTTTCTTCACTGCTGTGTACACAATGTCTTTCATGCAGTACATATTAAACAAAGCCTCTTGGACAACATAAGTACTTTCATCCACTTAGGTGGATTTTTGGTACATATGCTTAAAAACAATTTAAGATTTCTTATAATTATTACAGCTTTAATAACTGATTTCTCTTACTTTCAAGATAAGTGGTATGGAAAATGAGAAAAAAACTTATTGATAAGTGTTTAATAGTTGAAATTGAGATTTTGATGAAATTATTTTTATTAAAATAAATATTTAAATAATGTTTTTAATAAAATGAATTATTCTTTTGTTTTATATTTATCATTGATCTAAGAGAAAATGAGAACTTTAGATTAATGTTCTCTTCATTCATAAAAGATAACAGGATCTTAATGTAGGATCTTTAATTCAAACTTTTTCTCTAATGGAATTCTTACTAACACTGAGAGAATAAATATACATATATAAAAGCAGGACTTTAACCCACAATCTGCACCAACTTTCCAAGATACTAACCACCATATCTACAACAGACAACCTTGGAAGCTACGTTCTCAGATTGCTGTCTCTAATGACCATTCAGGAAGCCAAACAATAGTTTATCTAAGAGTCAACCCAGGATGGCTAGGACTTGATTAATAACTGACTGCTTTTCCGAATTTTTGTCCCCAATTTCAACAGATAATCAACCAGAGAAAGACAAATATGCACCACTAACTAATCACATAGAATACCTTTTTTCTAGTTAACCCTCGTAAATTCCCCATGCCGAAAGCATCCAGTCAGCACATACAAGATGCCCTCCCTTTTTTCCACTATAACGGTCTCCAGTTCTGCCTGCCTTTGAGTCATTGCTAAAACACAAGTCATGATGGCTGACTTATTTTCTATAGCAGTAGTCTTTATTTTTCTCATTTGGTTGGTTCTTATTTTCAAAGCACATATTGTCAAGAATACATTAACGATTTTACCATAGAATGAAATTTGCATTAAGACAAATAGAGTACATGTTGGTTTTTCATAAAACCATAAAAGAAATTCAATAATTGTACAATAAAGATGATCATAAGGATATGATACACTGACCAGATGGACCACAAAGAGTTTTAGTTTAATTACAAAGAATCCTCATAAGAACTTCTGACCTTTTTTAAGAAAATTTATCAATTACAAAAAATCACTTTAATTTTTTTCCTAAAACAATTTTTAAAATATAGATGCAACAAAGATAGATCAAGGGTCAATAACAATTATTCTGAAGCATTCTGAATCACTTTTCAAAAACTATTTACATAAAGTTTTAGCATATGAACAAATTTTTGAAATATCTTTGATGAATTTGATTCCCAAACACAATAGAAGAAATCCAGATGCCAGATAATACTTTTTTTTAACTAAAATGACTTAAGTAAATGTGTTAATCTATTCTCACACTGCTGAAAAAGCCATAACTGAGACTGGGTAATTTATAAAGAAAAAGAGGTTTAATGGACTCACAGTTCCATGTGGCTAGGGTGACCTCACAATCATGGTGGAAGGCAAAAGGCATGTCTAACCATGGTGGCAGGCAAGAAAAAATGAGAACCAAGTGGAAGGGAAAACCTCTTATAAAACCATCAGATCTCATGAGACTTATTCACTACCATGAGAACAGTATAAGGGAAACTGCCCCCATGATTCCATTATCTCCCACGGGGTTCTTCCCACAACACGTGGGAATTACAGGAGCTACAATTCAAGATGAGATTCGGGTGGGGACACAGCCAAACCATATCAGTAATTAAATTAAAGAATTAAAGTTTTCTAAGCAGGTAATATGGACCATGTGTCAAATTATCAAATCTCAGAGTTAATCTCCTAATTGTTCTTCACATGTTTGAATATAATTATACAAAAAGTTATAACATTAAAATGATCATGTACTATTAAACATACTTTCCAGATCAGGATTCCTAGATGACCTAAAATTATTTGTTTTTGCTAGTCTTAAGGTTGACATTTTCTTTTAGCATGTAAATTCCACATAAAAATATGTTCTATATTAAGGAAATACTGATTTCATTGATCATAAAATAATTACAAATACTGGTTATAAATTATAATAAAATATATTAATTTATCTTCATAATTTTTGAAGAAAAAATGTAATTTTCTAAAACTGAATACAATAATGGGGACTTTGTGTGTCCAAAGATATTTTTACCTATTTTTTCTTCTCTTTCATGTTTGTCTTAGACCTTAGACACTTCTTATTGCTTCTGCAAGTGCTTGGAGACAAAGATGTCACCAATCCCTGAGCCATGAAATAAGAATCCAAGACATAAAACTCAAATAAGAGCCTTTTAAGGCAGGATAATAAATCTGACAATCCTGAAGGAATAATTCACAGACAAATACTTTGCACCAATTGAATGTATAAAAGTGTTCTATTCAAGAGACTCTCTTTGGATCATGAGAACATTTTGGTCAGATTCCTGAATATCTCTATAAGAGTTAAATTCCTTTAGCTTGAAACAATAGTATTTTAACTGCCTTCAAATAATTTGGAATGTAATAAGAAAATTTAGCCTAGAGTAGATTTTGTGAACAATTACCATCCCAACATACATAATATATAGAGTGCAACACAGCAACATAGGAGCTTGCCAAGGCCCAGATTTTTAAAGAGTAATTTTGCTTCTCCTCTATTTTCTCAGGTGGTTCTCATAAGTGTATTCCCAACCTTTGTAAATAACTGAAATGGAATATTTGGCATAAGGCAGAAGGAGAAGAGTGAGTGAAAATAGAAAAAAGAACTATTTGATGACACAGTTTGGCTTGAGTTAATTTTCACCTTACCTGTTATACCCTTACATCTACAAGATATGTAACATACAACAGAAAAATGTCAGTTTTCAGTGCCTTAGAAATGCAGCATTGCTCTATAGGAAAGACCTCAAGACAATAAATAACAAATATCCAGTTTATCTTTAAAGTTTACAAAAAATTTCCGTGGAAAAGTTAAGATCAATAAAATAAACATACACTGAGATAATACAGCAGACACTTGGTTTAGTATCATTTTCTTTACCCAAGAAGATAGCTTTTCTGATACACTGATTTCTCCAAAGAAAGTTCACATCTAAAATAGGAAATATATCACTGCTGTTTTTAAAGTTTGAACTTATGAGACTGTCTATAGATGAAATTTAGACAACAAATTTTTTAAAAATAAGTATGTACTAAATATATTGTTAAACACTGGCATTTTATTATAAAAACTACACCTATGCTATTTGTCCTTTTGAGAAATGTCCATATTAGGATCTTCCTACTTAAATGTCTAGTTCATTCCTCTCTAGGAACTCAGAGAACTATCGCTTAAGTTTTTCAAAATTACAAATAACTTAATGATAATATAAGGTTCTAATTCTTGAACTTTCTTTCAATAAATATATGTATTTCTTTGCAAAAGCCAATTAATTTATTTTTGCTATTTGTATTGTTTTTTTCTACCTAAAATATTAGCAAGTTATTATCACATAAGGTATAAAATCGACATTTAGAAAGAAAACTTCCAACCAAAGAGCATATGTTTTCATTGAAAAATCTAGTATGAAAATCTAGTAATATTTTTAAAAAAACGAAGAAAAATAAAGAAAAGGAAAGACAGTTTGAAAAACAGCTAAGGTATTTCTCCAGAAGTGCTGGAAATGCCTAAAGAATTGGAAATTATGTTGGTAATGTAACGGTCTGTGTCACCTCATGAGCTGTCAAATCCTAGGCTGCACAAGACTAATAGCTCTTTTATAAAGAGTTTCTTTTAGCACTGCTCCCCAAACTCAAAGGCGCAGAACACTAGCTATTTAAGAGCAAAATGATAAAGACTCACTTACTTAGGTTGATAAGCTTTCTCAGGAGTAGCATTTTTATTCCGAAACAAGTCACAGAACTCATTAGCAGAGCCAATGGCAATGATAACAGACTATGAGTATCTTTAATTGCCCTTCTGTGTCTTATGCATTTAAAAGCCACATTTGAAACGAAAGCTCTGTCAGAGATTTAATGACAGGATTTGAGTTTTAAAGTGAGATAATCTCATACCTATAAGAAGATCAGTTCTGCATTAGACACATGACTTGGATCACCTTCAGAAATCTTTGTTGACCACATGAAAGGTAAACACTTTAAGCAACTTATTTTGCAAAATAATATTGGGGCTACTATCATTTGATATTTAAAGACATTAACTTTATATTTCATGAAATATGAAATAAAATGCTACCTACAAACCTGGCACATACTTCAAATGACAATCTAGATTTTAAAGCATCAAAAGGTTCTAACTAAGCAGTATCATTATATATTGCAAAGATTTTGAAGGCTACAACCAAGATGGAAAAAAAAAATTCAGTGTCCTTGGAAGAGTAAATAAAGTTTAAAGAAGCCTATTTAATATGATAATTTATTTTTATATTTAAAAACTTATATAGGGCCGGGCGCGGGGGGGTCACGCCTGTAATCCCAGCACTTTGGGAGGCCGAGGCGGGCGGATCACGAGGTCAGGAGATCGAGACCATCCTGGCTAACACGGTGAAACCCTGTCTCTACTAAAAACACAAAAAATTAGCCGGGCGAGGTGGCAGGGCCTGTAGTCCCAGCTACTCAGGAGGCTGAGGCAGGAGAATGGCGTGAACCCCGGAGGCAGAGCTTGCAGTGAGCCGAGATCCCGCCACTGCACTCCAGCCTGGGTGACAGAGGGTGACTCCGTCTCAAAAAAAAAGAAGGAAAAAAATATATGTATGTAATGAAAACTATTTTTATTTTGTTTTTAACACAAACTCCAAAAAATCGGAGTTTAACCTTAAAAGTTTGAGAGCTTCCAGCAAGAAGAACATGCTCAATGGAAGCTAAACTGGGGCCTGGAGTACTGGATTCTAGCCAGAGTCCTATATATTGCCCCAGGTGTCTTAGATTGTTCAGGTTGGACTTGCATAGCTTTGCAGTCCTGTGGGTCTATCCCTTACTTGCAGAATATTATAGCTTATGTTATATATCCCATTTGGGTTTTAACATCCTCTATTGTCAAATAAAGAATATGAATTAATTTATAAAATCATTTTAGATACACACTTATTTAAAATATTCTTCAAGAATGTAGTGAATTAAATATCCCTAATATTTATTTACGTAATTATTCTAGATATTTTAAATTATGTATTATAGAATACTAAAATAACTGGAAAAATCAGTAAAAAGGCATTTGCAGTTTATCAACTGTGCATGAAGCAATGTGGTTAAATATGGGAGGACTACCAAGATTCAGAAAACTTTATAAACCAACCTTCTGCTATTCTTTCCTCTTTTTTTCTAATACATAAAAGGATTCTAAGAAGCCAAATCAACCAAGGTAAAACTTGATTATAGAAACCTGGATAAAAGGTCGGGACATTAAGACATCTATTGCTTGTTTTTTCTAGCATTGTTTTCTCCTTTCTTTTAACATCACTTCCACACATCTTTTGGGAAAATATTTTTGAGATTGAGAACCTCCGCCTCCCGGGTTCAAGCAACTCTCCTGCCTCAGTCTCCAGAGCAGCTGGGATTACAGGTGCCTGCCTTTGCACCTGGCTAATTTTATTACTTTTAGTAGAGATGGGGTTTCACTTTCTTGGCCAGTCTGGTCTTGAACTCCTGACCTCATGATCCACACGCCTCAGCCTCCCAAAGTTCTGGGATTACAGACATGAGCCACCATGCCCGGCTGAGCAAGAGGCATTCTTATTGAGAGTGATAACAAAACTGCGCGACGACTTCCACCCACCCTCACTGCAGTGTTTAAAATGTTGAAGAACAGGCATAGTGGCTCACACCTATAATCCCAACACTTTAGGAGACCGAGGTGGGAGGATTTCTTGAGACCAGTCTGGACAACCAGGAGTTTGAGACCAGTCTGGACAACAAAGCAAGACCCCATCTCCACAACAAAATTGTAAAAATTAGCCAGGCACAGTGGTGCACGCCTGTAGTCCCAGCTACTGGGGAGGTAACACCATGCCGATTTGACTGTTCTCCATTTGCAAAGCCAAAATAACAAAGACAAGATGCAGTTAAAAAAAAGTAACTTTATTCCAGAGGTAGCAGTGGCGAAGTGGCCAGATTCTCATCTAAAGAAACAGCTTCAGCTCCCCTGGAGGAAAGCAAGGGCTTAAAAAGGCAGGTTTAGTATAAAAGGCATGCAGCGGGGCGGGCCAGGAGTTGCGGGTCTACGTGACTTGCTCTGATGATGTATCTTGAGTCATTGCCTCATCTGGTAGCTGGACTGGTAACACTGAGGGCAAATCTGTGTTGTAAATTAATCACCATATCGAGACAATTTCCCAGTGGGGAGAAATCCGGAGGTATTTAATATAAATGGTTAGTGGTTGGTATCTCCCAATACATATTGGGGGAAGTTAATGCTGGTTTTAAAAACTTGTGTAGGCCAGGCATGATGGCTCATGTCTGTAATCCCAGCACTTTGGGAGGCCGAGGTGCTCAGATCATGAGGTCAGGAGTTTGAGACCAGACTGGCCAACATGGTAAAACCCCATCTCTACTAAAATAATACAAAAATTACCTGGACATGGTGGCATGAACCTGTAATCCTAGCTACTCAGGAGGCTGAGGCAGGAGAATTGCTTGAACCCCGGAGGTGGAGGTTGCAGTAAGCTGAGATGGCGCCATTGCACTCCAGCCTGGGAGACAAAGCAAGACTCTGTCTCGGACTCTGACTTCACCACTAAGCAGTCTATGCATGTAAACAAATTGCACTTGTGTATTGTAAGATACAATCTTTCTGAGTTTCTCTTCAAAGGATTTAGCCTGTTAACTTCCTTATCCTTTGTTCTCAAACTCAACTTTCTTGTTCTTCCTTGCCCGTAGTTACTGTAAACAGCCTAACCCCTTCCCTTCAGCTCTAACCAATAACTCACATCTGTTCCCTTGGTTACCTGTACCCATTGTGAAACTGCAAGTCTCACACACTCCACCTCTGTACCTTACCTTCCCCTCCCCTTCTGTATTTAGAAAAACATGTTCAAGTAGCCAATCAGGTCAGCTCAGATTGTGTGGTCCAACCCCAGCCCATGGAGGAGTGACACAGAGATAGAGACTGCATTAAGGATAAAACCACCATGGTCTCCTTTGTTCTGCGTGCTCTTGCAATCTTGACTGATGCGAGTGGCACCTTTCTGCAGCAGTAAATTGCCTTGCTGAGAGAATTAAACTTTTGCCTGAGTGCTGGTTTTACTTCGCGGCACGTGGCACCGAGCATTTATTCCTGGAGCATTTTATATCCAACACGTGTCATAAATTTAACCAAATTAAAAAAAAAATTAAGAGTGTTATGAAAAAAGAAAAGTGGTTTTGTGGGAACAAATGTAGTACTCAAATTAGGAAGGGCATAGAAAAGAAATGATGCTGATTTATAAAATATCAATAGGAGTTACAGAGTCATTGAAGGGAAATCCACGCAAAAGACCAAGCATATGTGAAGATTTAGGAGGAAAGAAGACCTTATTGGTCTGCAGAATCCAGATCTAGAATGAGGATTAGGGGAGAGAGGAAGGATTTCAGCAGAGCTGCTATCATGAAAGACCTATACAGCATGCTTAGAAGGTAGCCTGAGGAATATTGGATGCATATTGAATATGCATCCAATTGATTGAATAATTAAATTGAATAATATTAAGGAATATGTGTTTTTTTAGTTGCATTTTTAATCTGAAAGGATTTTTCAGGTATCAGAAGGAAATAACTAGAGCTATAGCTGTCAACTTAAAAATGACGAGGTTCCTAAATTTGGAAAGAAGACCTTTATTTCTCATAGACAGCTGCAGCCTGCAGGGTGACCTTTATGACAAGTTGGGAAGCATAACCTCAGGCCAGAAGCCAGAAGCAGACAGTAGTAAAGGGAGCAGTAAAGGGAACAGGAACTTACACTGACCATGGTGGCCAAATATACACATTCAGTAAGCTTTAGGAGTCATTAATATTTATGAACACAGAAACATGCACAAGGGCAATTGAGCTTCTTGCCTCTTTATGGGCCCCACGTACAAAAAAATGTCTGTGTTAGCATAATCAAATGGTGTAGTTTTTGGCCCTCTGAAGTCAAAAGGTGAAGCAAAGGACACAAAAACCCTTACTGAGAATTCTCCTGGACTGTCGAGAACAACTCCTTTGTGAGTGGTCCCTTGGAGCCTTCTGAAAGGACTGGTTTCAGCCCTAGCTTATCCAGCCTGTAGCCTACAAGCTACATGCAGCCCAGGAAGGCTTTGAATGTGGCCCAACACAAATTTGTAAATTTTCTTAAAACATTATGAGTTCTTTTTGCATTTTTTTAAGTTCTTCAGCAATCATTACTCTTAGCATATTTTATGTGTGGCCCAAGACAACTCTTTTTATTGCAGTGTGGCCCAGGGAAGCCAAAAGATTAGACACACCTGATTTAGCACTTCCTAACTGTGGTTAGTGAGGGAAGGAGAATAACGAGGCGTGTCCAACCTCCTATCTTACCATGGTGGACACTCAGTTTTTAAGGTGTTACTCTAGGGTCCTCTTGGCCAAGAGTCAGTTTGGGGGGATAGAATTTTATTTTCAGCTTACATAGCAATAAACTTGGAGAAAAATAATAAAGGCTTGAATCAGAGTAAAGACAGTGATGGCGAAAAATATTTGAGTATGTTCAAGAGACATTAATCAGTTAAATAAGGAGAACTAAATGATTAGAAATAGGGTATGAAGAAGAAAAAAGTTAATTATCTCCCACATTTTTGATTTGAGCAGATAGATGATGAAATTATAAAGGTATGAACACTGTGTTCAACTCACCACATTCTTTTTGTGGGGCACATGAATACATGTCCCAGCCTTCCTTATAGTTAGGTTGTATACCACGTCACTAGCTTCTAGCCAGTCATGGGTGGAGGTGATAAAGCCACTTTCCGGCCTACTTCTTCTTAAAAACATTTCACAGAATCCACGAACCATTCCCTCTCTCACAGGGCAGTATTGGAATACATCTGTTCTAAATGGTTCAGCTACAAGATCGGTAGCAGTCTGGTCCCCTGGCTCCACGAGAGAACTTCCCAAGAGCCATGCCTGGTCCTCACCACATGGTAAGAAGAGGGATAAACCAAGCTAATTGTGGTTATGCACTGAAATGTCAAGAATGATCTTTTACTACAGCAGATTCAACCCTATCCTGATGCAGAGATAAATCATTAAATCAGCAAGAATTTGGGAGAAGAGCAGGTTTTGGAAAGAAATATGGAGTAGAGCAAACACTGCTGAGTTCAGCTTCAACATGTTGAGATTGTGATCCTATGCAATGTTAAAGTGAAGATAAAAGAATTCGGATATACACATGTGGACCCTAGAGAAGAAAGCTGGGCTGGAGATGCAAATTTAGAAGTCACTGGGTTATAAATTGTGGTTGATGCCATGAAAATAGGTAACATGTTTCAATTTCATCATTTCATCCACTGTATGTCAGGTTCATACAAAGAATAGTTTTTAAAAGCATATCTACCTGTCACCTCAAAATATGCAAAAATGCCATATCAAGTAATGCAAATATAATATAATTTTACAATTTGTGTTTTTCACTCACGTCCGTGTAAAGAGACCACCAAAGAGGCTTTTGTGTGAGCAAAAGCCTTTCACCTGGGTGCAGGCGGGCCGAGTCCAAAAAGAGAGTCAGCGAAGGGAGATAGGGGTGGAGCCATTTTATAGGGTTTGGGTAGGTAAAGGAAAATTAGTCAAAGGGGGTTGTTTTTGGCGGGCAGGGGCGGGGGTCACAAGGTGCTCAATGGAGGAGCTTTTGAGCCAGGATGAGCCAGGAGAAGGAATTTCACAAGGTAATGTCATCACTTAAGGTAGGAAGAGGCCATTTTCACTTCTTTTGTGATTCTTCAGGCCATATGGATGTATACATTGAGGTCAAAGGGGATATGATGGCTTAGCTTGGGCTCAGAGGCCTGACAGTGTTATATCTTGACTCCCTGGGATAAAACAATATATTTGGGAATCTATGTTTTAGTAAATTAGAAAAAACATATATTAAACAATTTTTTCTAAAGGTAACTTCTAAGTAGTTCTGAGGCTCAGAAACCAATAGCTTAAAATATGGTGTTTTGGCTGGATTGAAGAAGCCAAAAGGTCTCTCCGACCTTCCTCCCCACCCCCATGCAACTTCTTCCCAAAGAATTAACCGCCTAAGATGCAGACCCACCAAGGAAAACAACAGTTTTCTTCCCCTCCCTGTAAGATAAAAATGTAATCAAATTTGAACAGACCCTTTTTCAAGGTAAAGATTGTTTCCAAAGATCATTTAAATTGCAAACAGAATTATTTCCAAGTTCATCTCTGTGCCTGGATCCATTCATTCACTGGTAGTAATCATTTATTCCTCCTCAGGAGAATTCCTCTTTTCCTTCTTCTCACAACCTGTTTTACAAGGATCCAAGCTCCCATTCTTTTTGTAACCTTGAGACAGTATATAAGTTTCTGTAGCTTATTAAGAAGTTGGGTATTCATTCTGAAGGCTCCTGTGTATACATGTTAAATAAATTTGCATGCCTTTCCTCCGATTAATCCATCTACCTCATGTCAATAATTTTTAGCCAACCTCCAGGGGGCCAAGAGCAATTGCTGCCACAGTTGCTACTAGGATTTTTACCATCCTCACCTCCTCCACAAAAAGAGTCTCTAAAGATAGCAAATGAGCACTTCTTGCTCTTTCTTAACCAGAGTGGACCCGTGAACCCTGAGAAGTCACTCTTACTAACTTTCCTAGATCAAAACACATTAGTGAAGTGATCCAAAGGCATAAAAAAAGTTACATTCATTTCAGCAGATGTTTTGATGCAAAGCTCCAGTAGTTAATGACGCCCAGACAGCTGATTTTTTTTTTTTTAGTTTTTCTTTGTTTTTGTCATAGTTTTTCAGTCTTCTAGTTGATTTTCTGAGCAAATAGTTAGCTTTTCAATAAAGTAATCCGTTCTCACTATGCACAAGAAAGCTGCCCGAAGCCAAAGAACACTAACTGCTGAATATGCCAAAGAGAATAAACAAATGGAGTTAAAAGTAAAAATAATCCTTGTGATTTGGTAGAGGGTCATTTGTGAAAACCAAAATCCTGGCTTTAAAAGTGAATTTGAATATGTTAGGCTTTCAGTTAAGTGTTTTATAATCAATGTAAACAATTGCTTCAACTTTTTCTAAATTTTGCAATAACAGAAAATTGTAAAATAAGTTATTCTAAAAGAGAGTGATAAGTACAAGATTTTAATCAATTTTATTTAGGAAAATCCTTTGAAACTTTGTCTGTTCCAAGCATTTAGTACCTAATTTAAATATAAACTTCTCTTTCAGTGAATCATATATAAAGAAACTAGAGAAAATGACTTGGGCAGAATAGTGAAAGGGACCATAAATAAAGCTTTTACCAAAAATAAAAACTAATGGTTCCAAATATTAAAACTGTCTTTGAGAGTTTACAGAAGTATAATTTGAACAAAGCAAGATTGTGAAACGCTTTATTTTATATAGGAGGAGTCAAATGCAAAAATGTCTTCTTTGAAGGCACACCACCACCAAAAAAACAAAATTCAGAGTCAGATAGGTAATATAATTGAAGTATAAGTAAGGTATATCTTAAAAGAAAAATGTTGCGATCTCATTTTATATATATACACACACACACACACACATATATACGCATGCATATATGTATATATACGAATATATATGTCTCTGTGTGTGTGTATATATATATACTTTTCTTAATAAGAAATGGACTGACTATGCTGCTAGATTTAAAGCTCCTTGAGAGGAAGGGCTGTACTCTCGTTGTCAGTTAACAAATCATTACCAAACTTTGGGTAGTACTGTCAGAGGTGTTTGAACAAGAATGACTCCATCTTGAATAGGGACTAGGTAAAATAAGGGTGAAGCCTACAGGGCTGAATTCCCAGGAGGTTAGGCATTATAAGTCACAGGATGAGATAGGAGGTCGGTACAAGATGCAAGTCGAAAAGACCTTGTTGACAAAGCTGTTTGCAGTAAAGAAGTTGGCCAAACCCCACCAAATCCAAGATGACTATGAAAGTGAACTTTGGTGGTCCTCACTGCTCATAATACGGTAATTATAATACATTAGCATGCTAAAAGACACTCCCACCAGTGCCATGACAGTTTATAAATGGCATGGCAATGTCAGGGAGATACCCTATATGGTCTAAAAAGGGGAGGAATCCTCAGTTACGGAAATTGCCCACCCCTTTCCTGGAAAACTCACGAATAACCCACCCCTTGTTTAGCATATAATCAAGAAGTAACTATAAGTATCCTTATTTGACCAGTCTATGCTACTGCTCTGCCTATGGAGTAACCATTCTTTAATCTTTTACTTTCTTAATAAACTTGCTTTCACTTTATGGATTTGTTCCAAATTATTTCTTGTGTGAGATTCAAGGACCCTCTTTTGGGATCTAGATCAGGGTCCCTTTCCAGTAACAATGCTGTGGTACACACTTTGAGGCTTTAAGGAAATTAGAGAGATAGGTGCAAAATTAGTATGATATGGTCTGTCCACAAACTAAAGTCAGTCACAGAACAACTCATTACATTAAATGTGATAAATGTTGTTGTCAAGCAAGGACCACAGAAGTAACAGTACAGCCCTTTCTGCATCATGAACAAAGGAAGACCTTATGGAATAGAAGACATTTAAGACATTTAAGGCGTGACTTAAGAGTTCCATAGAAGCGAGTGTTTTTTAGTGTGTTTGGTAGTGGAGTCATCGATGAATCTTTTGTGTGGTTAAACTTAAGCATTTATTAAATGGAGTATGTGGAGTAGATGAAGATATAAATACAATTTTTTTTTTTTTTTGATACAGAGTCTCACTGTGTTACCTAGGCTGGAATGCACTGGCACAATCATGCTTCACTGTAGCCTCAACCTCCTGGGCTCAACTGATCCTCCCATTTCAGTCTCTGGAAAAGCTTGGACCATAGGCATGAGCCATCATGCCTAGCTAGTTTTTAAACATTCTTTGGAGAGATGGAATCTTGCTTTTTTGCCCAGGCTGGTCTTGAATTCCTGGGCTCAAATAGTCCTCCTGCCTCGGCCCCCTAAAGTGCTGAGATTATAGGTGTGAGCCACTATATCCGGCCACCATAAGTGCAAAACCTTGTGGATAGATTATAAAAGACTTTTCAAAATGTTCTAAATAATCTGAATTCCTACAGACAACATGAAGTCATGAAAGGTTTTATGCAAGAAAGTGAAAGGATTAATTGGTTTAAATGATAACTTTGGCTATAGTACAGAAGACATTGGTAGAAAGAGGAGTTGAGAACTTACAAGGGGTCTAGTGTAATAGCCCTCAGTAGAAATGATACATGAGCAATATGGTGTTTATAAAAAGGGAAAGTTTTTTTGTAATGTACTAATCAATTTAAGATTAAGAGATATTAAAATGACTTCAAAGCTTCTGGCAAACATAACTCTTTATATGGATAAAAACTAATGAACATTTTAAAAAGTGAAAACTTGAAAAACAGACGTTGAGGGTTTATTTGTGTATGTTGACACTGGGTCACTTTGTTGACAGGAAGCACCTTTGCAAAAATTATGACAGTGGGGCCGGGCGCGGTGGCTCAAGCCTGTAATCCCAGCACTTTGGGAGGCCGAGACGGGTGGATCACGAGGTCAGGAGATCAAGACCATCCTGGCTAACACGGTGAAACCCCGTCTCAACTAAAAAAATACAAAAAATTAGCCGGGTGAGGTGGCGGGCGCCTGTGGTCCCAGCTACTCGGGAGGCTGAGACGGGAGAATGGCGGGAACCCGGGGGGCGGAGCTTGCAGTGAGCTGAGATCCGACCACTGCACTCCAGCCTGGGCGACAGAGCCAGACTCCGTCTCAAAAAAAAAAAAAAAAAAAAAAAAATTATGACAGTGAGAGAAGTCTGGCCTAGCGAACTCCATCTTGCCTCCAGCCTCACAAGCTGTCTTTGCTCATTTCTGGGCATAGGACAAACCAACTATGGGAGGAATTCAGCTTATAGTTAACTTTCAAACAAAGATAATCAGTGTTTCATCCCAAAGCTAATCCCCTCCTTGCTCAGGTACCAAAACTGCCTTTGCAAAACTAACAAATTAGCCACAAAACTAGAATTATGGTTCAAGAGTCACATCATTGGAGGTCACAAGATTCATAACCTAGCCAATTGCTCCTAAAGATAACATCACTATCATAAAACCTAAGACTAGTGCTTGAGGTATTTTTCAGACCTTGCATTACGGTGGAATAGCTGATGCCACCTGGGCTAGTCACCCATACCAAGAAACTGACTCCACTGCTCCCATGACCACCACCCAGGAACTCAGCTAAAGAAGATAGATTTAACTTCCTGTAATTTCATCCCCAACCCAACCCAACTCAACCAATCAGCATTCCTCATTTCCTAGCCCCTTGCCCACCAAACTGTCCTTGAAAACCTTTAGCCTCTGAATTCTTGGGGAGGTGGATCTGAGAGACATCTCCCATACTGTTGCTTGGCTGACCCTACAACTATTAAACTCTTTCTCTGCTACAACTCTTGCTGTTTTCAAGGTTTGGCTTTTCTGATCAGTGGGTAAGAACCCAGTTTGGTGATTCCAGATACACTTGTGGAGATGTCTGGCCAGTGGATGAAATGTGACACCAGAAAGTCAAAAACTTTTGGTGTTATTTACGTAAACATTGTAGTCACTAGTATATAGGAGATCGTTAAAATTATAAAAGTAGATTTGAGCTCCAGGAAATTGCATTTAGAATTATATTAGAAGTGTGTTAAGGACAGAATACATTGTTTAAAGGTAGAGGAAAAGAAGAAGAGGTCTGAGAAGGCGTAGCAGATTACTTAGATGAAAACCAGGAGAGTGGGATCTCAAAGGCTAAGGGAAAAGCAAGCCCCTAAGCAAGGAGATGGCTGGCAATAGACAAACATAATCAGTTTCACCTTTTTTTCTTATTCCATCCTATACATTTCATTTACACCTAGGTGGCTCATCTTTTATGTGGCCAGATGATTTCTGTTTATCCCCAATCTAGATACTGATGCTTCTATTAGGAATATAAAAAGTTTTTGAGATGTAGCATCTTTTGAATTTATATATTTGTCCTCTTTTTAAAAAAAATTCTGAATTTCATAAGTTAGGGAGATATCACTTTAACTGACTTAGGGATGATCTAATTTTTTGAGAATAAATTTTCATTTCTTATCCATTTTTTAAGTACACCAGATGAAAAATTCAAAAAGGAGAATATCAACGCTCTCACATCCTAGTAAAAGACTGACTAAGATGCCTTAGAATTTCCCTCACCTGGACCAAACTTAAGACAGCCTTTTTCCTGCCTCTAAGCCCCAGACCTCCCTTTCTTCAGAGCATTTAGAAAACTTGTGATGGCAAAGTCTTTCTCTGCCTCTTAGAGATGTAAATCTTGTTAAGAGCTTCTGGCCAATTTCACAACCCAGAATTGTCTTTCTCAAAGACCTGGGAGCTATCTCTTTAAAATGTAATCTTAAAAAGATAGTGCCCCCATCACTCTCTGTGAGAAGGTAGGAGCCTAAGTTTGTTGGGTGCTTTGCTCCCAGTTGTAAAACTACCTCTTGTCAAGAATATAGGAAAAAGGTTACTTTTCCTTTCGCCAAGGCCAATTAGCATCCACAGATGACCTCCAATCCCTGCTACCCACAGCCAGGATCTTAAAAACTCTCCTGCCCTTGATTCAAAGAAGTTGAGCTTAGACTGAGTCTGTACTCTCTATTCTATTGAAATGTCCTTGAATATAGTCTTTCTTGTCTATTTAACTCTCTCTGAAGTAATTGTTGCTTTGAAAGTACTTAATGCATAAAATTTACAACAAGGAATAGTCCAATACTTACAATTACAGATTCAATGGACTTATCTGTACATTTTCCCTTTGCTCAATGCTGAAGTGTGTATTTTTAATAAAGTTAGAAATACATTTTTTGGTATTCCTAGACTGTGGCAAAAATCAGAATGTTTGCTATAACTTCTTTTTTTTTTAGCTTTTCTAAAAAATATATACTATAGGAAACAATATGTGCAATCTATAATTCCTCTGGCAAAGTGAAAATTTTATATATATATATATGCAATTTATTTACCATAACTCATTAAAGACATCAGTTAATAGTCTCAGTGAAGTGTATTAAAGCACAGTAAAATATATACACATCAGACTGGGCTTGATGGCTCATACCTGTAATCCCAGCACTTTGAGAGGCCAAGGTGAGTGGATCACCTGAGGTCAGGAGTTCGAGGTCGACCTGGCCAACATGGCAAAACCCCTTCTCTACTAAAAAATACAAAAAAAAAAAAAAAAAAATTAGCTGGACGTGGTGGCACATGCTTGTAATCCCAGCTACCCCGGAGACTGAGGCAAGAGAATCACTTGAACCCAGGAGGTGGAGATTGCAGTGAGCCAAGATTGTGCCACTGCACTCCAGCCTGGGCAACATAGTGGGACTTCATCTCAAAAAATATATATAGATAGATAGATAGATATAGATATATATGAACTCCACAAAATTATTCCCATTTCAGTGAACTAGTTTCATTTACAAAGACAAATTTAACATCACATGTTAAGTTCTATGAACCTACTAATTTACTTTCAAATATTTAAGAGAGACAAATTTATCCAAACAAGTTGTGTGTGTCTATAATTAGGGGTGGCATAACAAAAGACTTTCCTAGTGTGGCAAGAAAAGGAATACTGAAAACAAGCAAATGACTGGAAGTTTAGAGTTTGTATAAAATGGTTACTTGTTGACTTTTTCCTGATGATCATTTAGCATCATTTCTGAAAATACATTTGCTAAATTATATTTTCAAATATATTGCCAGTACTTGAAAAGAAATTTGGTTGGTCAAACAATCATTGAACTATAAGCATTCTTGACATGTTATTTAACACAACACTTTTTCTCTGGGTATAATTGTTACAGCTACACCATTTCAAATAGATAAATGCTTATGACATGATTGAATGCCTCCAAAAAATGGTACCAAATAATCTGCATATTAAAATGGAGGCAAAGTTTTAATAGTTTTCAAACCAATACATCCGGAGTTCATGTAACTCAAATGTAGAGGCCTCCCACAGCCTCTGGTTTCACCCATGTACATTCTGAAGACAGACTGAGAATCTTTCATTATCCCTCAATTGATTGCACACACAATTCATTAACAGTATTTTCATACTGTGGCTGAATTTGTCAGTTTCCTAGTCAATATCCTCCTCCACTCCCTTCTTTCTAAGCTTAGGAAAGATACAGTTTTGATTGGGGAGCAATCCCATACAGCGCTACCTATACAGGTTGCTCACTGTAACTGCCTGAAACGTCTGTCTGTGGGATTTTCCCTACCCCTGGCAGCATGTCAGTTTCCACAGTGCAGGGCAAGCTGAAGGTTCCACAGGGAAATACTCCCCAGATTCAGTTGTTAATCAGTGGTGAATAAAGACTCCAGTTTCTTTGACATTTTGTTAGGAAAACTTCGATAGATGTTCTCCTCTGTCTCCCATAGATCTCTAGTGGGATTGAGTTTTAGTTGTCCACAGTGATAAATTGTTTGATAATTCCCCTTCATTGATATCCTCCCCTTCTTTGTCTCCTTTTCAGTCCCCTACCACCATTTTCAGAAGTCAGCTCAGAAATAAACTACTTGTGTTCAAATCCTTTTCTGAGAATTTGTTTCCTGTTTGCCCAGCCTCTTTTAAAATCAGGAATGATCTGGTAATCTTAGTTCTGGCCAATGAGGCATAGGCAAAAGTATGATAGGTAAAAAGGAAGGAAAGTAGTAGGGAAAGTGTCTGTTCCACTTACTCCCCTCTGTTCTCTGCCCCGATCAAGCGCTTCTTGCATTAAATATAGAGACACCAGGAGCAGCAGCAGTCACTGTAATCAAGCATGATCATAAAACATCCTCAAAATGGGGAAGAGAGCACAGGGGCTAATCTGGGACTTCGAGTAACTGACTGAAGTCAGTAGAATTTTTTGTTTTGTGAGAAAAAATAATATAAAATACTTATTTGAAACCAAATATATATATTTTTGCTATTGCATGCACTAAGATATGCATATAATTATTGGAAGTTTTATAGTAAAAGAAAGAAGGTTTTGCATTGTTCAATACAGAGAAAAGCTTCATAGAAATTTTTATTTAATAATTAATTTAAACCTGTTGTATAATTCTCCTTGGCTGTTTCACAAACTTGTCTTCCTCCACATTATATTTAAAAATATATTCCATTATGGTGGAGAATTCACTTTCTGCACTGAAATTGTGTCTTTCATACAAAAACAAGCCTCTAGCATTTAGTTCCAAACAAATTTTTGATTTTGTAAAAGTATACTCCTAATAAAGTCTCTTGATTAAATTTCCACGTAAGCCCACAGTTTCAGAAAAGTCAACTAAATGATTTCTCCACAAAAGTTCACCAATTCAAAATCAAAATGGTCATAGGCAACTTGTTTTCCTTGGTTTAAAGCTAAAAGCCCCACTTTGCCACATTTAGTAATATTCACATAAACAAACAAAGGAATGAGTTAATAAAACAAGGAAGCTGTGCCCGAAAGTATGAGAGAAAAATTCACATTAAAAATTGGTACCTAAGAGAGTCCAACTCATGTGAGTCTCAGATATATTTACTCCATGTAATGTGTTTCCCCCATCTGGAAAAAATTCTCCAGGATTCTTCTTGGGAGTGTTAGCTGCTGATCTTTCACTGATAATGTCTATTCTAGGAATTATCCTTAGCAGAAGAGTACTGCATTTACCAAAGTTGCCATCCTACCCAGGGAAAGCCCAAAATCATGACTGGTTGGTGAGGGAATAAACATCCAGACCCTTAACCTCAACCTGGGTCATTATGAAGGATCATCTCAGCTCCAGAGCTCCCTGTAGAGACCAGCTGAGATGTCCGCTGAAACCACATCATATATAAACCTCCTCCTCTGCCCAACGCTGCTACTCTTTCTCTCCTCCAGGTGTTGTCTATCTAGAGAACTCCCCAATAAATTTCTTCCATGAATTTCTCCATCTCAGAGTTTGCTTCCCACAGAACTCATTTAAACCAATAACTTTCTAAGGAAAGAAAATAATGTTTTCCCCTTATTGAAACAAGCAACTTAACTGATGAGCAATGAGTAGATTATTTACTATAACATGTACTCAGATTACTAGAGGGCCAAAAGTGGAGCTGGTCTCAGCATAAGCTTTCAAGGTATAGAGCTTTTTATAGTGACATAAAGAAAGCTGACTTGTTGTGATGAATTGGGGAAGAATTTCTGGTCCACCTCTACTGTATTATGTGATCCAGGTGTGATGACTTACCCTAGGATTCAAATAAATAATGGACCTGATTTAAGATGCAGCTGGCACAAGCATGGGGTTGTACGGATAATAATACAATCAATTTGGCATTCTGGGAATACTGAGAGGGTCCCAGACTATGGAAAGGAGGCAATAATTTCATTAATTTATTTACATATTGATTAAAAATGTAATAAGTCTTTGTCAAGAACTTTCTAGATGTTTGGAACTGTGCTAGACATGCTGCCAGCACAATTGGGCAGAAAAGATGCTGTTCCTGGCATTCTCAGCTGAGGTATAGACTGATAAAGAGAGACTTTTAATATGGGGTGACAAGTGCAGTAACATAGAAATAGAACATCTCTAGGCAAGGGTAGAGGTGGAATAATACAGGCGAAGGAAACAGCAAATGCAAGGCCCAGACTTCAAAAAGAGGATAACATGGTATGCTCAGTGACCTAAAAGTATTTAAGCATGTCTTGGAAGATGGAATTGGAAGGGAGAGAAGATGAAAGAAGGGGTAAGCAGGAGCCACATTGTGAAATATCTTGTAGGTAGGGGTAGTGTTAAGAGTTTAGACTTTATTCTGAAGGCTATAGGGAAAATGGACAGATTTTAAATAGGAAGTGATAAGATCAGATTTGCCTTTTAGAAATATCAGTGTGAAACTCTTATAGAACTTGGCCCAGAAGACACAATCTGTGGCAGTTTATGTTGCCGGCAAACTTGATAACATCAGGACTGCCTAAAGCTTGATCTCACATGGCCCTGTGGAGATTTAATAATACAGTTCTGACACTTTTTATTTATAGGATGCAAATACATAAAGAACATTAAAAAAAAAACCCTCTAACCAATAAAACACATATAACACCATGAAAATTATGGGTGGTAGTCACCATAGCTTCTAAAATATGCTGATGTTATAACTTGTGACATAATTACATTTGGCCACTTAGAACATGCAACTATTCTTTCACTAGATTTTCAACAAGCAGTTCTGCTCAGAGAATAGGCTATAAATGACTGAGCAATGAATCTTATCCTCATTTCCACCAGTATTTTCAAATATTTTTGTTCAACAATTTCAAAGACAGATAACCTTGGGTAATATTGTTAGTACAATACAGTAATGTTTTTAAAAATGTTCTAGAAAATGCCGTTTTTGTTGAAAACTATATATATTTGTCTAGAGCTTCCTTTCCAGAGCTTTAGTGTAAGTTTAGAATCTTATATACACTGGAAAAAAAGTATTGTTAATCCTGAAAAAGTGTTCATTTAACCCTAGGCAGTAGGAAATCTTATAACATCTGGTATCAGGAGTAATCAGAAATGTCTTACCTACTGCTGAATGTCGCAGGACACAATTCAGACTTACCTTGTGAAGATCGTGTAGTAATAGTCTTATCCCAAACATTTAGTTTTCAGATCTCCAGTCTCCTTGAATCTCACTCTCCTGATTGGTTGCTTTTAATAAGAAATCTTTTCAGCCTCGGTCTGTCCTGATAATGCCAAGCAAGAAGATGAAGCCTGGACAAGCAAGAGATACGAGGAAATGTTTTCTCTATAAATCTAAAATATAAATCAAATAATGAAAACTTCCCAAAAGCAGAACCCTACCAAACATCATTTTGTCAAAGTATTATTATTGAGCTACAGAAATTAAACCTGATTTTAAAAACCCTGAGAAAAGAGGGGTTTTTTTGGTATGAGTAAAACAGTATATATTTATTTTTCTATATAGTACATAATATTTGCATAATACATATATATTCAGTAGGCACTCATAAAAAGTGTGCTGATATATCATTAATGCAAAATGATATAAAATAATCTGTATTGGGAAAATACAAGTATTTCCTAGGTTAATAAAATTTGGAGCTATTTAATTTAAGTTAATGTTGAATAACCACATACATGGTTTTCCAATTTTTGAAACAAAAATATTATTAATAAATAATATAAATTCTCATTGGATTGCCTGAGCTTACTATTCCTGTTTGAATAATGATGAAATAATCAAAACTTACTAAAATATTGAAATATTTTTATAATATCACCCTGATACTGCACTGGTTTCATATCATTATTTTCAAGTTCTATTAGCCATGCATTCAGGTTTTTATTGTAGGCCCTTTCCTCATTTATTGTACACACTCCTGTGGAGTAATACCATTCATTTTGGCTTTGCCTTCAACTCAGTGTTCTCTATGGTGTTTATTCTATATATCATACATTATACATCTATAACTCTGACCCAACTGATTATCTTGCACTTTAGACTGACTTGACTCCTGCCCATATGCGTGCATTTCATTATTACCCAGGCATCCCAAAATGAATATTCAAAACTCAAATAATATTTTTTTTCCCAAATCTTCCTCTACATCTGTAACCTTCCTTTACTCAAGGAAACAACCTCTGATTTATCTGATATATGTTGATACAGGGAATTTTTTTAATGTCTTTGTTTTTATTCCTAAATAATATGTGTAACAAATATTATTCATCCTGCATTCCATCCTTAAAACCATTACTAGATTTATAGATACTTTCATTTCTGCTCTCTGTGTTATTTGGATTTTCACTAGGATGTATTATTATATATGTCATTTAAAAAGCCCATTAGAAAAATGTACCATGCATAGCTGTGATATCCCTAACTTAACTGTTATTAATCTACTCCATCATTTGCTGTGCATTCTGGAATTAAGATGAAATAATCACATGGGTACTCAAATATTGCCTCTTATGTTTTTCCTCAGTGAACCTCATTCAAGACATATGTAAAGTACCAGCAAATAAACAAATATTTAGCAGGCTATTGGTCTCTCCTCGAAAAAGGAAAAGTGGTATGCAGAACAAAGCTAACAATGAAACAACTTACTAAGAAATTAATGAATCACATTTACTGCAAATTTACTATGTAGCAAGCACTGATTTAAGCCCATTATACATATTTAATTCTCCAATAACTTAGTTGCTAAATATATTGATTATTCCCATTTTATAGACATGAGAAAGGAAATAAATATGGGGAAGAGAAACTAATGGAAGTGGTTAAAAATGAAGCAGATGGAGAAAGCAAAATTGGAGCTTAGTTCAGCTACAGGGTCAAGATTACGAAACAATAAACTGGATTCTTCCCTAAGTGTAATTTTTTTCTTGCAAATGGCACCTACTCTAATCTCTCATGCCACTGTTAATCATACCTCAGGTTCTTACTTTAGAAATAGTGCTTAGCACTGAGAAAGAGGGATATCCAATAGGGAATAAATATCTCTTTTTGAGATAGAGAGGGGATAGGTGGTTTAGATTACTTGGCAATTTTTATAGAGCTCATCATTAAAGAATTATTTTCAGCTCATGTCAAAATGCCTCATACTTCTAAAGTAGAAATGATGGGTATAATCTCAGATTCCATGCCCTCCTCTTTCCTCTCTCTTAATAAATAACCTAACCCTTTTTATTGTACCTCCTAAATTGTCCTAAAATCTATTCTGTTCTCCCCGTCCTCACACTATCCTATTTTTCTCCCACATTACCCTTCTTCCTAGTTGGTTCTGTATCTTTGTGCTTGTCTCTTTCTAAATCATTTCCTAAATGTCCATAAGTGTATGCTTTCCAAAATGCACACCAGATCATGCTATTTTTTTGTAAACACACTTGATGACATTTTCATTTCTGAATGAATAGTATATTTTTGTATATTCTAGTCTCTGCCTTGCTGTCCACATTCCTCTTCTCCCACTTTCTAATTCACACTTCATAATCCAACTGTGTCAAACTTCACAGGTTGTTCAATGTACCTTGTACTCTCTTGCCTATGGGCTTTTGCTTATTTATTTATATTGAAATAATTTCAGACTTACAGAATAGTTGTCAAAGTAGTACATATTTCCTTCATGTAGTTCACTCAGCTTGCCATAATGCTAACCACTTGCATAATCATTACACAATCACTAAAACTGTGAAATTAACACTGGTGCAACACTATTCTTTATTTTTTATATTACTATGAATTCATAGATGTTTATTTTATTCTATGGGTGATAATCAGTATTGTTTTATTATGTGTAGTTCAAATTCTTGGGCAGTTATTGATTGAGCTTTGGCCACTGGCAACTTACAAATTGGTTCCTTTGTCTTTTCTACATAACACCTCATATTTTTAATTCTCCTTTTCTTTCTGACACTCATAAAATGTTGTAAGCTTATGTGCACTTCTTCTGCCCCAGAATCAATAATTTCTCCAATCTGATCATGTTTATTTCATTGAGGGTTTTTGGAAACTAAGATCTGAGTGCTAGGTATGCTCTTTGTTACAATAGTATTGCTTCCAGACTCTCTCATTAGATAGACATGCAAAATATATGTGTTGAAACCTATTATCCATATAAAGTAGTTTCAAAATTGTAACCGATACCCTGTGAGTAAAAAGTTTACTAAGTAGAGTGTAATGTTTATGTACAGTTCTTGTCTTAGCCTTATAATATCCAGTCAAATTACAATTTTCTAAAGATAGGCTAGTAATTTTCTTTCATATTTCTTTCACTGTTATTCAGGTAACACAATTAGGCTCATCTGTCAAAGTCTGTATTCAATTTAGGATATACCCACATCTTGTTTTCATTTTTATTTACATACAGTGAGACATATGCTTTGTGGTGCAAAGTTCTATTGATTTTGATAAATACATAGAGTTGTGTATCTATCAACATTGCTGCAAATAAAAACATCTTCATCACCTCCAAAATTGTCTGAATTACTCCTTTTCAGCCAATTTGTCCCGAACCATCCCTAATGTTTACAAAACACTGGCCTATCTTTCATCTTTAGAATTTTATATTTTCCAGAATATCATATAAATACAATCATACAATATATAATCCTCTGGTTCTGGTCAAAGCTTTCAAAATACACTTAAGATTCATCCATGTTGTTACATGAATTAATAGCATCTTCCATTTTATTGCAGCGTGGTTTTAATTTGGTGAGTGTACCACAGTTTATCCACTCACCTATTGACGACATCTGGGTTGCTTACAGTTTGGGTGATTATGAATAAATTTGTTATAACTATTAATGCACAGGTGTTTATGTTAATATACATCGTCATTTTTCTTAAATAAATAGCTAGAAGTGGCACTGCAGGATACTATGGTATCTGTTTAACTTCCTAAGAAATAGCCTGTTATTCATAATGGCCATACGTTTAGCATTTGCATCAGTGAGGTATGACAGCAATAGTTGCTCCACATCCTCTCCAGAACCTGATAGTGTCAATATATTTTCATTTTAACCATTGATTATGTGAAAAGTCATACTTCAGTGTGATTTGATTTGCATTCTCTAATGATTAATGCTGGTAAGCTTCTTATCCTGTTTATTTGTTATCCATATACTTTCTTTGGTGAAGTTCGTATTTAATATTTAAATCTTTTGCCCATTTTTCAATGGATTATATGGTTTTTTGGTTTTTTTTGTATTGCTGAGTTTTCCGAATTATTTGTAAATCCTGGAAACATAAACTTCGTCAGAAATGTGATTTGCAAGTATTTTCTCCCAGTATTTGGCTTGTTTTTTTATTCTCTTAAAAGTATTTTTCTCAAGAAAAAAAACCTAAATTTTAATGAAATTTAATTTTTTATTGTATGGATCATATTTGGTATCAATATTAAGAAAGAAAAATGAAATAACACTTTTTTCTATCATAAATATTTATTTTTGTTTCATTTTAGAACATTTATAGTTTTTCAAATTATATGTAAGTCTCTGTTTCATTTTGAACTTTTTAATATAAATTTTGATATACTGGTTATGGTTTATTTTTTGTTTTGTTTTGCATATGTGAATATGCTTTAGTGTATTTGCTAAAAGTTTATCATTGTTTCAGTGCCATTCCTTGAAAAGACTATTCTTTCTACTCCAAATAAAGAGAGGCATCCCTTCTATGTGATTTCTCATGTATTTCTCTCATTATTATACTTATTTCACTCTATTGTAACTACCAGTTCCCTGGTCCCTATCTCTATCTAGTTTGTAAAATTCATGGAGGCAGGAACCTGTTGTCGGTGACTGTCAGCAGAATCCACTCCCATGAAAAATTCTCAATATCTTTCCAGTTTCTGTTTCACTTTCTAGATCTGGCAGGAGGGTGTGCACAAAGACAGCTACCAGAGTGTGAGTCTGGTGAATCCTAGCATCCATGCTGAGCCCATTTCCTAAGCCCACTCCCTCAGAAAAGCTCTCCGTGGTAAATACATATTTTTTGTGTGTTTTCTTCACACCACAGCTGAGGGACCCCGAACACAGCTCAATCTGGGCTTTTATACCTGGGAGGCCTCTTGCTTAGCTAAAATATTGAAGGACTTCATTTTCTAGAAAAGACAAGAACAAAGCCTGAACTGCCTCTGACAGTTCCTCCATATCTCAGGAGGCTGTAGTCTTAGCACATTCTATAGTTATCCTAAGTACTACAATTGACAGAGAAAAAGAGCTGGGCTGACCAAGGTCTTCCAGAAGCATTCAATAATCACTTTTGTGAAGGCTTTCTAATGTTGATTTCACAAACAGTTTGAACAAGAAAAGTCACAACTTCAACCTAGAACCCAAGAAATCACAAATGTTAAGGTAAATTCAGCTTGCTGCCAAAGAGGAGATTCATGCTCTAGAAATATGAAAAACTCGTGGGTATTAGACAATAGATTATAAAAATCAATGGAGGCTGGAACATATGATTTTCCCACTATACCCTTCCTTCACAGTAACATTTATTATAGAATGTAATTGAAGGCCAGGTGCAGTGGCTCAAGTCTGTAGTCCCAGTACTTTGGGAGGTGAGGCAGGCAGATCACCTGAGGTCAGGAGTTCAAGGCCAGCCTGATCAACATGGAGAAACCCCATCTCTACTAGAAATACAAAATTAGCTAGGTGTGGCGCATGTCTGTAATCCCAGCTACTCGGGAGGCTGAGGCAGAAGAATCGCTTGAACCTGACAGGCGGAGGTTGTGGCAAGCCGAGATTGCGCCATTGCACTCCAGCCTGGGCAACAAGAGCAAAACTCCATCTCAAAAGAAAAAAGCATGTGTTTGAAAATTTTCAGAGATGGGAAATGACAGTGGGAAGAGAAGGAAGGGTAATCTAAATATTCACTCTTGTTTTGGGAACGTAATTAATACTACCAGGAAATTTTAAGTGGGTTATAAAATGATTGTCACTGCTATCAGTAGAGAGCCCTTTGCTAAAGCCTAACATAAATCCTAAATAAACTTTATGTTTTATGTTTCCCCCAACTTTTTATAAATATTTTAAAATATTCAAGTAGAAGAAGAGATGTTTAGGAAAAACATAGATGGACTTCAAATGAAGGGAAGACACAGATCCTCCTGTGTAGATAATAATTGTAGAGACAGTTAGCAACCCTAGGCTGACAGGCTAAAAACAGCTTACCTGGCCCAAGACGAACAGACAATAGGCAGCTTCCCAACATGCTAAAGTATATTTCCTTAGGGGATATATTTAATTACTGTACTAGTAAAATCAATGGATATTCAAGTTATTTCTCCAGAGAATTCAACATTTATTCAACATTTACACAATAAGAATTGAGAAATCCTTCACTGCCTGATGCTCTGAGCCACAGTTAACTGCAGTTGAACCTTATTAATTTTTAATATATATTTTAATTATAATCATGAAAATATACCTACACTTTTTAACGTTTCAATGCTAAACTCATAAAGTTGCAGCCTATTTCTAGCATTGTATTGTAGCTACATTCTCATTTGACTACAAATAACCAATAAATGCAAACCTTAAACTTAAATTCGTCCTCTTTTTGCAGTATATCACATCCCAAAAAGATTATCCACAGGATTGAGGCTGTAAAGTAGAAAAAAATAAGAAAGAAAAGAGAAAAAGAAAAAGAGAGGTAAGAGAGAAAGCAGAGAAAAAAAGATAAGTAGTTTATATGTAAGTTTAAGACTTGGCACTTGGCACTTTCCAATAATATCCACTTGTCTAAAATAACATGGAAAGCATGAACTTGTAATCTTTGGTTGCCTGGCAAACTGAAACTATTATAGATTTATATAGAATCAGAATTGTCAGAATATAAACATTTTAATGCTGTAAAATAGCCCTTAACTGGATTGGTAAGTACAAACAGCTTGAATAAATGTTGTTATTCTTATCTCTATCTGTATCTTTTTGTGCAGTCTTTCTCTTTGTATCTATACACACAGCTGCATATAGGCAGCAGTACATCATAGTGGTTCAGAGAAAGGGATTTAGAGTTAGACTGCCTAGTTAGATGCCTTACTATACTTAATAGGTTTGTGGCTTTGAGGAGTTTCCAAGATTTCGTCAAGACTCAGTTTGTTCATTCAATGACTAGAGGGTAATACTAGCATGTCCCTGAAAGGGATTGTTCTCAAAATTAAATAAAATAATTTATGTAAACAATAGACATAGTGGTTAATACATAGTGAATACTTAAACATTAGCTGCAATAATAATAATCATATATATCGTTGGAAGTCAGACTTGCACTATTTGAAACTTCTCAGCAAGCATGAAACAAATCATCACTTTTATCTGTAAGAGAATAATTTCTATTCTTACTAATTGAGTGAGGACATAAAGATGCCCTTTCTTTTGTAATGGGTTCACCTCCTCTGGAAAATCCAAATAGAGTCTTCATTAGCGTATATTTATTTCTGTTTCCCAGCCCAAAATGCTCATGCTTAAGTGTTACCGTAGAGCAAAATCAATGGACACCAATGCCCAATGGTGACCTAAAGGGAAAAGCTTTGAATCATTTAATTCCTGGTTGTATTGGTCTCTGCTACTGATGGGAGACTTGTATTATGAGTCAAGGACGTTTATTATGAGGCAAGAACAAACTTTGTAAACTGACAGACTTTTATTTGAACATTAAGTCTGCACTTACGCCAACTATTACCTGTATAAATCTGAAAAAAAAGTAATCATTCTCTGTGTAAGTGTTTTTCTTCTGCAAAGCTAAGTTAATAAAATCTAACTCACAGGGTTATTGTAAGGAGACATGATTAATAAGAACTGGGCCTGGTTCATAATAGGACCTTAATAAATGGCAGCTATTATCATTTTCATTCTGTTTTAATAAGAAATTAATACAAACCAAGAAGAATTAGTGAGGATTATGTTTTGCCATCTTAATTTATTTAGAATGCATACAACTGTCATTTAAAAGAAAAGCATTTAGAAATCCCTTAAAAATTACTTGTGGAATTTCTTAAAAATATAGCTAAATAGGTTACATATCTTTTTCGAATGGTTAATTATGGGAAATAGAAATACACGTAAGGTTTTCGGCCTGTCTTCAGTTATCATTGTTAAAAATGCTTCAGTCTCTTTTAATGACCTCAACTCCAAATCACAAAAGTCTTATATTTGACTTAGTACAGGATCAATTCAAAATGATTTTTAAAATTGTGAAATATTTTAGGCTTACAAAAGAAGAGCAGTTATAAAATAAATGCTCTTTACTGAGCAGCTAAGCTTAACCGATAAAGTGTTACACATTCAAAGGAGGCCCTGGACATTTCTCACAGGTGCCATTGCCTTCCCTCTTCTCCCTACCACCAACACATGCCCTCTAAATTACTGCCATCCTGAATTTTAGGTAGCAGCCATGGCGTTTAACCCCAAATTATAGTGACTTTATTGACTCATAAGAAATGCTCATTTTTATTTCTGCAATTAAGCTTTAAAAAAGGTATAATGATTATAAACCTGAGAAATGTTCCTGCACTGCTTTCTGGGTTTTAATTTCTCATTTATAAAGCAAATAACAGCATGAATCCCTACCTTTGCTAACAGCACCACGGCATTAGAAGGCATCAAGGTCAATTCTGAATCATTGAGATAAATTTGTATGCCTATCCGTTTAAAAAAATGAAATGGCATGCTAAATAATCTATTCAAATGCAAAAGAAACATTATATACAAGGCACCATGGTAAGACTGTAAACACCAAAATGAGTAAGACTTGATCCCTGTGTTATATTTTGGCATAGATTGTGAAATAACTATTCCCATCCTTTTGTTAAATACATTATATAAAGGTCTTGGTTTATATTCATGTATAGATGTTTTAAATGTTTGCCACTCTGAGCAAATTAGTAGTGACCTTGCATAGATCTATACCAACTCTTGAAAGCTTAATGTCTTTTCTAACCTTCAAAGAATATTCTCAGGGTGTTTAAAAATAATTGTTAAAATATGCTTTTTAAAGTGGAAAAGCTTTTAAATTCTCTCTAGGAAAAAGAGTGAAAATGTCCTTTCTGATAAAAAACATTTTTTTTCTACATACAGGGCAAAATATTCTGTCATAATTAAACAGGAACAATTAATATATTTTAGATTGTTTTAATGCTTTGGTTTTATTCAAATGACATCATGTTCAGAGAATGCAGGTATAATGGGGACTATCAAGACATGCACATAGAATGTGGTTAGTTGTCTCTGAGTGGCTTGAAACCTTTTGCAACCAAAAGCTATGAGACTCAAGAAAAAACAAAAACATTCTGAATAAAGTGAAGTAAAACTGTTCATTGCTGTTCAGAAATGTCTCCTGAAACCAGACAGACCGTTTTCATACCATGGAACATCTGCCCAGTTGTATCAGGGAATATAATAAAACTAGAATAGTAAAGAAGATAAGCAAAATGTCAAGGAAACCCATATTGGGGAACAGGATATTTTACCTTCTACATCTCAGTGGTAAATGGAAGACCATTTTTATCTTTTATTAACTCATAACATACTCTTTTGTGGATACGAGTACAGTATTGTAACTCCTCAATCCATTCTATCTTTATCAGTTTCTGAACGTAAACACAAGTCGGAGATTCATGAGATTCATAAAGTAAATAAGAGATAAATGATAGTTCCAGAGTCAAAGGTTTTGTACCAGTGTGCACCTGACAGACATGGCTCATTTCACATGAGATATCTAAAGTGCTTGAGATAAGAAGCAGAACTAGTTCTATCCTATTTTACTAATTTATAAATATATTTTATCAATGATTTTCAATAAGGGTAAAGGGGTTCATCATAATCACCTTGGAAAGTTATTTCTTCAAAATCTCAATTCTGAGATTATACATTAGAGATTCGGGTTTAATGTCTGGAGTAGGGTGTGGGCACACATGCTTGGGTAAAGAACTATGCTTGGGTGTAATTGGGACTTGTTTGTGTGTCCACCAACATCCTAATAAACCACTTTTCAGCCCATCGCCTGGCTTCAGTTATAGCTCTAAGTCCTCAAATACTGTTGCACCTGACCTTATGACCTTTATTCATTGGACTGGACCTAAGAGATGCAGTTTGAGTTTTTTCCCAGAAAAGTGATTTAAGGATTAGATGTAAAAAAAGGTAAACAAAACATTGGGAACAGTGTAGTATGTGGCTTCTATTTGCTTCTTATGTGGACTAAAGAAGCGCATAAAATCAGTGTGTAGAGAAGAATGAAACAGGTACATGAGGGTAACTACAGATGGAAGACAGCAGCAATTTTTAACTTTTCAGTTACATTGCTATTGAAGGACCTACGTGATTTTCTGTCCTGGGCTTCCATGATGTGTCTCTGTTTCATAATAGATTTATGCTTTCTGCTTAAGATATTTCAAGTTAGTTTCTTCTATATCCAACCAAAAGTCTCAATTTAAACATGTAACTTGCCCCAATCTTTGAAATAATGGATATGTAACATGATGGGCAACTTATGGTTAGGGTTATTCTCTGAATATTAAAAAAAATAGTCATTTCTTGCAGCATCTAAGTAGGGACCACTTGCTTACCTTCTCCTTCATGTTTGAATTATTAGCCTTAAGCTGGTAACTCATTTTAAGACTTGGATGAGAATAATTTGTCTCCATAGAATAAACAGTAATAAAATACACATCAAGTTAAATTTTCCTACTGTGTTAGGCTATTCTTGCATTGCTATAAAGAAATACTGGAGGCTCAGTAATTTATGAAGAAAAGAGGTTTAACTGGTTCATAGTTTGATAAGCTGTACAGGAAGCAGGGCACTAGTGTCCACTTAGCTTCTGAGGATACCTCAGGGAGCTTTTACTTATGGAGGAAGGCAAAGCAGGGACAGGGGACAGGTAGAAGGCACATCACATGGCCAGAGAGAGACAGTATGAGGTGGTGGGGGTGGGGTGGAAGATGCCACACACTTTTAAATGACCAGATCTTATGTGAACTCAGAGCAAGAACTCACTTATCACCACAGGGATAGCACTAAGCCATTCATGTGGGATCTAGCCCAATGATCCAAACACCTCCCATGAAGCCTCACCAATAATTGTGGGGATTACATTTCAACATGAGATTTGCATGGGGACAAATATGCAAGATATATTACTAGCCAATATAGAAATTTTCCTTATGATATTCTCTGAAAGGTGGCCAGCTTTTGAACACTTCTAGTGATTGAGATCTCTTAAGTCTATGAAGCAGTCCACTGCATGATTATTAGATAGTGGGGATATTTGAATTTTTCTTTTATATTAAATAAAATATTTCTTCTGAAAAACTTTACAGAGTTTTTATTAGCAAGGTCCTGTTTTCAGAAGTGTTGCAAAAAAAAAAAAAAAAAAAACAAAAAACCAAGGGATCAAAATAGTTATTATGAGCAATGTGAGATGAATGGTCCGATAGTTGGTGGGATATAAAACTAAGTGGTGAAGTGCTATGAATTAAAATGAAAGTGAAAACAATATAACGACCACGACATTGAGGACTGTGTTCCAACTGTTCTTCTCCTTGTTCTGGTCTTCATTTGGCATTGCTACTGGATAATAAATGTAACTTTCTGAGTTTCTGCATCTTAAAACAAACTATCTGAAGAAAAATCTGTAAGAGTTCTTTTTGACTCTGATATCCTATGGGTAAATAAAAATGTGTATGACAAATACCTAATATAGACACTGTACTAATCAATAAAGCATGCACTGCTCATGAACAGCAAGCAGAGAAGAGCACTTCAGTGTAGTACTTCATCACCTGCTGAGCCTTGACCCCTCTGCTCTTCCTGTGACCCAGGATGCACAGCTAACAGAGAGTTTTAGCACGCCATCTGTCGCTTCTCATCAACATCTGTAGTTTGAGAACTGTGTTATGCCTAAAGATCCATCAACTGATGTATCAGTCCTTCCATTCTTTAAGTCATACGGTTTTAAAAGCAATGCCTTTGCCTTTATCTACAGTTTACTTTTGATACATCATAGCTCAGTGGTTGGCAACAAATTAGAAAAGTAAGTGAACAGTAAATCACTGATACTGATGTGACTTTTACCACTCAAGTGAAGGTGACCACTCAGTTCAACCTGAGGGATTGTGAAGTAGAAAAAGCCCATTGAGTGTTTCATTAGCACCACTCCATCCTTCTCTGTGTGGTTCTCTGCCTATTCTTCCATATCCTTTCTCCCTTATCTGGTCTATTGTACCAGTACCCTTCAATGCTGTACTGTTCTACCATTCTGGCCTACCCTTCCACATTCAAGACTCTTCCTCCTTCGTTCAAACTCTTCTGCTCTGTTTCTCACATCATTTTATCCCTGCTAAGCAGCCAGAAAGTTACCAAAATAATTCTTTTGGACTAGGCTATCAATGACTAATAAAGAATTTAGGCCTGGTGTGGCAGCTCGCGCATGTAATCCTAGCATTTTGGGAAGCTTAGGCGGGCGGATCACTTGAGGTCAGGCATTTCGGACCATCATGACCAACATGGTGTATACAAATACATCGTGAAACACATGATGCATTTGTACTAAAAAAAAAAAAAAAAAAATTAGCTGGGCATGGTGGTGGCTGTAGTCCCAGCTACTGGGGAGGCTGAGGAAGGAGAATCGCTTGAACCCAGGAGGCAGAGGTTGCAGCAAGCCAAGGTCATGCCACTGCACTCCAGTCTTGGCGACAGATCAAGACACTGTCAAAAAAAAAAAAATGTTATCTCAGTCAAAAGAGGTAAAAACTAAGCAAATATCTAAAATAAAGTGCATTGAGTGCTATAATTAATATGTAAATATACTTTGAAAGCATAACAGGAAAATTTGGCTCAACAAGGATAGAAGGGATACAAGGAAATATCTCAGGAGTCTATAAGGAAGGAAACTGTTTTTCTCTTCCTCCAAGACAGTAAAAATGAGTCAAGAGACAAGGTAGAATGTCTGTGAGTAAGAAAAAAGGGTTTATGCAAAGCACTGAGGTGACGAAGACAACACTGGGTAACTTAGTGTTACTTCGTGGTAAATAAGTGTAACTTAGTGGTAAATACAATGGAAGAATAACAAGAGAAAAAGCCAAGAGTAATTATCTTTATCAATCATCTTATGTAGCCACATTAAGACATTTGAACATTATAATAATTTGCATATGAGTAAGGAGAGACGATTAGACTGATTTACATGTTTGCAACATCAATCTGACAATAGTGTAGAAAATGAGTAGGAAGCAAGGAGGAAGGAAGCAAACTGCAGACAGAGAAAATATTTGAAAATCCACTGAAATGACTTATGCCAAAACTCACCAATGGAAATAAGAATAGAAAGAAGGAAACAAATTTCCCAGCTGTTTCTTAGTACAAGAATTGACAGGTGTAATGATCCTGGGGGTGATGGTGGAGAGGCAAGGTCAGAGAGCCAAGTAGTTTTGAGAGAAAATAATCGGAGATGACACAGAAGGATCTTGGACAAGTTGGATAGTTGGTGGATACTGTGGTTTGAATATTTCCAGATTTCATGTGTTGGAAACTTATGGACCTTGAGAGTTTGTTCGGAGGTTGTAGCAGGGGAGCACAGCTGTTTATACACCCTTGACCAAAGAAGGTCCTCCTTTATCAAGGAAGGTCATCCTCTATCAGGGAAGGTCATCCTCTTTAACTGAGCACACAGCTTCTGGAGGAATGAACATGGAGCAGTGAGTGAGAAAAGGGACACCTGCCTAGCCAGCCACATTAGCCAATTCAGTCATGATGATCGATGAGGTGATGATGTCATAGCCAGGGTACCCTCACATCCATTGGTAATGGAATCCCCAACATGATCTTTAAAATGTGATTTGATCATGAGGGTTCTGCCCTCATAAATGGATTAATTTATTCATGGATGCCTGCATTAATGGATCAATCAGTTAATTTGGAAGTGAAACTGGTTCCTTGCAACAAAAGACTAAGAACAAAAAGCCAGAGAATGAAAGAAGAAATAAGATAACATGCTGTAGTAATCAAAGAAAGAGATTAGTTCAAGGAGAATATAGGCAAAAACTTTAATTCTTAATAACAGGTAGGATGATGTTTGAAGTGAAAATACAAACAGGAAGAATATTGGTGACTTAAATGAAAAAGCTAATTTCAATAGATTTTAGAAGCTCAAATGTAACAAGAGACAATTGAGTAGAGTAATACGTTTCATTGCACTGAAAAACAAATGGGAGTAAATAAATGGAAATACAAGTACAGACAAGTACATAGCTGCTTATATTTATACCTTCAGTCTTAAAGTACAGTTTAGTACCAAAAAGAGGAGTTAAACATTTTTCTGTTAATAAATAAATAGACAAATATAAACAATTAAGATTGTTTGGTAATAACTTAGTTAAAAAAAGAAAATCACTTACCTGCTGTATGGAGAACAGACTATGAGATGGAAAACGTCCATAGGAGGACAGGGGGCATTCATTGTCTTTTGCTACATAACAATATTAAACTTAGTGGACTAATTACATGTATTTATTATTTCATAGTTTGTGTAAAAATTGAAAAAAGAAACAATTTCCCCCAGATATTTCATGCTACAGGAATTGACAGGTATAATGATCCTGGGGGTGAGAGTGGGGAGGCAGGGTCAGAAAGTCAAGTAGTTCTGAGAGAAATCAATTGAGGATGACATGATTTATGTGAGGCAGGTACCAGAGTGTAGCATAACTGGGTCCTCTGCATACAAGTTCTTACAAGGCCGCAGTCAAGGTTCTGCACTAGGCTTTGGTACCACTGAGTCTCCACTTGGAAAGGATCTGCTTTCAAGCTCATGTGGTTATGGGCAGCACTTAATTTTTTGTGGAATTTTGGACTGAGGGTCTCAATATCTTACTGGCTATTGGCTGTAGTCCATCCTTAGTACCCTTCCATATAGGCCTTTCCGACATACCTGAAAGTATTGTATGTTAGAATCACCTGATTTGTATGCACATACTCCCTCTATATGGAGAGGCCTGTTTGCATGTTTATGTGAGAAATAGAAGGGAAAATAATCTGTTATAGACTCATTGTGCCTCTTAGTTTGAGAGGAGCTTAGAAGACTTATGGAAAGGACACAAGAAACTTACCAACTGGAACTAACTAAGCATCATCACGTATCTTTAATGACTATTATAGAGTCAAGACTTACTGAAGACTTTAAAGGGTAGAGCTTTTTCTCTACTGCAAAAAGAAAGTCAGTATATTTCTGGGAAAATTTTCAGCCTGAAATAAATAGGAAGGATAAAAATTAACACGATATATAAAAATGTTTCAGTGATGTGTGCATCATCTGGGACTTACTTTTAATATTGAGGGGGAAAAGGGAGATTTTCAGATGCCCTAGCAGTCCATGTTTCAGAAAATGGGATGGTAGGAGACGTTAAAATCTCCGTTTATTACCTCAGAACACACTGAATTGAGCATAATATTTCATCTTAACAGGAAAATTGTGTGTCAAAGCAATATATCTTATATTATTAGATAATTGTAGGACAAAATATGGGTAAAGGAGATTGCCATCATTTTGATAACTTCATAGGACTACAGTCTAAAACCATAGGACTACATGACAGGGGTGCAGAAAATTAAGAAAATATTTTAACACAGAGCATCAATTTTTATACCACCCATAAGAATTTCTATTTCTCTATACATATTGATTCAAAATGAATCTATATGTAGGTATACACACACACATATATAAGTGTGTATATATATGTGTAAATATATGTATACATATAAGAGAGTGTGTGTGTGTGTATATATATACACACTTAAGAATACTTAGGAGAAATAAGTAAATAGAAATATTACTTTGATTATTCAAACCAGAATAATCTATATTTCCATACCCTACCTACCCGAATACCCATATGTGTGTGAAGCATTAGTATTCAGTAGCTCATCTGTGTCTTCCTATTTACCTATAATTGCATTAACACACTCTGGTGAATATAAATAGCAAATTTATAAATAATCAGGAAAAAAGGGAAGCTTTACAAAATATAATGAATAGTTTTATTTTTATTTTCTTTATTAGAACAAAAGAAGAAGCTGCTGGCTCAGTTCTTGCCATATTAGAAGATAAAAGATAAGAATCTGATTAGTCACATACCTAGCTAGTTTGCAGTTCTCAGTCAAATTGTTTAAAGAATTTTGGGGGATTCCAAAATCAAAGAGCTTCTATAGTTTCCTAGGTAGTGTGGAATGAAATTACTTTCCTGCAAAAGTGATTCTAATCTTTAATTGCATCCAAATTAATAAAGAGTTTAGTCAAATCTGGCAAAGGCACATGACTTATTTCAGGTGCTAAGTAACCTTATGGTGAATAACAATAGCTAAACAGAGATAAGTATTTATTATAAGGGGAAATTGACTTGTTACAACATCAAATGGACAATCACTCTGTAAATGATTCCCAAACAGATAAACCTAAAGTGGTATATCAAAGAGAGGTAATACAGAGTATTTATTGTGTCAATTCACCATCTCAATCAATTTCTACTAAGCACCTGACAAAAGACTAATTTAAGCATCTCATTTGGGTTACACATTCCATATTTTAAAAACCCAGTTTAAGAAACAACAATCATAGCCTTTATAATAAAAGGTAAGCATTAGCAAATATAATTGTCTTTTTTGCTAGATAAAAATGTGACTATATCACAATGCAAGATTGATTTAGTAAGGGACAAAATGTATCAATAGTAATACCCAAAACAATGGAAAATATTTATATACACAAAAAGAATATCACTCATTTATATATAATATGTTCACATATATGTATATATTAGTATATATGTATATATTAATACAGTAGATCAATATTAATATAATTAATATATCAATATTAATATTATTAACATTATACATTATATATTATGTTATGTTATGTATAATATTACATTGTAAAATGAGTGATTTTCTTTTATATAGTTTTATATATTTTATATTTTATATATCATAAAATAATACATATGAAATATATAATACATTTTACATATTTATATACTGTATAAACTTTTATTATATATAAAATTAGTGATACTCTTTTAGCATATATAAATTGGACAGTATATTATTTAAATAGATAAATGCATATATATTTAATAAATAAATAATATATATTAATATTTCAGTATATTTATTACTATAATAATATATGTTTGCAATATATAATTCATAATATTCTTCTGACTGTTTCTAACTCATCAGTTGCTAGTTTCAACATACATCATTGAAGATCATTGAAGGCAAATCTCTGTAATATAAAGGGAATTTAATTCACATTAACACTGGATTTTTGCAGAAATGGTAAATGGAATGTGATCAAATAAATAAACAATAGCAAATAAAAGGAGGTACCGTAACTAAACAGATTACCTGAGAGTTGTATGCAGCGAGGAATAAGTATGATTATTCACTTCAATATATTTGTAATGTAACTCACTTTGTAAATGACAAAATCACATATTTCAGTAAATATTTCCTTTATGTGCTAGTATAATTCTTTACAGAAGAGAAGAACTCTGAAGAAAATTTAAAATTCTTAATATCTTTGAGAATAGGTGCAAATGGATTTCTTTCCAATCAACAAACACTTCAGTATTAATGCATTGCTACATTGTCGGCAATTTGAGTATCATCATTGTTACCATGCAACGCTTGTAGGGCTCTTTAATGTCCGCTACCAACATTTGTGTGGGCAAAGAAAATGGCATAGAAACTCTGCCAAATATGTCCACAGAAGCAACTGTGGAAATAGAAGAGATATTTTCCCAGTTGCCCACAGCTTCCACTCTTTTACAGTTACTTGGTTATGTGCTCTTGCTCAAGGAAGAAAAAGAGCTGTGAAACAAGGTTTCTTACTGCTCCTTACTATTTAAAAAGGAAGTTAGCACAATAAAGAATATGACTGTGTCTCTGAATGTTGGTGAATCTGACATTAATGTCTTCTCTTGTTGTCATCTAGCTGGAGCATAAAGGTTAATGATAGAAAGATGACAAATATCAATGTTATAATGTATTAGTTCTCTAAATAATTAGCAAACCCAATTTGGATCATAATTCTTAAGTTCATTTAAGGTTTGATCATGACCTTTTGGTCTTACTAGTGCCGTTCTCATTTCTCAGAATAGTAGCAGTCACCAAGACAAAGAGAGTTTGAATTCTGGTAAAAACACTCCCGTCTACAGGAAGTCAGATTTTGCTGAAGACAAGTCAAAAGGTAAAAAAACTCTTAAGGATAAAGTTACTTAACTCTTACCACAAATTATTTGCCTTTCTTACTTAATCCTTAAAACTAGTAGTTAAACTTTGTCTCCAAATTTCAATTGAAATTTTCATGAACAGATCCTAAATAATCTCACTTCCTTAAATATTTTGAAAATTTTTAATTTCACTTTTATAATAGATTACATTAATTTACTGTAGCCCTACTTTAAATGTATACATCATCAAATTAGAGTGTCAACTTTACAAAAAAACTCAAGAGTTTCTTGAGAATTTGACATCAAAGTTGTTTTGATATACAACTTCCATTTCCTGAAATAAAGAAAAATCTTCTAGATTTTTTGTTGTTGCTGTTGTTGAAGACAACATGGTGGAATAGAACGCCCCATCAATTATTCCCTCACAGAAACATCAATTTGAACAACTATCTGTGTCCCAAAATATTATAAAAGCTAAGGAAGCCAGATGATAAATCACAGTACTTTGTTATAGCATGAAAATAAGAAAAGACACATTGAAGATGGCAGGAGGGATAATTTTACATTAATTGCATCACCCCTTTCTCACTGCAACACAACAAGGAGACAGATGCTGTTCACTTGAGAGAAAAAGAAGAAAGTGAGCCTAAGGCTTCAAGTTGGTTCACAACACCAAGCCCACCATAGTAGAACCCAACACCAAGGAGAACTGCATGACCCTGAAAGCAGGCTGGTAGCATGGACTGAGCCACAAGGCCTGCTTTCACATTAGGTAGGGAGCTGTAGCCCCAGTGAAATAGATATTCCTGCTGATATCACTGTCACTGACTTCAGTGGCCTTGGGCTTCAAGTAACCCACAGCAATAGGCAGGTCTCAGCAGCTGTGGACTTCAGCAGAGTGCTGCACTGGTCTCAGCGACTGTGGGCTTTCAGCAGTGAAAGGTGCTTTGGGTGCAGTGCTAGATTTGATAGATACAGAATTCCATCTTGGTGCTAAACCAACAGTGATGGTTTTACACTTAATGAAAACCCTAGCACAGCAATGGCACTGTTTTCAGTGGTCACAGGCTTAGGGACTATGACCTAGTCCTTCCCAGAATCTTTGTACAGGCTTACCATTGAATGGGGTTTTCAGACAATGACAGATTGTGAAGACTCTATTAAATACCTACTTTGAATCTTCAGTGTGCAGACAATGATGCATGACCACAAAGATTAAGAGTAATCAAGGAAATATGATGTCAACAACTGCACGAAATAAAGTGATTAACCCAAAGAGAAAAAGATGTATAAACTGCACAACAAGCCATTCAAAATAATGGTTTTAAGAAAGATCATCAAACTTCAAAACACACACACGTGCGTGCACACACACGCACACATACCTGCACAGAAAAAAATCAATAGGATGGGGAAAACAATAAGTAAAAGAATGAGAAATTTAACAGAGATTAATATAACAAAATCAAACAGAAATCTTGGAGCTGAAAAAAATACAATGAACTAAATGAGAAATGCAATAAAGAGCATCAGTAGCAGAATGAGTCAAGCAGAGGAAAGAATTTATAAATTTAACAGTAGGTTATTAGAAAATATATAGTCAGAGGAGAAAAAAAGATCAAAAAGGAATGAAGAGAGTTTGTAGGATTCATGGGCTGGCAACAGACGAGCAACAATTGTAGTCACTGGAGTTCAAAAGGGAATAGAGAAAAACAAACGCATATAATGTTTATTTAAAAAAGTAAATCAGAAAACTTTTTAAATCTGTAGAAAGATATAAATATCCAGGTACATGAAGGCCAAAGGTCAGCAATCAGATGAAATTCAAATAAGACTACTTCAAGATGTATTTTAATCAAAGATTCTGCTTTTTTCTTTTTCTTTCTTTCTTTTTTTTTTTTTGGAGGCAGAGTCTGACTCTGTTGCCCAGCCTGGAGTGCAGTGGCACAATCTCAGCCCACTGCAGCCTCTGTCTCCCAGGTTCAAGTTCAAGTGATTCTCCTACTTCAGCATCCTAAGCAGCTTGGATTACAGGAACATGCCCCCACGCCGAGCTCATTTTTTTATTTTTGGTAGAGATAGGTTTTCACCATGTTGACCAGGTTGATCACCAATTCCTGGCTTCAAGTGATCCACCTGCCTTGGCCCCCAAAGTGCTAGGATTACAGACTTGAGCCACTGCTCCTGGCCAGAATCAAACTTTCAAAGAACGAGACAAAAAGAATATTCTGAAAGCAGCAAGTGAGAAGAGGTAAATAACATACAAGGGAGGTTCAATATACCTAGCAGCAGAATTTTGAGCAAGAACTTTAGGGCCAAGAGGGAGTAGGGTGATATATACTTAAAATGTTGAAGGAAAAAATAGTGCCAATCAAGAATACTGTGCCCAGCAAAGCTATCCTTCAGGTAAAAAACAGAGATAAATTTTCTCAGACAATCAAAAGTTGATGGGGTTCACAACCACCTGATTTCTCTTACAGCAAATGCTAAAGGGAGTTCTTTAAGCTCAGTGAAAATAATGCTACTGAGTAACACAAACACTTTTGGAAGCACAGAATTTACTAGCAAAAATAAGTACACAGTCAAATTTTGAATATTACTGTAATGATGATGTGTAAATCACATATCTTTAGCATGAAGGTTAGAAGAAAAAAACTACCAAAAGTAGTAAATACAATAGTTTGTTAAGGGATATAAAATATAAATAGACGTAAATAGTGACATCAAAAATTCAAAACAAGAGGGGAATGGAGTGAAAATGTACTTTCTTTTGTAATAAAAGCTAAGTTGTTTCTGTTTAAAATAATGGTTACAACTGTAAGATTTTTTTTGTAAACCTTATGGCCTTATGGTAACCACAAAACAAAAACCTATAATAGATACACAAAAAATAGAAAACAAGGAATCAAACATACTGTTAAGAAAATCACTTAACCACAAAGAAAGAAATGTGCGCATTGAAAATTGTTTAGGATAGCTCATATGTTAGGCCACAAAATAAGTCCTAACAAATTTTAAAATATTGAAGTTATATCAAATATCTGACCACAACAGTATAAAACTAGACATCAACAACAGAACAATAAATTTTTTAAATGCATAAATTTAAAAAATTTACAAATATGTGAAAATTAAACAACATGTTCCTGAATAACTAATGGGTCAACGAAGACATTAAATAGATATTTTAAAATTTTGGGGGGACAAAAATGGAAAAAAAGAACATCCAAATTCAATGGGACACCGTAAATGCAGTTCTAAGAGCGAAGTTTAGAGCAATAGACACTTATAGCAAAAAAAGACAAAGATTTCAAATAAACAACCTAATATTGCAACTGAAGGATCTATGGAAATAAACTAAGCCCCAAATTAATAGAAGGAATGAAATAGTACAGATTATACTACAAATAAAAGAGTAAAAAATATATATATAAAGATCAACAAAATGAAGAGTAAGTTTCTTGAAAAGTCAAAACCAATAAATCTTTAGACAGATTAAGAAAAAGACAGAGAAAAATCAAATAAATAAAATAAGTGATGACAAAGGAGACAGACAACTGACACCACAAGAATAAGAAGGATCATAAGAGACTAGTATGAGGCTGAGTGTGGTGGATCACACCTGTAATCCCAGCACTTTTGGAGGCTGAGAGAGGCAGATTACTTGAGGTCAGGAGTTCAAGACCAGCCTAGCCAATATGGTGAAACCCCATCTCTACTAAAATCAGAAAACAATTAGCTGGGAGTGCTGGTGCACTGTTGTGGGAAGTCAGGGATCCCGAACGGAGGGACTGGCTGAAGCCAGGGCAGAAGAACATAAATTGTGAAGATTTCATGGACATTTATCAGTTCCCAAAATTAATACTTTTATGATTTCTTATGCCTGTCTTTACTGCAATCTCTGAACATAAACTGTGAAGATTTCATGGACATTTATCACTTCCCCAGTCAATACTCTTATAATTTATTATGCCTGTCTTTACTTTAATCTCTTAATCCCATCATCTTCATAAGCTGAGGATGTATGTCACCTCAGGACCCTGTGATGATTGTGTTAACTGTATAAATTGTTTGTAAAACATGTGTGTTTGAACAATATGAAATCAGTGCACCCCGACAAAGAACAGAATAACAGTGATTTTCAGGGAACAAGGAAAGATAACCATAAGGTCTGACTGCCTGCGGTGTCAGGCAGAATAGAGCTGTATTTTTCTTCTTACAGAAAGTGTTGGGAGCAAACCTCTCTTAATCCTGTCATCTTCATAAGCTGAGGATGTATGTCACCTCAGGACCCTGTGAAGATTGTGTTAACTGTATAAATTGTAAAACATGTGTGTTTGAACAATATGAAATCAGTGCACCCTGAAAAAGAACAGAATAACATTTGTTTTCAGGGAATGAGGAAAGATAACTATAAAGTCTGACTGCCTGAGGTGTCGGGAAGAATAAAGCCATAATTTTCTTCTAGCAGAAAGCCTATAGATGGATGTGTGAATAGGAGAAATATCACTAAATTCTTTTCCCAGGGAGGAATATTAATAATTGATACCCTAGGGAAGGAATGCATTCCTGGGGGGAGGTCTGTGAATGGCCGCTCTGGGAGTGTCTGTCTTATGCAGTTGAGATAAGGACTGAAATACACCCTGGTCTCCTGCAGTACCCTCAGGCTTACTGGGATTGGGAAATTCCAGCCTAGTGAATTCTAGTCAGACTGGTTGTCTGCTCTCAAACCCTGTTTCCTGTTTAGATGTTTATCAAGATGATGTGTGCACAGCAGGACATGAACTCTCAACAGTAATTCTAATTTTGCCCTTGCCTTGTGATATTTTATTGTCCTTTGAAACATGTGATCTTTGTGACTTACTCCCTGTTCGTATACCCCTCCCCTTTCAAAATCCCTAATAAAAACTTGCTGGTTTTGTGGCTCAAGGTCACCATCACGGTCCGACCAATATGTGATGTCAACTCTGGAGGCCCAGCTGTAAAATTCCTCTCTTTGTGCTCTTTCTCTTTATTTCTCAGACTGGCTGATACTTAGGGAAAATAGAATAGAACCTATGTTGAAATATTGGGGGTTGGTTCCCCCAACAGTACATGTCTGTACTCCCAGCTACTCTGGAGGCTGAGGTGGGAAAATCACCTGACCTTGGGAGGTGGAGGTTGCAGTGAGCAAGGTTACAGCACTGTACTCCAGCCTGAGAGACAGAGCAAGATTGTGCCTTAGAAATTAATTAATTAATTATTATAAACAATTATATGCCAACCAATTGGATAACTTAGGAAAGAAAAACAAAAACAAGATAAATCTCTGGACACACACAACCTACCAAGATTATATAATGAAGAAATAGAAAATGTGAGAAGACCAATAACAAATAAGGAGATGCAATCAGTAATAAAGTCACCCACCAAAAACAAGCAAACAAACAAAAAACCCAATCTAATGGCATAACTGCTAAACATTTAACTATTAAACCTTTAATAAAGAACTAAAACCAATTCTCCTCAAACTCTTTCAAAATGTTGAAGAGGAGACGATATTTCCAAACTCATTTTATAAGGCCGTCATTACTCTAATACCAAAACCAGTCAAAGGTACAACACAAAGAGAAAACTACAGGCTGATATCTCTGAATATATATGCAAAATTTTCAACAAAATACCAACAAACCAAATTCAACAGCACATAAAAAATTCATTTACCATGATAAAGGGGAATTCATCTTACTGCTGCAAAGATGGTACAACATAAAGAAATTAATATACGTGATACATAATATTAACATGATGAAGAAAAAATCACTGGATCTCTCTAATAGGTGCAGAAAAAGAATAGAAAATGTTCAACATCGCTTCATCATAAAAACCATCAACAAATTTGGTGTAGAAGAAATTTAAACAAAAACCATGTATGACAAACTGACAGGTAACATCGTAATGAAGACAAGTTGAAACTTTTCTTTTAAGATCTGGTAAAAGACAAAGATGCTCACTCTAACCACTGTTATTAAACATAGTACTGGAAGTCCTAGCTAGAGCACTTAAGCAAGAGAGAGAAATAAAAGGCATCCACACTGGAAAAAAAGAAGTTAAAATGTGCCTGTTTGCAAATAACATGATCATATATTCATAGAAAACCCTCAAGAATCCATCAAAAAAATGTTAAAGCCAATAAAGAAAGTAAACTTGTACAATAGTAAACAAAATCAACATTCAAAAACCAGTAGCACTTTTTTTTTTTTGAGACAGAGTCTTGCTCTATTGCCAGGCTGGAGTGCAGTGCTGTGATCTCGGCTCACTACAACCTCTGCCTCCCAGGTTCAAGTGACCTCCTGCTTCAGCCTCCCAAGTAGCTGGGACTATAGGTGTGAGCCACCACACCTGGTCAATCAGTAGCACTTTTATACATTAACAGTGAACTATCTGAAGAATAAATTTTTAAAAAATCCAATGTACAATAGCTACAAAAAAGATAAAATGCTTTGGAATAAGTTTAACCAATGAAGTGAGAGATGTGTACACTGAAAATTATAAACCATTGATGAAATAATCTGAAGAAAACACAAATAAATAGAAAGATTTCTCATGGTTATGGATTGGAAACGTTAATATTGCTAAAATGTCTATACTAATCAAAGCAATCTACAGGTTCAAAATGCCAATGACATTCTTTACAGAAACAAACAAAAAAAATAAATTCTAAAATTCATATGGAAACACTGAAGACCCTTAACAGCCAAAGCAATCTTGTGCAAAAACAACAAAGCTGGCAGCATCGCACTACTAACTTCAAAATACACTACAAAGCTTGAGTAACCAAAACAGTATGGAACAGACATAAAAACAAACACATAGACAAATGGAAGAGAATAAAGTGCTCAGAAATAAATTCACAGCCAACTGCATCTTGGCAAAGATGCCAAAAACAGGCAATTGGAAAATGACAGTCTCTTCATAGACAACTGAGATTACATAAAATTAAAAAGCTTCTGCACAGCAAAGGAAAAAATCCACGAGTGAAGAGACCAAACACAAAACAAGAGAAAATAATTGAAAGTATATATCTGATAAGGGTTAATAAGCAATCTATACAAGAACTCAAACAACTATAGCAAGAAAACGAATAACCTGATTTTAAAATTGGCAAATTACCTGGATGGACACTTCTGAGAAAAAGACATGCAAATGACTGACAAGTGTATAAAATAGTGCTCAACATCACACTTAATCATCAGAATGTATGCAAATCAATATGTTGAAGAGATATCTGCACTTGCATGCTTATTACAACTTTATTCATGATAGGCACAATATGGAATCATATTTTGCCTATCAATGAAATGATGGATAAAGAAAATGTGATTTATATACACAATGAAATATTATTCATCCATACAAAGAGAAATAAATCCTGTCATTAGCCACAAATGGTTAAACGTAGAGAACATTATATTAAGTGAAAAATGCAAGGCACAGAAACACAAATACCACATGATCTCATTCATATACGAAATCTAAAAAAAAATGGATCTCAAAATAGTGGAAAACAAAATGATGGTTACTAGAATCTGTGGGTAGTCAGAGGCTGGAAGGAGTTGGAGAGATGTTCGTCAAAGAATACACATTCACAGTTTTATAGGAGAAAGAAGTTTAAGAGACTTATTGCATAACATGGTGACTATAGTTAATGACAATATATTATATTCTTGAAAATTGCTAATAGTGAGGGGGTGGCGCCAAGATGGCTGAATAGAAACAGCTCCAGCCTCCAGCTCCTAGCATGAGCAACACAGAAGATGGGTGATTTCTGCATTTCCAACTGCGGTACTGGGTTCATCTCACTGGGGCATGTCATACACTGGGTGCAGGACAGTGGGTGCAGCCCAACGAGTGAGAGCCAAAGCAGGGCGAAGCATTGCCTCACGTGGGAAGTGCATGGGGGAAGGGAATTCCTTTTCCAGCCAGAGAGAAAGGTCGGGTTACCCACAAAGGGAAGTCCATCAGACTAACAGCAGATCTCCCAGCAGAAACTCTCCAAGCCAGAAGAGAGTGGGGGCCAATATTCAACATTCTTAAAGAAAAGAATTTTCAACCCAGAATTTCATATCCAGTCAAACTAAGTTTCATAAATGAAGGAGAAATAAAATCCTTTACAGACAAGCAAATGCTAAAAGATTTTGTCACCACGAGGCCTGCCCTACAAGACCTCCTGAAGGAAGCACTAAACATGGAAAGGAACAATTGGTACTAGCCACTGCAAAAACATGCCAAAATGTAAAGACCATAGATGTTAGTAAGAAATTGCACCAACTAACTAGCAAAATAATCAGCTAACATCATAATGATAGGATCAAGTTCACACATAACAATATTAACCTTAAATGTAAATGGGCTAAATGTTCCAATTAAAAGATACAGACTGGCAAACTGGATAAACAGTCAAGCCCCATCAGTGTGCTGTATTCAGGAGACCCATCTCCCATGCAGAGACACAGATAGGCTCCAAATAAAGGGATAGAGGAAGATCTACCAAGCAAACAGAAAACAAAAAAAGGCACAGTTGCAATCCTAGTCTCTGATAAAACAGATTTTAAAACAACAAAGATGAAAAAGACAAGGCCATTACATAATGGTAAAGGGATCAATTCAACAATAAGAGCTAACTATCCTAAATATATATGCACCCAATACAGGAACACCCAGATTCATAAAGCAAGTCCTTATAGACATACAAAGAGACTTAGACTCCCATACAATAATAATGGGAGACTTTAACACCCCACTGTCAACATTAGACAGATCAATGAGACAGAAAGTTAACAAGGATATCCGGGAATTGAACACAACTCTGTACCAAGCGGACCTAATAGACATCTACAGAACTCTCCACCCCAAATCAACAGATATACATTCTTCTCAGCACCACATCACATGTATTCCAAAATTGACCACATAGTTGGAAGGAAAGCACTCCTCAGCAAATGAAAAAGAACACAAGTTATGACAAAGTGTCTCTCAGACCACAGTGCAATCAAATTAGAACTGAGGATTAAGAAACTCAATCAAAACCACTCAACTACATAGAAACTGAACAACCTGCTCTTGATTGACTACTGGGTACATAACGAAATGAAGGCAGAAATAAAGATGTTCTTTGAAACCAATGAGAACAAAGATACAACACACCAGAATCTCTGGGACACATTTAAAGCAGTGTGTAGAGGGAAATTTGTAGCACTAAATGCCCACAAGAGAAAGCAGGAAAGGTCTAAAATTGACACCCTAACATCACAATTAAAAGAATGAGAAAAGCAAGAGCAAACACATTCAAAAGCTAGCAGAAGGCAAGAAATAACTAAGATCGGAGCAGAATTGAAGGAGATAGAGACATAAAAAACCCTTCAAAAAACCAATCAATCCAGGAGCTGGTTTTTGAAAAGATCAACAAAATTGATAGACCGCTAGCAAGACTAATAAAGAAGAAAAGAGAGAAGAATCAAATAGACACAATAAAAATGATAAAGGGGATATCACTATCAACCCCACAGAAATACAAACTACCATCAGAAAATACTATAAACACCTCTACACACAAAAAATCTAGAAAACCTAGACAAAATGGATAACTTCGGGGATACATACACTCTTCCAAGACTAAACCAGGGAGAAGTTGAATCCCTGAATAGACCAATAACAGGCTCTGAAATTGAGGCAATAATTAATAGCCTACCAACCAAAACAAGTCCAGGACCAGACGGATTCTACCAGAGGTACAAGGAGGAGCTGGTACCATTCCTTCTGAAACTATTCCAATCAATAGAAAAAGAGGGAATCCTCCCTAACTCATTTTATAAGGCCAACATCATCCTGGTACCAAAACCTGAGAGAGACACAACAAAAAAAGAATTTTAGACCAATATCCCTGATGAACATTGATGCAAAAATCCTCAATGAAATACTGGCAAACCAAATCCAGCAGCACATCCAAAAGATTATTCACCATGATCAAGTGGGCTTCATCCCTGGAATGCAAGGCTGGCTCAACATATGCAAATCAATAAACGTAATCCAGTATATAAACAGAACCAAAGACAAAAACCACATGATTATTTCAATAGATGCAGAAAAGGCCTTTGACAAAATTCAACAGCCCTTCATGCTAAAAACGCTCACTAAATTCGGTATGGATGGAACACATCTCAAAATAATAAGAGCTATTTATGACAAATCCACAGCCAATATCATACTGAATGGGCAAAAACTAGAAGCATTCCCCTTGAAAACTGGCATGAGATAGGGATGCCCTCTCTCACTACTCCTATTCAACATGGTGTTGGAAGTTCTGGCCAAGGCAATTAGGCAAGAGAAAAAAATAAAGGATATTCAATTAGGAAAAGAGGAAGACAAATTGTCCCTGTGTGCAGATGACATGGTTGTATATTTAGAAAACCCCATCATGTCAGCCCAAAATCTCCTTAAGCTGATAAGCAACTTCAGCAAAGTCTCAGGATACAAAATCAATGTGCAAAAATCACAAGCATTCCTAGACACCAAGAACAGACAAACAGAGAGCCAAATCACGAATGAACTCCCATTCACAATTGCATCAAATAGAATAAAATACCTAGGAATCCAACTTACAAAGGATCTGAAGGACCTCTTCAAGGAGAACTATAAACCACTGCTCAATGAAATAAAAGAGGACACAAACAAATGGAAGAATATTCCATGCTCATGGATAGGAAGAATCAATATCGTGAAAATGGCCATACTGCCCAAGGTAATTTATAGATTCAATGCCATCCCCATCAAGCTACCAATGACTGTCTTCACATAATTGGAAAAAACTACTTTAAAGTTCATATGGAATCAAAAAAGAGCCCACATCGCCGAGACAATCCTAAGCCAAAAGAACAAAGCTGGAGGCATCACGCTACCTGACTTCAAACTATATTACAAGGCTACAGTAATCAAAACAGCATGGTACTGGTACCAAAACAGAGATATAGACCAATGGAACAGAAGAGAGCCCTCACAAATAATACCACACATCTACAACCATCTGATCTTTGACAAACAAAAACAAGAAATGGGCAAAGGATTTCCTATTTAATAAATGGTGCTGGGAAAACTGGCTAGCCATATGTAGAAAGCTGAAACTGGATCCCTTCATTACACCTTATATAAAAATTAATTCAAGATGGATTAGAGACTTAAATGTTAGACCCAAACCCATAAAAACCCTAGAAGAAAACCTAGGCAATAATAAAACACCAAAAGCAATGGCAACAAAAGTCAAAATTAACAAATGGAATCTAATTAAACTAAAGAGCTTCTGCACAGAAAAAGAAACTACCATAAGAGTGAACAGGCAACCTATAGAATGGGAGAAAATTTTTGCAATCTACTCATCTGACAAAGGGCTAATATCCAGAACCTACAAAGAACTCAAACAAATTTACAAGATAAAACAAACAACCCCACCAAAAAGTAGGTGAAGGATATGAACAGACACTTCTCAAAAGAAGACATTTATGCAGCCAACAGACACATGAAAAAATGCTCATCATCACTCGCCATCAGAGAAATGCAAATCAAAACCACAATGAGATACCATCTCACACCAGTTAGCATGGCGATCATTATCAAGTCAGGAAACAACAGGTGCTGGAGAGGATGTGGAGAAATCGGAACACTTTTACACTGTTGGTGGGGCCGCAAACTAGTTCAACCATTGTGGAAGACTGTGGCAATTCCTCAAGGATCTAGAACTAAAAATACCATTTGACCCAGCCATCCCATTACTGGGTATATACCCAAAGGATTATAAATCATGCTACTATAAAGACACATACACATGCATGTTTATTGCAGCACTATTCACAATAGCAAAGCCTTGGGACCAACCCACATGTTCATCAATGACAGACTGGATTAAGAAAATGTGGCACATATACACCATGGAATACTATGCAGCCATAAAAAAGGATGAGTTCATGTCCTTTGTAGGGACATGGATACAGCTGGGAACCATCATTCTCAACAAACTATCACAAGAATAGAAAAGCAAACACCACATGTTCTCGCTCATAGGTGGGTGACTGAACAATTGAGAACATTGTTCTCATTGAACAATGAGAACACTTGGACACAGGAAGGGGAACATCACACACCGGGGCCTGTCATGGGGTGGGGGAGGGGAGGAGGGATAGCATTAGGAGATATACGTAATCTAAATGATGAGTTAATGGATGCAGCACACCAACATGGCAAATGTCTACATATATAACAAACCTGCACATTGTGCGCATGTACCATAGAACATAAAGTATAATAAAAAAAAGAAAAAAAATGCTAAAAGTGTGGATTTGAATTATTCTCACCAAAAAAATGATAACTATGTAAGGTAATTAATTAGCTATGTTTAACCAGTCTGCAATGTACATATACTTTAAAACATCATGTTGTACACAATACATACACATAAATTTATATGTCAATTAAAAAAATGAATTTGGAAAAAAAGAAAAAAATGTTTACTGTTATGTGTTTAACATTGAGAAAATATTTGCTGCCTATAGTCCTAGCACTTTGTGAGGCTGAGGCAGGTGGCCAGTTCGAGCTTAGGAGTTCAAGACCAGCCTCGGCAGCATGGCAAAATCTTGTCTCCAAAAAAATTACAAAAATTATCCAGGCATGGTCCCAACAACTCAGGAGGCTGAGGTAGGAGGATTGCTTGAACCCAGGAGGCTGAGGCTGAAGTGAGCTATGATCACACCACTGCACTCCAGCCTGGGTGACAGAGTAAGATCCAGTCTCAGAAAAATTTAAAAAAAAAATGTAAAGAAAAAGACCTGCTTATATGAGAAATTATGACATCATAAAAATGTTGATTTATGTTTGTCTTTTCAATTAGAGCATTTCAAAAATATTTTTAAAAAGAAATACAAAATAGCCACCATGCAATGCTTGAATGCTTTTCATTCAAGAATGTATTGATGCCGACAATAGCAGTTGCAGGTGATCAAAGTGTAAATAAAATTGGAAAACTGTCACTAATTTTTTTTCCCTTACAATTATCATAGTTTGTCCATTGTCCTAAAACACTCAGGGGCTTCAATAAGCCTTCATTTCTATTTCAAATTACATTTAAAAATATCTTAAAAGTTTCTATATTACAAGTCACTTAATGAACATAATTAATCTCACATATATTGATTAAATTGACTATTTTAAGCAGAAGAAATCTCACCTATGAGATTAAAGATATTAAATATAGTTTGAGAGTTCAAGGCATCTTTGAGGGACATTTTTGAAATTGTATAATTAAAATATGGACTTTGATTTTAAGGAGGTAAGTGTCACTGAAGGGAAATATTTAGACTTGAAATAATTAAGATAAAAATAATTAAATCAAAAATATGTGCTAGTATTAAAATGTATTCATACCAAGGAATTCAAAGAAATCTTCAGAAAAAGAAAAATTAACCCTAAATCTAAGATTAGACGGGAATTAGGGAAGCAAGGTGAAGTAGGGATGCGTTTGAAGTTGGGGATAATTTAAGAAAACATAATTATGTACTTAAAATAAAAACACATATTGCGACTGAACAGAAAGATAGTCTCATTATTCTTTTTAATCAATTAGAAAGCCCTCAAGACCCAAGAAAAGGGAGATTCAAATTCTTCCTCTTCTTTGTGCAGCAAGAATATATGTGTTCTTTGTCAAAGAAAGTTACAAGGACCTTCAAAAATTTAAACTTTTAAAGATCTAAACATTGATGGTTTCATTTTCTAATTAGAATTATCTTTTGGTCCATTCTCAGATTTTACTCCTGAAAATCTAGCAGCTGGAACAGGGCAGATAGAAGGAATTTCATGTAAAAATAGAAGCTATCAGATTAGGAAAAAAGAGATAGGACTTCTATTTTTTTTTTTTTTTTTACATAACTTTTGTTTACATCAAGTGAATACTGAGAGAACAGTATTTTCTTGTTGACCTAAAAAATATGACACAAGATATAATGGCATGATTTTATAGACCCTGAGAGGCAGATGTTTTTATAGAAAACTAAAATCAGGAAAGCAAAAAACAATAATATTGCAAAAGAGTCTATCTTCTCTCTAGTGTATCCTTCAGCACTTACCCGTTTATTCTTAGAAACAAAAATGGATTCCCTGTGCCTTCTTTCCCAATTAACCTTAGCATTAAAATGGTTGAACAAAAAAAGCTCTTTAACAAGGCTAGAAATAAGAACATTCATGCTATTCTTTTTAAAATGTAACTCCTAAGGTGGTTAACAAAATATGAAGAGCAAAATCCATAAAGGTCATTTCTCTTTCAGCTGTGGCATTTTCTCACTGAGGCTTCCGAGTTCTCAGACCTTTCTTCCATTTTAGTTTTCTGCCTTTTCAAGCAGGTCACAGCTTTAGGCCTGACAGGAAAGAAATACGGTACATCTAATTCATTGTGAGTCTAGTTGTATTTCACCTCCTTCACATTCTGCCTTTTGTCAGACTCCATCTAAAATCAAATCACTATTGGCCAACGCCATGTACACACAAAAATGGCAGAGTTAGATGTGTCCAAATGAGATCATTATTCTGCTTAGCCCTAACGGTTTACATGGCTGTATGAAACACCAGCCATATGGTAGAGGAAATGTCTGCATGAGCTTACAGGAATTGTACCCATCAAATCTATTGCTCTTCATTCTACCATTAGTACTTAAAAGCAGATCAAGTCCTTTTGGACACAGCTTTCCCATGAAGAAAAAAAAACAAAGAAAATGTTTAACTAAACATTTAAATATTTAAAACATTTTTAAAACGTCCTCATTCAATATTAAACACTTGTGGAAGAGAACACGTATAGGAGTAAAGGCATATTTTATTACATCATTTTAGATTAATTTTCCTCAAGTAAACCATTTCTGGACCTGCTCTGGGACAGGTGGGAGCTTACTGCTCTGCTCTGCGAGGCGAGTCCCAGGCCTGTCTGGCAGCATTCACCACAGGCTGATGGAAGAGCCCTTGGGCTTTAAGTGAACATCAGAGGTGGCCTCGTAGAATCCCCGTTGGCTGGTGGTGATGGTCGCCACAGATAGAGGCTCCTCTGCCTATGAAAAGGGAAGGGAAGAACAGGGAGGACCTTGTATTGTGGTAAGAGTGCTACTTTTAGCCACGATAGAATAATAGAATAGAACATCAGGTAAACTGCTAGGTTTTTAAATCAAAGCCCTGGTTTTCAGAGAGCATCTCTGGACATCTGTAGGAGCTTGGGAGAACTCGCTGCCGTGAAGGCAAGGGACTTGGGCAAGGCCCAGTGCTGTGCTGTCTTCAGGTGTGAACCAGTGCAATCCCAGTTGTGGTGGCCACAGGGGTACTTACATCACGACACCCCCAGCTCCAGGTGGTTCACCAGGGAGAGAGGGACTTCATTTGCTTGGTAGAAAGTTAGGCAGGAGAACGAAAGTCTTCCTGGTAATCCAGAGATGTCTGGATCTTATCCAAATCCACCAAGACGAAACATTTACAAGTCTGCAAAAACCACAGTGTTATTGGGCTTGGGGCTGAAACCTCTAATAATACATGAAAAACATTGCCAAGGAGGACAAGCCCAGACAGGGAAGACTATAATGAATACTTAGGTATTTTTTATAGTATTATTGTTCAATGTCCAGACAAGACAAACATCTACAAGCATCAATACAATCCAGGAAAATATGACCTAATCAAATGAACTAAATAAGGCACCAGGGACCAATCCTGGAGAAATAGATATATGACCTTTTAGACAGGTAATTCAAGATTGCTGTTTGGAGGAAACACAAAGAAATTCAGGACAACACAGAGAAGGAATTCTGGGGTTGAAAAATGTAAATGACAGGCTGAAGAAAGCACTAGTCTCTTAATAGCAGAACTGTTCAAGCAGAAGGAAGAATTAGTGAGCTTGAAGACAGATGATTGAAAATGCAGTCAGTGGAGACAAAAGAAAAAAGAATGAAAAACAATGAACCATGCCTATAAGTTCTAGAAAATAGCCTCAAAAAGGCAAATCTAAGAGCTTTTGGCCTTAGGAGGAGGCAGAGAAAGAGACTGGGTAGAAAGTTTTTTCAAAATAATAGTATCACAGAATTTCCCAAACCCAGAGAAGACACGAACATTCAAATACAAGAAGATATCAACGTTCAAATACAATAATGTTACAGAACATCAAGCAGGTTTATCCAAAGAATACTGCTTCTAGGTATTTAATAACCAAACTACCAAAGGTCAAGGAAAAAGAAAGGATCTCAGGCCAGGTGCAGCGACTCATACCTGTAATCCCAGCACTTTGGGAGGCCAAGGTGGATGGATCACTTGAGGCCAGAAGTTCAAGACCAGTCTGGCCATTGTGGTGAAACACCGTCTCTACTAAAAGTACAAAAAAAATTAGCAGGGCATGGTGACACACACCTGTAATCCCAGCCACTCCGGAGATGAGGCATGAGAATCACTTGCACTAGGAAGATGGAGGTTGCAGTGAACCCAGATCACTCCGCTGCACTCCAGCCTGGGTGACAGTGATATTCTGTCTCAAAACTAAAATAAAAAATAAAAATAAGCCCTAAAAGCAGGAAGAGAAAAGAAACAGATATTATACAATGGGGTTTCAACACATCTAGCAACAGACTATCAGTACATCTTATAGGACAGGAGAGAGTGACATGCCATATTTAAGGTGCTGAAAGAAAAATTGCTTTTACCCCAGAATAGTATATCTGGTGGAAATATCCTTCAAGCATGAAAAAGAAATAAAGGCCTTCCCAAACAAACAAAAAGATCTTTTTTTTTTCTACATCTTGTAGGACACCAAACCTATCCTACAAGAAATGCTAAAAGGAGTTTTTCTTTACTTTTCTTTTTCTTTTTCTTTTTTTTTTCCTTTGAGATGGAGTTTCATTGTTGTTGCCCAGGCTGGAGTATAATGGCACGATCTCGACTCACTGCAACCTTCGCCTCCCAGGTTCTAGCACTTCTCCTGCCTCAGCCTCCTGAGTAGCTGGGATTACAGGCATGCACCACCACACTCAGCTAATTTTTTGTATTTTTGGTAGAAATGGGGTATCTCCATGTTGGTCAGGCTGGTCTCGAACTCCCGACCTCAGGTGATCCATCCGCCTCGGCCTCCCAAAGTGTTGGGTTTACAGGCATAAGCCACCGCACTTGGCCGAGTTTTTCAATCTGAAAGGAGAGGATGTCAATGAGTAATAAGAAATAAATCTGCAGGCACAAAACTCACCGGTAATAGCAAGCACACAGGATATTATAACACTGTAATGGTGGCATATAAAATACTATTATCTTAAGTAGAAAGACTTAAGATAATACTAATAATTGTCTAATTATTACTAATTTTACTAGTTATTACTAAGAGTAATAACTACAACAACATTTCAAGGACTAGATAGTACAGTAACACATAAACAACAAAAGTTACAAAGTGAAGTGACAAAGATAAAGTGTAGCGTTATTGTTAATTTTCTTTCTGCCTGTTTCTATATGCAATCAGTGTTAGATTGTCACTAGTTTAATATAATGGGCTATAAGACACTATTTGCAAGCCTCGTGGTAATCTGAAACCAAAAATCTTACAATAGATACACAAAAAATAAAAAGCAAGAAATTAAAGCATACCACTAAATATATATATGTGTGTGTGTGTGCGCGCATATATATATAAACATATATATATATAAAACCTTCACTAAAAGGAGGACAGAGAAAAAGGAAAGAAAGAAGAGTGCAAAACAATCAGAAAACAAATAACAGGACAGGAGTAAGTCTCTACTTATCAGTAGTAACACTGAATGTAAATGGACTAAACTCTCCAATCAAAAGACATAGAGTGGCTGAGTGGATGAAAAAACAAGATGCAATGATCTTTGGTTTCTAAGAAACACACTTCACCTATAAGGACAGACATAGACTGATAATAAAGAGATGGAAAAAGATATTCCAAACCAATGGAAACCAAAAAAAGAGCAGGAGTAGTTATACTTATATCAGACAAAACAGGTTTCAAGGCAAAAATTGTAAGAAGAGTCAAAGAAGGTCATTATATACTGATAAAGGGGTCAATTTAGCAAAAGGATATAATGCTTTTAAATATATATCCACCCAAAACTGGAACACTCAGGTATAAAAAGCAAATATTATTAGAACTAAACAGAGAGATAAACCTCAACACCATAATAGCTGGAGACCTAAACACTCTGCTTTCAGCATTGGACAGCTCTCTCAGACAGAAACTCAGCAAAGAAACATCACATTTAATCTGAACCATAGAACAAATGGATCTAATAGATACCTACACAACATTTTACCCAACAGTGGCAGAGTACACATTTTCTCTTCAGTACATAAATCATTCTGAAGGAGAGAGTATATGTTAGTCACAAAACAAATCTTAATAATTAAAAAAAAAATGAAAACCTACCAACCATTTTATCTGACCACAATGGAATAAAAGTAGAAATCAACAACAAGAGGAATTTTGAAAACTATACAAACATATGAAAATTAAAGAATATGTTCCTGAAAGATCAATGGGTCAATGAAGAAATTAAGAAGGAAATTGAAAAATTCTATGACACAAATGATAATGGAGACACAACATACCAAAACCTATGGGATACAGCAAAGACAGTACTAAGAGGGAAATTTATAGCTATACATGCCTACATCAAAATAGAAGAAAAGCTTCTTTTCACAAAACAGTAGTCCCATTCACAACAGACACAAAATTAAATACCTAGAAATTAACTAAGGAAGTGAAATATATCTACAATGAAAACTATAAAATATCAACACAAGAAATTGAAGAAGGCATCAAAAGATGAAAACATATTTTATGTTCATGGATTGGAAGAATCAATATTGTTAAAATGTCCCTACTACCCAAAGCACAATGCAATCCCTATCAAAATACCAATAACATTCTTCTCAGAAATAGAAAAAAAACAAGTCTAAAATTTTTATGGAACCACATAAGACTCAGGAAAGGCAAAGCTGTCCTGATTGAAAAGAACAAAACTGAAAGAATTATTATCTATCTTCAAATTATCTTATAGAGCTATAGTACCCAAAATAGCATGATACTGGCATAAAAACAAACACATAGACCAATGGTACAGAATAGAGAACCTAGAAACAAATCCACATGCCTACGGAGAACTTATTTTTGACAAAGGTGACAAGAACATACATTGGGGAAAAGACAGTCTCTTCAAAAATAGTACTAGGAAAACTGGATATCTAGATGCAGAAGCATGACACTATATCCTTATCTCTTTCCATAAACAAAAATCAAATAAAAATGGATTAGACTGAAATATGAGAGCTCAAACTATGAAATTATTTTAAGAAAACATAGGGAAAACTTCCCATAACATTAATCTAGGCAAAAATTTATTGAGCAATACCCACAAGCTCAAGCAACTGAAGCAAAAATGGACAAATGAGATCACATCAAGTATAAAAGTTTTCTCACAACAAAAGATACAATCAGCAAAGTGAAGACCCAACCCAGAGAATGGGAGAAATATTTGCAAACTACCCATCTGATAAGGAATTCATAACCAGAATATATAAGAAGCTCAAACAACTCAATAGGAATACATTTAATAATCGAATTTTAAAATGGGCAAAGCATTTGAATAGACATTTCTCAAAAGAAGAATTACAAATGACAAACAGGCATATCCAGGTGCTCAATATCATTGGTCATCAGAGAAATGTAAATGAAAACTATAATGAAATATCATCTCAGCCCAGTTAAAATGGTTTTTATCAAAATGTCAAGCTTTAACCAATGCTGGCAAGGATGTGGAGAAAAGGAAGCCCTTGTGCACTGTTGATAGGAATGCAAATTAGTAGAACCAGTATGGAGAACAGTTTGGAGGTTTCTCAATTAACTAAAACTAGAGCTACCATAGGAGCCAGCAATCCCACTGCTGGGTCTATACCCAAAACAAAGGAAATCAGTATATTGAAGAGATATCTGCACTCCCATGTTTGTTGCAGCACTGTTTACAATAGCTAAGATCTGGAAGAAACCTAGGTGTCCATCAACAATTGAATAGATAAATAAAATGTGGTATATATACACAGTGGAGAACTATTCAGCTATTAAAAAAAAAAAAAAAAAACAACTGAGATTCTGTCATTTGCAACAACATGGACAGAAATGGAGGTTATTATATTAAGTGAAATAACCCAGGGACAGAAAAATCAAAAATCTTATGTTCTCAGTTATCTGTGGGATCTAAAAATCAAAACAATTGAACTCATGCAGATAGAGAATAGAAGGATTGTTACCAGAGGTTGGGAAGGGTAGTGGGGTGGGGTGGAGGAGGTGGGAATAGTTAATAGACACAAAAAAATATAATGGATTTGGCAACACAACAGGGGGACTATAGTCCATAATTATCTAATTAGACATTTTAAAATAACTAAAAGATTACAATTGAATCTTTTGTGACACAAAAGATAAATGCTTGAAGAAATCAATTCTCAATTTTCTTTGATGCACTGCGTGACTGTATCCCGTAAATATATACATCTACTGTGTACCAAAAAATTAAATTGTTTTTCAAAAAGAAATAAAATGAAACTTTTATAAACATATTTAGAATGATGTATACCTATTAAATTATCTTTTAGGTAATTCTCATCTTCTATGTTTTACAGCCAAAGACGTTATTTTCTCTTTTTTATTTTTTCCAGTGTCAGATGCGTTGATTTTCAGTGAAAATGTGTGCCAAAAGTTCAGTTCTGCTGTGTTTGAAAGCCTCTTTATGGCCCAAAGAATACATCTGTACTACTTTTATTATAAAGATAAAACATGACACATCCAGCTGGGTAAATCTTCTGTCTATTTGCGGGTGCCCTCTGGGGGTAAGTTGGTTCACAGCTGGGGTACACAGGTTTCTCAAACTGCTGCTTGCACCGGGAGTATATAACTCCCAAGAGGCTGAACTTACAACATTACTCTCTCTGCCTGTGCTGGTTCTTTCTGCTGTTGTTCCTTACCAAGTGTCAGCCCTAGCCATTAGCTACTCTTCTTTTCTTTGTTTATATTTTCCATGGGGGTTGCTAACAATACACCTCCCTCCTCCTAAGAAAACAACAACAACAACAACAAAAACCTGCCACACTAATAGTACCACTAACAAGTCGACAGAAGAGAGAAATAGAGTATGTTCAAATGATAGTCCGGACCATTGAGAAGCTTGTTTTAGCAGCAGACTCTTTCAGTGTTCCTGGACTAATAATTTTGAATTTTGTTTATAAGATGGATCATTATCAAAGGCACCATTCACTGAACAAGAAACAGAGGCTAGGTCCTAGGAGTCATTATGTGGCAAAGTGTGTTTGTTTATTTGTTTGTTTGTTTACCACGTATGCAGTAAAGGAGCCTCAAACTAGAGCCATAACTGCAGTTCATTAAGAAAAGGAAAGCAACTGAAGCTTGATTTCTGCCACTCAAACTACCTTTTGCTACACTTTTGCATCTGTATGTTAAAAAACAGAGTGAAAAGAGCTTAAGCCAGAGATTCATTTGAATTGGGAAAAAGACTATAATTCAGTAAAGGGTAGAACTTAATCATCTGGTAAACTGTAACCTATAAAAGGATAGCCAGTAACCCCATAGGTTTGTGCACTTTTCATATCAGGGTCCAGAATTAGGTGAATCCTATTTCCAACACACACTTCACATTCTCTGTCTCTTTGGTCTCTCTCTCTCTCTCTCTCTCTCTTTCTCTCTCTCTCTCTCTCTCTCTCTCCCCCCCTCCTTAATGCATCTTTGCTTCTTTCTACATAAAAACAAATTTGTTCTTATGGTCCCTTATTTCCTCCACCTGATAGAACAAACATGGCCAACAACATTTCCTGAGTATAAAAACTGCTTCAACTAAAAAAAGGATTCTAAGGATCCTGTTTCTGATTTCTAGTTTATATAAAAATGAAAAAATACTGTGATTGGTTCAAGTTGGTTTAGGTGCCCACTCCAGGTGAATCAGTAATAGCCAGAAGAAAATGACAGACTCAAATAGTGCTAAAACTGGTGGCGGTTGGAGAGGGAAATGTAGAGAAGTTCTCAAACTCATAAAGAAGTGCTGTATTCTAATGAAGGGTAGGGAAGACTGACTAGCATAAAAATTAGTGCAAAAGCATGTGCACTGTAACTTTAAGCCTTCTGACTTCAGTTATATATTCTTAAACCACAGTCCTTACAATTAAAAAAAATCAAATTGTATTTTTAATGGAGAAATAGTAATTATATATATTTATGGGGTTTATATATTTTAATATTTTTTATGTTTACAATGTGGAATAATTAAATCATGCTAATTGACTTGTCTAACATCTCACTTGCTTATCATTCTTTTGCACTGAAAATATTTAAGTTATGTGCCAGGAAAAAAAAATGAGGACAAGTTTAAAAGGCACAAGAAAATATTTGTACAACTGGACAACAATAGGTTTTTATACAAATTCCTGTGTCCTTCATTTATTTGCACGACTCAACTCCAATGTATCTTATTTATCTGCATATTTTTGCAGGATGTACTAATATAGTATAACTGAAAATCAAGTAAAAATTTAGCAACATAGTTCATACTGAGGGGGATATTTAAACAAATTAATAAATTACAACTAACTTGATAAATATATAGCAAATTGTAACAATGTATAAAACTTTAACCTAAATTTATCACTTAAACACTATGTAAAATACCTATGGAAGGTTTTTATCTCAGTTAAAAAATTTAGAGTTTGGGAAAAGATAAGATGAATATGTAAATTTATAGATTTTAACATAATAAGCATTTGCTAATTACTTTCAAAGAGGGATTTATGGGCAAGATTATATCGTGTTCACAGTTGTATGAATAACTAACTCAAAATATAGGCAGGAGGAAAATAATGATTCCAAGGGAAATAAAATCTTACTTTCCAGAATGTCAAATAGGAAATTTATTGTTCAAAACTTTCCATTACTTGGGCTATTTACTACAGAGAGTATTAAATAACATAAGATGAAAGTGACAAAACCGATTTTTTGATATGCACACCATTTATAAGAAATATCTTCTGATAAAATGATGTGAAATCTAAAACATCTCGAAAATGAACTACCCTATTTCAAGTAGCTTAAAGCAAAAATGAGACATCTGCCGGGAAGTCAGCAAAAGAAAGACTGACAAGATCAACAGAAGTGGAGTGCCAGCAAGTTGTAATATATTATGACACGATCTACGTGCTATTTTTTTTTCTTTTTTTAAATGAAAGATTGAAGATGATTTAACATAGAAAGGTATTTCTGGCAGGAAGGCAGTAAGGAAATTTCCTGATGGTCTCAACTTTGAAAGCCATCAGAGTGGGAAACTGCATATCTACAGTGATAGCTCTAAAAAAAAAAAAAAAAAGAAAAAATGACTTTTTTTTTTTTAATCAAAGGCTACATGATTTGAGAATTCAGAATGGCAGATATGACACAGAGAAGGGAGTCTTGCAGATACTATTAGATGTGGGGGTGTGCTAACGATAAAAATTAAACCGAATTTTAGAATATCCCATTCTCTTCAAGATCCTTTGAGTGTTTAGTACTAACTGTACATTTCAAGTTCTCAGATACTTCACTGTGATCAGACGTTAGATTCCAAAGCAGTAACTACAGTCAAGTCACACGGAGCAGAATGGGGAACGTGTACTATAAACTCCCCAAATTTCCCAGGTCTTAAAAGGATTCCAGAGTACTAGAATAAAGAAAAAGTAAATAAATACAATGGAAACTATGGCCAAATTGTTTTCCAGATTTGTTCTTTGTGAAAGGATACTACCACTTATGATATAACTGCTATTTCTACTTTAAACATTCAGCCATAACCACTGCACGTTGATTATCACTGAAATCTCACTTCGTCTCCAAACTTGGCATCTTATTTTAAGCCCATAATCCCAGTGAAATTGATTCCACATAACTGGCTTCTCCTCACTCTTCCATTTTATGTTTAGACGTAGAGAAGATCTGAGCTCTCTAATGCTGATAGTCTAGTTTTATTGATTAGACTGTCTGTTAATATTCTGGGTTTGGAGATTCCAAGCCCTTTCTATACATATTAGCTGATATAGATTGTGTCCATGTTACATGCTTACCTTTTCCCCAAAAGGCCATCTTTTACAGCTCTCATTGTGCTTATATAACCCAGTTGACAGCAAGTTGGATCATGATAGTCCTGAAATCTTAGCACGCTTTGTAGCAAAAGGGTGTACATTTAAACTAATGATGTCTCTGGTCTTTCAGACTTTCTCAAGCAATATATGCTTATTCTTTCAAACGCTGATACATTATTTAAAACAAGAGCAACCAACATGGCACATGTATACATATGTAACAAACCCACACATTGTGCACATGTACCCTAGAATTTAAAGCATAATAAAACGTAAAATAAAATAAAACAAGAGCAAGGAGTCATAGCTTCTCCATCTTTAGTCTTTTGTCGTAAGAGGTAGGACTATTCAACATTCTCCACAGCACTGTATACTGATTTAATTTATACTGGTTGACTATGGATATGCTGTGTATCTTAAGAGTAGAAAAGAACTGATGAATATTTTGTTCTCATAAGATTCACAGTAAAATTTCAGCATAAATTAAAATAATTCCTAATACGAGCACAAAATATACCAAAAAATAAAAGGAATTATAGTCCTCAGATATCTTACAGTTTTACCCACATCTTATGGTCTGGTAAAGGATGTCTGCAGTGAAAGATGTAAGAATATTGCATAAAACCTTATGATTTAAAAACTCAGCTAATCTAAGCAATAGTTGAATAGCCAAACAATATTGAATAGAAGATATATAAGTTTGGGTTCCCCACAATCACATTCTGAGGCCAAAATATGTATTCAAAAGCAAGTTTATTTGGGAGATGATCCTAGAAGCTGGGTGAGGTTTTAAAAGCACGATGCTGGCCGGGCGTGGTGGCTCATGCCTATAATCCCAGCACCTTGGGTGGCCGAGGCGGGCAGATCACCTGAGGTTGGGAGTTCGAGATCAGCCTGAGTAACATGGAGAAACCCTGTCTCTCCTAAAAATACAAAATTAGCCAGATGTGGTGGTGCATATCTCTAATCATAAGCTACCTGGGGGGCTGAGGCAGGAGAATCGCTTGAACCCAGGAGCCAGAGGTTGCAGTGAGCTGAGATTGCGCCATCACATTCTAGCCTGGGCAACAAGAGCGAAACTTCGTCTCAAAAAACAAATAAAATAAAATAAAATAAATAATAAAAGCATGATACAAAGGAACAAGGAAAGCCAATAATGATGTGTTACTGGGCTAGTAAAATTTATGGACAAAAAGGAATAAATACTATTGGGGTTGCTATGAGAGTCTGTGCAGAAAACACTTTAAATTTTCCCCCTGTGGTGTGGAAAAAAGAATTTATTTACTATTTCTGTATGGATAAGTTTAGCTTTTTGATTGGTGGTCAGCAGAATTTTTCTGTGAAGGACCAGATAGTAAATATTTTAGACTTGCCATAGGATGCCACAGGATGTCTGTCACAATAGCACAACCCTTGTAACATGAAGGCATCTATAGATGATATGTTAGCAAATAACTCTGGCTGTGTTTCAATAGAACCTTATTTACAAAAACAGGTGGTAAGCTCAAGTTGGCCTGAGAATCACAGTTTGCCACCTCCTACTCTAGACCACCAAGTTCTCTGCTCAGCACAGCTGAAGATGATTATGCAACTAGAGAATGTGGTTAGGTAGAAAGAGGCACGAAGCCGCGGCCTTTAATGAAAATGTCTATAAGTGGTAAATAGAAAAGAAAATATTAAATTTGATTTCAGTAAAGGAGGTTATTTAAAAGAAAAGTAAAAACTATGTTGCATTTTTTTAATCAAAGAGCATATAAAGTATTATGCTAGAAGGATCTCAAAATTATTATTATTTTACATTATAAATCTCCTGAATTAGAAAGAAAGCTAGAATTCAGATCTATTTGATCCCTGATGATGCTTAATTAAATTAATAATGTTTGATATGTTTAATCACATAAATACTCTGTAGGAGAAGAATGTTTACAAAAACAAAACAAAACAGCTATTGCCCACTTATGTGTTCTCCCTCTACACTATACCTAATTGGAAAGATTGCATGCTATAGTTAGTTCCTTGCAAGTAGCAAGTATTCAATTCCTGTCAATTTGGCTTTTTGTTTGTTTTTGTGTCTTAATCAGATCAGATTTAAATTAAAGATAGAGAAAAGAAGCTTGAGATCCAATGACATTGGCTTATGTACCCTAAAATTTAAGCATCCATGACCATACAAAAGGTTGAAGGTAAAAAACAATGATTCAAGAAATAAAATTATCACTTTAGAAACATTAGCTAAATAAATCATTGATGATTTGATGTTTTAAACTTAGTATTTATATTACAGACTTTTCCTAAAATATCATTTAAGAACATGGAGGCACACATATATTCTAGGTCAGTCAAATAAAGTTCAGTCGTAGTAATTTGGGGAAATTTCAAGACACATAGATCAGTGGGTATTTTCATTTTATGACTTTTTAATTTAATGTTCAGTTAGACTGCACCTGAAGAGCTTTGATTTATAACTATATATTTACCGGACATAATTTAAAAATAAATAAAAGATCAACCAAAAAATGTTTGTAAGGTAATAGCATTTCTTCTGTAGTTTTGTGAGACTGTAATCGAGTTCACTTGTAAGCAATGAGATTATTGCCTCATAAAATAGCCCAGTAGTGTTATGTTATTTTCCCAACTGTGGTGCTCCAAGACCTGTTAAAAATGTGTGCAATAACTATGAACATAAACATATAAATGTATTGAATTTTTCTTTTTTCTGCATCAAGTTATAGGAGTAACAACACAAGAAAAAGGTTAAAAACTGACCAAACAAAATGAATTAGGTCAACCACAAAATATAGCCTTAGGTGATAAATTATAATATTTTCAAGAGTAGATATATTAATAGACACAAACATCTGTGCTCACAATATACTTACAAATTAACAGTTCAAAAGCTTAATTATGAATTTGATAGGGAACGGAGATGTTAGCATAATCAGAAGGTTATGCAAGTCTGTTATGAAAGTCAGATAATTACACTAGGTTTTGAAGAACTTGTCTTTGTATGTTTCTATCTTTAACTTTAATTTGTCTGTGGATGGAGAAGTCAAGAGAGATGTGAAGGAGGCGGTGCGTGTGATAGGCTTTCTAAGATGAACTCAAATTAGAGCATTGTGAATGGCGATGCAGATTTCTACTTAGAATGTATTCGTTGTATTTAGGGGCTGAAGATATCACAAGAATTTATTTCGTTTGCTTGTGTGTGTGTGTGTTTTGTTTTTTTTTTTTTTTTGAGACGGAGTCTCGCTCTGTCGCCCAGGCTGGAGTGAGTGGCGCGATCTCGGTTCACTGCAAGCTCCGCCCCCCGGGTTCCCGCCATTCTCCTGCCTCAGCCTCCCGAGGAGCTGGGACCACAGGCGCCGCCACCTCGCCCGGCTAATTTTTTCGTGTTTTTAGTAGAGACGGGGTTTCACCGTGTTAGCCAGGATGGTCTCCATCTCCTGACCTCGTGACCCGCCCACCTCAGCCTCCCAAAGTGCTGGGATTACAGGCTTGAGCCACCGCGCCCGGCCGTGTATTTTTTTTTTTTTTTTTAAATAATAAACTTTATTTTAGATTCAGGGGATAAACGTGCAGATTTGTTACACGGATATGCTGTGTGATGCTGAGGTTTGGACTACGGATGATTTCATCACCCAGGTAGTGAGCATAGTTGCCAGTAGTTTTTCAAACCTTCCCTCTCTTCCTTTTCCCTCCCCCGCAGTAGTCCCCAGTGTCTGTTGTCGCCATCTTTATGTCCAGGTGTATCCAATGTTTAGCTCCCGCTTATAAGTGATAACATGTGGTATTTGATTATTTATTCCTGTGTTATTTTACTTAGAATAATGGCCCCCAGTTTGCTTTGTTTATTGCCTATTGATTTTGTGGGGGTTTTTGTTTGTTTGTGAGTTTGTTTTCTTAGAGAAAAATAATACCATGTCAGATAAAAATAGATTGCTGTACCTGTAACTTGCCATGTTATTTGCGTTTATCATAAAAATGTAGAGAAGAGAAAGGTAAAGCTCTTCTCTTCCCAATGTGTCTAAATGTGGTAGCCTCAATTAAATTCTAAAATGACTCTTCATACACCCTCCCCTTGACTGGAGTATGACCATTGAATAAGATTTGATATCACTCCCATGATTAGCTTACTAATCAGTTAGCTTTATGAGAATCAAAAGAAAAATTACCTTGGTAGGCGTGACCTAATCAGGTGAGCTCTTAAAGGAAGAGAATGCATCAGAGAAATTATCCTCCTGGCATGAAAGGAGAAGTAAACCATCATGTTTTGAGTAGGCCTATGAGCCAGAGGCCCCTAGAAGCTGAGACTGACCTGTAGCTGAAGAACCAACTGGCAAAACAGAGATCTCTGTAACTATAACTTCAAAAAATCTGTCAACTACCCGAAATATTTTGAAAGAGAACCCCAAACTCCAGATGAAAATGCAGTATGGCTATCATGCTCATTTCAGCCTTATAAAACCCTGAACAGATAGCCAAGTGAACCCACTCTCATACTCCTGACTCAGGAAACTGGTTAAATAAATGCCATTATTATTCCCAATCTACAGATGATAAATTGGGGCTAAGAGAGATATAAATAACTAGCCCAAAGTTACACCATCGGTAACCGTCTGTGCTGGGATTTGAACCAAGGGAATCAGACTCTACTCTGCCTTATTTTCTTCAGTGTAATAGTATCTTTGGTAGGACCTTGCTTTGTTTGCCTCCATACAAAGATCTCCTGAAATCAGTGGCGCAGGTGCTGATAATTATTTCGTCAACTGATTCGTTCATGGTTCTGTGAGGGCATGATTTATATCTTTTTATATTTAATACTTGAGTAGTAAACCTAAACTAATTTTCTTTTTCAGCTTTGTGTGTGTGTGTGTGTATGCATGCTACAGTTTGGGTAACTTTTATTGCAAGATTTACAAAACTCACTTTGGTAGTGGGAAGTTTGAAAAGCCTAATATGCTGTTACAATATTCAGTGAGATTTTGTTTGTCATTGCTTTATACATTGCTGGAATTGCCATTTAGCTCTTTCTTGTTGTTCTAATAACAGATCTAAACTTTCCTATTTGCTCATTCATTATATAAAAGTTTTCTTTTAAATTTTTGAAGATGTGTCTAATAGTTCTTTTAAACTTAATGCTTTTGCTGAATTTTTAATTTTTGTTGTTTCCTAGTCTGCTTTTATTGGCTTATTCTTACACCTGGTAATAAGGCACATTTTCCTGCTTCTCAGCATACTTAGTAAAATTTTATTCTTTACTGTATGCTGCAAATTATGGACTCAATATTGTTGAGACTGAATTGTGTTTTCTTTAGTTAATACAGTATTTAGTTTTTTTCTGAACACCAGTTACTTTAGTAAAGAAGCAACTTTTTTTTTTTTTTTTTTTTTAACTGAGTTCTTTCATTTTAGCTGTGTTACAGTGGATCTAGAGTTGCCATCTGGGGATCAGATCAGGCCTACCAAAATGTTTCTTTCTAGGTTCTTTCCTGAATGCCTAGTGATTTCAATGAGGTTTATTCAGTAGGACAGGTCAGAAATCATACTTTTTCTAGTGCTGTATGAGGTTCAGTAACTTCAGATCACAGAAACCTAGCAGTTATTTTTTTTCCCAGTAGTTGTACTTTGTCAGCACAAGGCCTTGAGCTTTGAACGCACCCTTCAGTTTTTAGCAAAAAATTTTACAGTATCATGAAGATTTCTGGAGCTCCTTCTCTGCATAATTCTTATCTATGAGGTGTTCTGCCCTCCATTTCCATCCACAGAGTTAGACTGACTATGAACTCTAATTTCCATCTTGTCAGCTCAGTGAGACCTCTATTCACTGCAGTCCCCTTCCTTTGCTACAGTTAAGAAAGTGCATCTAAGACAAAGCTTAACTCTCTACTTCTGCCTCTCAAGAGCCACAGTCCTTCCTGATGCGCAACTCTAAAAATTATTTTATGCATTTTGTTCAGTTTTAAAGTTATTTTCAGGGGTAGAGCTAGTCTAAGACCAGCTGCTCCATTATGACCAGAGATGACAGTCCCCATTTTAAAATCGATACTATCTTAATTTTCATTTGAAACATTTCATCATATTCTACCATCTTCCACTGAAACATCAGTCACCTCTGTCACCATCCTCCTTATCTATTAACCAAGTATTCAGTTCCCTGTCTGCTTAGCCCTGTACTCACTGATGGAAGGAAGTATTACTGTTTTTTCAAGAAATGTTTCTCCTACTGATTTGGCTGCAATTGGAAGCTATGTTCACTTTGTTCAAATGTTAATTTTTTGGTGTGTATCTCTTAGAGACATTTTATTAAGGAAAACTTTGACTTCTAAAACACTTTGTATTTTCATATACTCACACAGCATATACATCTTTTATGTTGCATATTCTGTAGAGATTAATCTTTTGACATTTAGTTTCAGATTCTGATGACCTAGGAGATACTTAGTTTTTGAGCTCAATGTTATATATATATATATATGTTCACACATATATATTCACACACATATACACACACATAAGGACACACATATTTGAGTTAAAATATTAATGAAAACTGGACATTAAAATGAAACAGATTATTGAAACAGATTATTGAAACAAATTGAAAAAGAGAAATAGATTAGACAAACCTGAGTTTGAAAAACAAACACAGTTAGTGGTACTTTTACTAAAAATTAAACCACTGTCAAAAGTTTCAGTGAAATTCATTTGTGATATGTTAAAATACTTTTAAAAGACATTATTATTGGACAGTGTAGCACACCCAATATGCTCCCACTGCATTTGACAGCAGAAAGTTTCCAGACTAATGTCACATATTTTTTACAGATATCTTAGAGGTTAACTATCAACCACTCTAAGGGACACAACCAAACAGACATCACATTAACGGAAGTTTTGTGGTAGGACCAGGAAGTAGGTGCATTCAATGACAAGGACAGTACTGATGAAGCCTTTCACGTCAAACTTAAGAGTATTAACTAGCCATTATAAATAAAAGTAAAAATTATCCTTAATTGCAGTCCTTATATTTGCTAAAAATCCTTGAAAATGAAAGTCATAACGTACCCTTGTTAAAATATCAGTAGTTTAATGAAAAATTTTTTGTAGCATTCTGGCCAGGTTTTTATAGGGAGTTGGCACTCATTGTGTGCTTGCTTCTTTATAAATGCTTTCAAAAAACATCTCATTCACAGAAAACTGTTGCAGAGTAATTGGGGGTGAAATCTCACTGAGTTATTATGTTCAAACAGCAGATACTGGAATAGAGACAGAATTGCCTCAGTTGTATTTGGCATATTTATTTTATTTAGTAATATATTTTTATGCATAATTCTTCTCTATTTGTTATTTACAGAGAGCCATCTAAAGTAAAAACCAAAAGTGTAATTTCAAAGAATACTTGACCAACCTAATGATACAGGTGCATTTTAGAGGTTAAAAACCAGGTTAAACTATAGAGAACATGCCATGCTTTGAAATTATAAAAAAGGTATTTTATAATAAGTTTCACAGTTATTAATAAAGGTAAGATTTGTGAGTAACCATCATTAATATTCATCATAGTGTCATATAAAAGAGAAGGCAATGATTTTCAAAATTTAGCACCATTTCCTAACTTTTCACCTTTTAAACAATAGACATTGCTGCAACAACAAAAGAAACAATGAAAAAGTATATGGCTATTCATAATGTGCATACTATGTATATATAGTATGTATATGTATTTATATAAATAAGTATATATATGTATGTGTATGTATTTATATAAATAAGTATATATACATAAGCACACATGCACACATATTCATGATATCTGAACTTCTCGCAGAGGTTGGTGTTCATAATTACATTGGGTATGTTGACTCAACACTGCAGAAGCTGAATATTTCATGCTTATGAAAATGCCTAATGCAAACTGCACATGTTCTGTGTTATTAATGAGTGTGTAAAATAAGGGATTGGAAAATGTAAAACATTCCCATAAAGTATGCAGGGGCAGGTGGTTTATTTGTCCATGGAATAAATCTTTAATTTGTGCTCTGAAATATAATTTTGCAAAACAGTGTTCCTTCTCACTACCAAAAGAAAATACACTAAAAATATCTCTTCTTATCTCTTTAAAAATAATTTCCTTATGTACTGTTAAAAAATACATTTAGAAAATATTCAGTTATATTGTGCCAAAAAAATTCTGATATATACACCATGATCACCGTAATAATCTTATTACTGAATGTATACTTTAGGTTACTTTTTCCCCAAAATTTGAGAAGTAAGAAGTCAAGATAAGAGGAGAAAATACAGTCACACAGTCATAGCTTATGTACCACATCACAAATGGGAATAGAAGAGGAAGAGAGAGACAGAGAGAGATAGGAAGAGAGAGAGAGAGGCAGGAATGTGTGTGGGGGCTGGGGAGTTAGATGTGGAAAAGCCACAAACCTGTAGGTTAAGAAACCTGAGTAGTTATGACTTCTGCAGAAGGATATGAGTTTGCATTTTTGAAATGTGAACAGACAACATTAAGTCCAACATAAAAAGCGTATCTCAGAAGGTTAGAAAGATATACCTATGTAGAGTCTAAGAGCAGAACAGGCAAAACACAGAAAGGAAGATATAAGTAACAGCGTTAACATTTGTGGAAATAAATAGCAGGACTCATTCATGGTTTACATCCAGAAACACAATTTTCAAGCGAGGTCTTCAATCTTGCAGGAAGATTGTAAAGAAACCCCCACGTTTGCATTGTAGGAATATGGGGATTAAGCCACACCATCGTTGAAGTTAACAGAATCCCACTGGCATGAAACCCAAACTTTCAGACATACGGTGCTCAACCATTGGTCTGGACCATGGGACCTTCAACCACTATGAGGTGAGTCAGAAGTAATTCGTTACAATTATAAAAATAAAAATAATACAGAAAACATCAATAGAAATAGTTGTGAGTTAATTGGTATAAAAATGTCAGTCTATCTTACTGATAGTCTAATATGCTTTCAGATAGTCTAATATGCTTTCAGAGTAGGAGAAATAGAGTTGGTTATCACTACCAGAAATGGCCATGGGAAGTGACACACAGGTGAATCCTTTCTGAGATGTCAACAGGCAGCAAAAAAAAAAAAAAAAAAGACCAACATTCTCTGCTTTAAAGAACAGAAGTAAGAAGCTAAAGAAGTTATATAAGCCTCTGGTAAACAACTATGGCTACAAACAATCAGTCATCAACAGGTTTTTTTTTTTTTTCCCCTAAACAGTTACTCTGGACAAGGTGCTATAGTTATGCAACAAAGTGAGGAACATATTCTCTACTCCCAAGGAATTTATAATCTATTAAAAAATTAGGAACCCAAGGAGATATGATCAAATTTGATTTGTTCCTTTTTTTTTTTTTTTTTTTTTTTTTGAAAAAATTTTGCTTTTTTCCCCCCGGGGGGGGGCCTGGGGGGCTATTGGGGCTCTGCCCACTCCCC